>NC_143013.1:173255602-173582477 GCF_055824585.1 Amblyomma mixtum | reverse complement strand
GCGTAGACCTCTTCTCGTGTGATGGGTCTGTCCAGATTAGCGTTATCGTCTCCCCGGTACTCCCCTGTATAGGTCGGCGGGTTCGTGCTCCCAAAGCATTTGGCGCGCAATCTGTCGAGGAGTTCCGAGTCAGTGCCCTCGAACTGGTGAATGAACCGGTAAATGGATTTATTGTTTTCAGCTTTTGTCTTAGTCGGATCGAGGAGCGCTCTAAGGATACGCCAAGTCCGTGTCGTGCTTAGCGTCCCACTAAGAGAATCGCTGAATTGTTGCCAATTTTGTTTTGCCAGCTGTGTGGCGTATTCCTCTGCTTTCGCTGTAATTTCGGCGATTTTAAGCTTGAGTTTCCTGTTATGTTTTTGTTTTTTCCATCTCCTGGTGAGACTGCGCCTAGCATCCCAAAGCTTGAGCAGCCGACCGTCCACCTCGGGTGTTTCCGCTGTTCGGTTTATGGTTTTGGTGTACTTGTCTTGCGTAGCCCTTAGCATGCTTCCCCATTCCTCTAACGACTGTATGCCATTCTCGGTAAGGTTGCTGTCGCATGCTTCGCGGAACGCATTCCAGTCCGTTATTTTTGCCGCGCCCAACTGGCGTTTCAGCCTGTCTGAGGTTACTTGAGTCTGTCTTGAGTATGTAGTGGTCGCTGCCTAAATTTTCCAATAGGTTCTCCCATTGTGTTTGTCCGAGTCCTCTTACGAATGTGAGGTCGGGGCAGGTGTCGATGCTGACGCTATTTCCAATTCTGAAACTCCAGGAAGTGAAGGCAGTCTTTCTTATTTATCACAGAAACTCGTGATGAACATTACCAAGCTCGCTCTAATCACTGGACGTAAGCAAGAGCCCTTTTGGGTGGGTCATTATGAAAGTTGGAGCCGCACAGTGTTACGTCACTGTCGCGTCTAACCCCCACCAGGCAACCGCAGCATGCACAACTGCCAAGTTCGAGGAATGATATGGTGCCTTGGCCTGGCATAAGTTCTGCATCGGAGTCCAAAATAATACTGCCAACCAGACTCAGTGAGACGCAGGGCTACTCTTGCGTCTGAAATGAAAGAGCCGGTCACGCCTTCAGTTGTAGCCGTACTGGACGTTTCCTGAGCCATCCGGCGTCACGGTTCTAAACAGCCCCCGGTAGCAGCGGCGGGGGTCATGTGAATGACGTCAGTGTAGGTATGAGCGTCCTCTTGGATGGTACGTAATGTCTTTAGCTTTGAAATCATTGGTCTGGAGTGAGAGAAGAATATAAGAGTTTGTGTAAAAACGTTTTCACGGGTGTAACTTCTCTTAAGTAAATCGTGTCGAATGATGGGGTTAAAATCCGCTGATTAGCTTTTTTACTTGTTTTTATTCATCGGCCCACGGCTATCAAGTACGCAACCACGGTATAAAATTGTACACGGTATACGGTGTATAATTTCTAGTAGAGGTCCGATTCAAAACAGACGATGAGGAGGCAAAAATTAATTTCGGACCAGCACTAAGGTCAAGTGAAGAGCGCTTTATCAGCAAAGGCCCGCTGAGAATCTGCTGAGCCCTACTGACCAACCACTCGCGAAAAAAGGGGGAGGGTAAGGAAATTTAGGAGAGGCAATGGCAATGTTACATACGCACAGAATTTGTGTTGTGTCTGCCCTGACCTCTGGGCAGTTCGGACATGGCGCTGTGTCCCGCCGTCTGAAGTTGTCGAGCATTAGTGGGGTCAGGAGAGTGACGAGTAAGGATAGGGTGAAATTGTGCGATTTTGACTGCTAAGCTTACTGCTCTGTGTATGCTGCGACGTCTTCCACTGGCGTTGGTTTGGCCAGGGGATCGAAGGCACCCGGATTTTGATTTCGCTGTCCCATTCATGAAATAACTCATTTTCCTCAATCGAGGCATGACCATCTATCCAACGCATTGTTATTGTAATGCTCAGATTGCTGTTATAGGATTCTACGAGAATTTCATGTAGGTGGGTTTCCAGCAGTTTGTGTTCTATACTACGGGTGGCTTTGCTGGCTTCCGTATAGATGCTGCTGTCAGTGGTCTGGTGTTTAGTGAGTAAACATGCTTCCTGTATGGCATATATTATCACGCGAGTTTCTAGAGTCGTTACGTTGGCAGCGTTTGACAATGGCCCAGCTGTGTGGGTGATTGGTTGTGTGTGTCCGAGTCCATATAGTGCATGCACGCATGGACCCATATTAGACCGTGTGTCGTACGTGCATATTGTTATATATGTTCCACCTCTTCGGCTATGGTTTCCATGCGCGTGACGTCGACCTTCATGACGGTGTGGCGTCATGTTTTTTGGTATATTTCGAAATGCGATGTTGCGCGGTAGCTGAGGGCACTGGCTAACTGTGGTGAGGTTGATGGGGGTATTGTCTGTTCGTTTCAGGAGGTCGCATCCCTGCTTCCTACAAGACAAGCACGCTATTTGCCTCTCTCTAAGTTGTTTTAGTTTGGTGAGAGTGACAAAAAGGCCAGTATGTTGAAGTCTCTGATTTGAGGTGTATATGGACAGACAAAGAGCGGCCTTGTGAAGGGCGTTGAGTGGAAGTTCAAGTTATCTAGTTTGCGTTCGGGTTAGCGTTAGACACGGGGTGGTGCACGAGTCTGATATACACGAGTGCAGTGCCGAGCTGCGTTGCTTCTTCTCTGAACAGGATACATTTTCCGCTCCGTCTGTTGAACCGAACACAATAACAAAAGAAAATCACCGGCCTGTTACAACTCACCATACTCGGCAAACATATCATTCACAAAAGAAAGTTGGCCATGTGCTAGTGATCATGAACGATTTTTGTCATGGAAATCCTGTTCAACTCGACACTTGAATAAATAGGAATTTTGAAATCGTAACTGTCATCTCTTATAGCATCGTGCTCGCAGTTCAGTTTTTGTCCGTTCTCCAGCCGGTTCTTGACCAATCTCTTTTGTTTGTAGATGAGTTCATGAGCTGGGAAATGAAAACAGACATGACACATTGGGCTGCGTGGCGGCATAAACATGTTGCGGGACTGAGTTTGCCTGAAGAAAATTCATAAAAATGGTGGAGTCGGATGTCTGTGTTGCGCCAACCCTAATACAGAATGGCTCTGCTGCACTGCTAGAAAATTTATTACTTGTTTCACCTCTCAGAATTATTATAATTATTAGAGCTAAAGTAAGTGACTATATTTTAGTTTTCTCTTAGTTGAAATAAGCACTGTTGAAAGCACATTTTTTGCACACCGACAGTCTGTAGTAATCCATGATGTCAACCTGATAACACTAAGAATTTCAAACAGTATTTCTGGAAGCTCAGTGGGAAACGGTTTACAAAAAATCTGACCCTGTTGAGGATGATATCTCCTTTGTAAAGTTGTTCAACACATGTTATAGCAAAAGATTGAAGAAATAAAAGTTTGATACCAAGAAATCCAGAAAGTGCTGGATTACCAAAACCATACTAAGAATGAAAAAGCGGAATGATGCACTTTCCAGGCGCTTCTTACAAACACGAGAGCAGGACGACCTATGGGCCTTTAAAGCGTTTAGCAACAAAGTGCCTGCACCTCTCAGACAAACAAAAAACAATTGCCTTTAAAATCTTTTCAATGCGGAAGTTGTACAACAAAGTATCATTGCTTAGAAGGGCCTTAGCACTGTTCTCGGCAGGAATAGCACAATTCGAAATTGATACGCAGTCATAACTGTAGAGGGTCTAGTAAGGTCAAATACCTCTAGCTAACTGCCTGATTTCTTTTATCACAAATTTAGTTGTCAGTTCCGATGATTCAGATAGCCCAAATTACTTCACAGGTAAAATTCATGAGAGCGCTTTTCTGAAACCAACTTGTTCAAAAAAAATTAAAAATGCCTTTCTTTGTTTCTTTATAGCAGATCACGTCATTCAGATGACATACAAACTGACCTCGTTCACTCCATCGCTCATTTAGCTCCTGTTCTTGAATATATCGATAACATATGCTTTTCACAAGGCATATTTCCTAAGGTAATGGAGCTAGCAATAGTCCCTGTCCTCTTTATAAGCGGAGATATGAATGAATTTCGAACTATTGAAGAATATGTATTCTGCCAGCCTTCTCAGAAGTTCTGGAAACGTTAGTAATAATGTAATAACTTTTTTGTGATAAACACAACCTACTGACTTACTCTCAGTTTGGATTCCGCAAAGGCCATTCGACAGAGCTGGCACTTATAACCCGCAAAGAAGTAGACCTAAAGTCTCTAAAAGGCACTTTTCACCTGTGACGTTTTGTTGACTTTCCAAAAGCGTTAATTTATTAGCATTATTAATCTAATAAGACATTAATAAACTAACTGAGACATTAATACACTAATTGAGATTTTATAGGTTTAGGAAATATTTGCCAGTTTCCTAAAATCTTGACTACAATATCACAGCCAGGAGGTTGGAATTTACACTCAAGCCTCTGGAATACCACAATTAATACTACAAATTTAATTCTGGAACACCACAGGCAAACATCCTTCGGCCCTTATTGTGTATTAATTAAACGACTATCCTCACTAGAGTAGACAATGATGTGAAAATTATCGCTCATGGTGGTGATGTCAGCCGGAATTTTTTACGTTTTGTAATATGAGTGACTTAGTTGTGCATATTAACCACGTTTTATATCAGCTACATGAATGCAGCACTATCTACTCGCTGACCATTCTTAGCACAAAAACTGAGGCTGTGTTATTTTAAGGGAATAATAAGAACTCCAGAATTGATGGAGACCTCATTATAGTAGGTGTCTCAACAATAGAGCTTGTTCTCTGCGCAAAGAGACTGTGTGTTACAAACGATGCACACCTTACAAGGAGTAACCGCGTCAATTCACCTCTAAGAAATTGCATGAGTCATTTTTATGCAAACAGGATTAAGTTAGTTTATCACCATCGATATCGAATTTCAATTCATTTCTCTGTCGCATATTAACTATTGCCATGTGGGTTGGTGCAGTACAATCGAGACTAAGAACACAAAATTGCTATTTTTACCAAGAAACCTGCGTGTGCCGTCAATAACGCACCGCGCCCGACTCATATAGAACCACTGTTTAACAGTTTTCATATCAGCACAATTGCATTGACAATGAATTATTAAACGCTGGATGACCACCAAGCAAAGGGGCACCGATTTCATTGAAGCAGATATTTAATCTTAGAAGAAATACTAACAATTACAATACACGAAATATCGAAACATCACATATTCCGAAAACACGCACTAATTACTGTACACAGTCACTAAGCGTCCCTTTAGAGCGGTTCCTCAACTCATCTTATCACACTGTGCAATCCCTAAAGTTGCAGCATTTGATGTAATAACCCAACAATCCTGCACACTGTATGTCTGAAAACCACGAAGAACTCTAAAAATCTTTGTAGTACCCAGCACATACCCCGCTGAACCATGCTTACCTGAAAAATCTTGTAAATATGCAACACATGTTCTTTTTACTCATTGTTACTCTGTATCCGCGCTGGGTGGAATCTTTACTTATTTATTTCTTATTAGTATTTCTTAACACTTTCTTTTTAGAAAAGTTTGTATGTTTATTCACTCAATCGATGCAAGAGCATCGCGTAATGCATCTACATTTTCGTATTTTTTAATCCTGACGGTTCTGCCAAAGAAAGCAGGGGGTTGGGAGCCTCGTCAATACACAATAGCGGCTTTCTTTCGTTCTCCTCAGCCACGTACTCCTCTCATTTTTTATTTAATAATTTATGAGGTTTCTCCAGCTTGCGATAAACGTCGCCCGAACTACAAATTCGAATTAAGTTTGAGAAAAATCGGCGACAGTGAATATGGCAGGGAAAAGTCTTACTTGATGACGGTTGCGAAGCATACAGCACACACCTAACTATCCCCTCTCGTCCTCCTCCTCCTGCCAACTCCCCCCGCTCCCCCCCCCCCCAAAAAAAAAGAGAGAAAAAATTAGCGGCGATCATATGTTCGGCGCACTTGTTCCATCCTCGCATCCTTTATTGCGGCTGTTGTTTCTTTCCCTCCTGAACGGTACAGGAAAGCGCAGAGCGGTTCGTTCAGAACGGCCTCTCCTGCGAAGGAGGAGCGAAATATCTCTGGCACCACTGCGAAAAGAACCGTGCCTTTTAAGAGTGCTGCCGCTCGGTTTCCCCCGTTGGACGAAACAGGGCACAAAAAGAATAGGGTCACCCGAAAAGGACATAGAAGAAAAGGAAGAAAGTTTGACAGAGCCGGTGTTCTTCAGACTTTGTACGTTTGGTTTGCTCTCAAAGCCATGAACCCGTTCCAAGCCAAATACCACCAAAGAGACTGCAATAGATTTCTTTTCGACTGTACTCAGCTGCAATAAACACCTTGTGAAAGAAGAAACGCCAAAAGCGCTGCGTGAAGACAAACTTCATACAACACATTTCGCGCTACTCAAGACCGCGGCCTTTCTCTCCTAAGCCATTCGTTCCAGTCGTGTCGAACACCGCGAGCAGGAGTTCAAAGTGGCTGACAAAATAAACACAGCAACAAAGAATATGAATCATTGACGCGTCTGTGTAGGCAGCCGTTAATCGGGCTCTCTCGCAATCATTCGGAATGTGACACATTCGCCTTATTTCGCGACAATGTCTTACCCTACGACACTGCCATGTTTCGGCAGTCTGGCCCACCGAAAACAGTTCTGACGACGTGCGATAGGGAGTTGTGAAAGCAGGGGAGGAACCCTCGCGTATGCTAATTTTTTTTTCTATTTTTTTTTGTTCTGCCTGATACCCCGAGCGATCTGTTCTGTGGCTCCCCTTTTATATGTAGTCATAGGGCACTGGCGGCATGGCGGCTACGTAGCGTTGCAGGCAAGGTCAGCGTCTTTATGCGCAAAAAAAGAGACAGCGAAATAACTTTAAAGAATACGAACGCGCTAAAGAATCGAATGGGTGGCTGAGGATATCGCACAGCTATCGGGCTCGTTGAGATTTAGCACGCATTGGGGGACTGTACAACCGATTCCTGTGCAGGTATTCCCTTGCTTTGCCTTATAATCTTTCTCGGCGAGAGCCTAGTGTGCTTCATCAACGCAGTGGCAACTGGGATGGTTGCACTTGGCTTAAAACTATGGGTAGGTGATTAGTGGGGCTCTCAATAGGAACGTATTTATTTTCATTCCTCTGTGTTCGATATTTTCTTTACACCCTCATCTCAACTCTCTTATTACGGAAACTTCAACTAACGACGTGTCTTTCTTAGAAGTGAGGCCTGTGCTTTTCTCTCATCAAAAAAATCGTCGTGTCGTCCGCCTGATTCTGTCTTTCTCACTCCAAATTCAAACTTTTCGGTACATTCCTCAATTCCGCGCTTTTTAGAGATTTCTCCCTTTCGGCTAGCTCAAGATTTAGTTCACAGCCTTGAATTCACTAACTGGCATCAAGAGTTTATGCGTTATCTGTACAAAGATCTTCCTATTTTGAAGTCATTGAACCATCTCATGTTTTGTTTTTAATTTTCTGAAAGCTCAACTCTCCCCGCTTCGGTTTCTTGGTTCCAAATTCTAAATTCCCGAATTCTACTCGAATAACCACCGCGTTTAAAACTATGAGTACTAGTTCGCGTTCATTTCATAACTGATTCTTCAAATACGCTGTGTTCGGTCTTCTGTGAACTAGAAAAATTTTAAATAAAAAAGATGGTCTATACTTTTTTGAATGATTTTGTGAATAAGCTAGCTTTATTTTTTTTATCACTGAGTTAGGGCTTTTGGCATTGCCGAACATAGGTCCGATCTCTTAGGTGTGTTCATCTTTTTCTTTTTATTTCTTCTTTGTTTAGTGCAGAAATCACTAATATGCACTTTTTTGTTCAGATTCAAATAGAAGGCTGGGCAGCCTAGAGAAAAGTCCCGTCATTACTAATAAAATTTATCTCGTGATCGATCTGCAAATGTTATATGGCGGAAGCGGGTCGAAATTTCGCACATATTTTGAGAGATATCTGGGCCTATGGTGTTCATAATTCAGAATATAAGCCCGAATATGTACAGGGTTAATTGGAAATACATGGAAGACGCCTTATGCCCTCCAGTGGGCGTAGTCAGATGGCTACGGTGAACAAACGTGAACGTTTGTTCACCGCAACGTTTGTTCACTGTAACGTTTGTTCACCGCAGCCATCAGTCTGACTACGCCCACTGCAGGGCATAAGGCGTCTTCCATCCAATTAATCCTGTACATATCCGGGCTTAATTTCTGAATTGTGAAGATGCAAAAAGGCGGAAATGTATTCGCCAGAGCAGCAACGCGAAGAGCGCTGCCACACACTCGCATGATCACGCTAAGAGTGGACCACCCTACATCTGCACGCTTCACCAGTTATTTTACCGTTAGTACGAAGTAATCAAGAAATTTATGCAAAGCCAAAAGCCGCGTGCGCTCATGCGCTCCAGCGGTGCCTACTCCATGTAGCACTACAGAAAGTGCCGTTTTTTAGGGCAATGCTGATGAAAAATGTAGTGAAAGACGCGGTCGAACGCAGTTTCAATCTGTTCGTGTCACCGGGGCAACGCAGAGCAGACTGCTTGAGCGCTTGACAGCAATACTGCTGTTAGCTCGGAACGAAGCGGTTTTTCTTTTATAATTATAACTACAACATAGACGCGCTCAGCAAGTTTCGTGCTCGCATTAATAAATGTCTTCATTATAGATACCAGAAAGCCGTTGCGCACACTTGCGTAGAAGCGCACCTCCAATCTCGATTTTCGGCACAATTTGCAGGGAAACATCCGCGTCGCCGCTCGCCGAAGCACGGGCCATTTTGTTCACAGTTGCTCAGTGCATACACTTTGCAGGTCAAAATCATGCAAAAATCAACACTCGGATCAGGCTGAACAGCGCGGTGAGTACTCGCTGCCTGTGTTGCAGCGGCGGCCACCCAAGCCAACATGGCGGAGAAATCGGCCAGACACAAGACGGCGCTGCTGTCGAAAGATGGCCGCGTGCACCTGAAAAAGGTCTATAACATGTCGAACCCCTAGGTTTTGATTGCCAGAAATTCTGCAAGAAAGCGTATTGTAAAACCAGTGCACGAAACCTCGTGGTTCTTTATTCTACCACGTCCGATTCTTTGTTATGATCTAAATTGTATCTTTCAGCCTAGGAAGCGCGTGGGATCGTTCAACAGAAGCGAACATGTGATACATTCCGCGCAGCAAAAGCCGATTATGAGGAACTCAAGTTTCGGAATAACCATTAAAATTTTACGCCTTCTCCCTTATAAGTTGTACTCGTTTGAAGTGGCAACGTGAAAGTTGAGTCATTCAAATATTTGTTTTCATATATTGTCCCTTTCTTTTTCCAGAAAAAAAAAGGAATGCTGAGCCCTCAACAAAGGCGTTTTGTGTGAAGAGAAGTTTATTTGGACCTTGCAGCATACAAGGGACAGCCGTCCCTCTGCAAAACAGAAGAAACACTACGGCGACCAATAACTCCCGGTGCAACACACATACATACACTCACATGCAACGCAAGTGTCCTAGACCACGAAAAAGTCTGAAATGGGGAAGGCCATGCATGGAAACCACTCAACTGTGGAACAAAGCCACGACAACAAGAGGGGAACACGCGTGAGTCGAAACTTGGGCCCTAAAAATGCTGCATATTGCCACCTAGTCTTGCCAGGTGGAGCATACGAAGTAGAGCGACGACGACGAAGTAGGGCTCGCGCCGTGTGGAGTCTGTCGCTGTTGTTGCCCCAGCTTGCCTGGCCTTCCCTTTCGTGCCTGCTAATAAAGCCCCCCTTCGTCAGCAAGTACGTTACAGTCTGGTGGAGGTACTGGGTACCCGTGAGCCCATGCAAGAGACCCCTCCAGGCAGCCGTCGAGCCAGCCCTGTACTGCTTGACACCCCGGTACATCGCTTCAGCCGGAGGATCCAGGGACTGCCATCGGAGGTTGGACCATTAGAGAGCGGCACCATGGCGACAGCCGCTCTTCCTCCTCTGCAAACCGCTGCTGCCGCGCCATCCCACTACACCTTGCAGACTCCGCGGATTCCCAAGACGTTCCGTGGGGAACTTTTTGAGGATTTGGAGGACTGGCTCCTTCACTTTGAACGCGTAGCTGCGTTTAACCAATGGGACGACGCAGCCAAACTCCGGAACGTTTACTTCAGCCTCGAGGATAGTGCTCGCACCTGGTTTGAGAACCGAGAGGACGTTATAATCTCGTGGCATGAGTTCCGTCGTCGGCTGCTGGAGGCCTACACAAGCGCTGATCGTCGCGAACGAGCTGAGCGTGCGCTACAATCCCGCATCCAGCTGCCGAACGAAAGCGTTCAGATGTACGTCGAGGACATGACGCGCCTCTTTAGAAGAGCTGATCCGGCCATGCCAGAAGAAAAGAAAGTCCGGCATTTGATGCGTGGCGTCAAAGAACAGCTCTTTGCAGGCCTCGTGCGCAGCCCACCATCGACCGTCGCTGCATTCCTTGCCGAGGCCGCGACGATGGAAAAGGTTCTTCAACAACGTTCTGCGACTTACAACCGGCCCGTGCATGCTGCTGCAGTCACCGAATCGTTTGCCACCGCCGGGAGCCACCCTGACGATTTGCGCGAACTGATTCGCACCATCGTGCGTGAAGAGGTCCTCAAGTTTTGCAGCCCTTCGCAGTCTGCACTTGGCTCGATTTCCGCTCTTGTTCGCGAGGAGGTGCAACAGGCGTTCAGGGGTCCTACCGTCGAAACACCACCTCTGCCGGGAGACTACAGCCGCCCCACCTATGCCGAAGTTGCGAGACGCCCGGCTGCAGCTTCGCCACCGCCGATTCCAGTAACGCCTCCTGCACCGCTGTCCCCAGTTCCACCAGTCCCGTATTTTGACGATCGCCGAGCGCACTTGCGGAAGGCCGATGTCTGGCGCACATCTGACAACCGGCCACTCTGTTTTCACTGCGGAGAATCAGGTCATCTCTACCGCAATTGCTCTTATCGACGCCTCGGTCTGCAGGGATTTCGAGCCGATTCGCCCAGACCCCGGTTTGGCCACCGGCCTCCAGCCATTGAAGACTTCCTCGCGGAACAGCGACTTTCAGCCCGTGCGCCGCATCAGCCGCGCTCATCTTCTCCGATACGCTCTTCCCCGAACCCGCACAGCTCCTCGCGAGCAGTACAGGGTCGCTCGCCGAGCCCTCGCCGGGAAAACTGAGACCAGTGACCTTCGGGGGCGAGGTCGCTGGGAGTCGCTGCGCTGAAGACCTCCCGCCGCCGCCGCTACGCTCCGACCGTGAACAGATAGCACCGTCATCTGAACGAGACAGCTGCGTTTCCTTGGACATACCTGTTCTTCTCGACGGTCACAGAATCAGTGCATTAGTGGACACCGGGGCGGACTATTCAATTATGAGTGATAAATTGGCGACTCTTCTCAAAAAAAGTGCTTACGCCTTGTTCTGTAGTGCATCTCCGTACTGCCGGTGGTCATCTCGTTACTCCAAAGGGTATTTGCACGGCTCGCGTTCAGATTCAGGGATCTACGTTCGTCGTCAGTTGTGTAGTTCTGTGCAATTGCTCCCGCGATCTCATTATCGGCATTGACTTTCAGCGGGAGTATGGTGCTGTCATCGACCTCCGCCAACGAATCATCACCTTTTCGCCCAGTAAAGCGACCCACCTCGCCGAAACTTGCCACCGCAGTGCCGCCCTTCGTGTTTCTGCAGACAGTGTCACGTTGCCGCCACGGAGCAGTGTTTTGGTTGAAGTCACTTGCAACGACTTGCATGACGCAGAAGCAGTCGCCGAGGCTAACCGTTCACTCCTGCTTACTCAAGGCATCTGCGCCGCTCGCAGTCTACTGACGCTTCGTGGTGGCCGGTCTGCGGTCCTGGTCACTAATTTTTCTAATGAGTACCGGCACGTTTTTGCAGGTACTGCTATCGCTTCAGCCGAACCTGTTACCGATATTCCCGTTTGTTTTGCGTCCGCGGCAGCCGGCACTGACGAACCTTCCCTTGAAAACGTCGACATAAACTGCCACCTGTCTCGGGAGCAACGCCTGGCTTTGGAACAGCTGCTGAAGGAATACAAGTCGTGCTTCGCTTCCTCCTCGAAGGTTCGTCAAACACCCATCACGCAGCACCGCATCATCACCTATGACGACGCTCGCCCTATACGACAGCAGCCTTATCGTGTTTCTGCTAAAGAACGGGCGGTTATCCAAACTCAAGTTCAGGAAATGCTTGACGATGGCGTTGTTCAACCTTCCCAAAGCCCGTGGTCTTCACCTGTAGTCCTTGTTAAGAAGAAGGACGGCACTCTCCGGTTTTGTGTCGACTATCGCAAACTGAACAGTGTGACTAAAAAGGACGTCTACCCGTTGCCGCGCATTGACGACTCGCTGGATAGATTACGGCGCGCTAAGTACTTCTCATCCATTGACTTAAAGAGCGGCTATTGGCAAATTGAAGTAGACGAACGGTACCGCGAGAAAACCGCCTTTGTGACTCCAGATGGCCTCTATGAATTTAAAGTGCTTCCTTTCGGTTTGTGCTCCGCCCCGGCTACGTTCCAACGGATGATGGACACCGTCCTCACAGGCCTCAAGTGGCAAAGCTGTCTTGTTTACTTGGACGACGTCGTAGTTTTTTCGGAAACATTTGACCAACATCTCCAGCGCCTGCGGGCTGTCCTCGAAGCCCTCCGCTCGGCAGACCTTACCCTGAAGCCCCAGAAGTGTCATTTCGGTTACGAAGAGCTCAAATTTCTTGGTCACGTTGTGAGCGCTGAGGGAGTGCGGCCGGACCCCGAAAAGACTGCCGCCGTCGCACGTTTTCCCGTTCCGACCGACAAGAAAGCTGTCCAGCGCTTCCTGGGTCTCTGTGCGTATTATCGGCGCTTTATTGCGGACTTTTCCACGATTGCTGAGCCGTTGACGCGCCTCACCAGGAATACCACCTCCTTTGTCTGGACCACTGAGCAACAGACCGCTTTCTCTACGCTCCGCCAGCGCCTTCAAACACCTCTCGTTCTTGCGCACTTCGACGAAGATGCCGATACCGAGGTCCACACCGACGCCAGTAACATCGGTCTTGGCGCGGTCCTTGTTCAACACCAAGAGGGCCTTGAGAGGGTTATCGCCTATGCTAGCCGTACTCTCTCCCGCCCCGAGAGCAATTACTCCACGTCTGAAAAAGAATGTCTTGCGGTCGTGTGGGCCACCATGAAGTTTCGCCCTTATCTTTACGGCCGCCCATTCAAAGTGGTCACCGATCACCACTGCCTATGCTGGCTGGCAAATTTGCGAGACCCATCTGGACGCCTGGCACGCTGGAGCTTACGGCTCCAGGAATTTGACATTACTATTGTCTACAAGTCCGGCCGCAGACACGAAGACGCCGACACACTCGCGTGCACCAGTTGATGCTGCCGACGCAGCGCCCGATGACGACAGCGGATTCCTTGGTACTCTCACCGCCTCCGACCTACTGACTCGGCAGAGGGCGGACTCGGACCTTCGCCCTCTCATTGACGCCCTTGAAGGTAGTGATACGGCTATACCTCGCCACTTCTCTCGACGTCTTGGCTCCTTCTGTTTGCGGCAAGGTCTCTTGTACAAGAAGAACTCGAGAGGCAACGATAGACCTTACCTTCTCGTCATTCCAGCCGACCTCCGGTCTGACGTTCTTTTCGCCTGCCACGATGAGCCCACGTCTGGCCACTTGGGCTTTTCACGTACGCTCGCCAGAGTGCGGAACATGTATTACTGGCCTGGACTTTCTGCTGATGTCAAACGATACGTTAAAAGCTGCCGAGAATGCCAGCGCCGGAAAACGCCGCCCCCACTTAAGCCGGCGGGTTTTCTCAAGCCCGTTACTGCCCCTCGCGCTCCGTTCGACCAGATCGGCATGGACCTCCTCGGCCCTTTCCCCTTGTCGCACGGCAGCAATAAGTGGATTATAGTTGCTACCGACTATTTGACTCGCTACGCCGAGACCAAGGCGATCCCTCGTGGCACAGCTTCAGAAGTCGCAGAGTTTTTCATGCACCACATCGTCCTGCGACATGGCGCTCCTTCGCACGTGATTACAGACAGAGGGACGGCGTTTACAGCGCAACTAATCGACCACATCTTTCGGCTGAACTGCACAACACACCGCAAGACCACGGCCTACCATCCGCAAAGCAATGGCTTGACCGAACGATTAAACAGGACCCTTGCGGACATGTTGTCCATGTACGTAGATGTCCAACACAAAACTTGGGATGAGGTCCTGCCGTATGTCACCTTTGCCTACAACACCGCCCTGCCGGAAACTACGCGCTTCTCCCCGTTTCGCCTTGTGTACGGACGCGAAGTCCACAGCATGCTTGATGCCATGCTCCCGTGCCCAGAGGATGACCAACTCGCCCCAGACGCCCAACAGTTTGCCCAACGTGCTGAAGAAGCCCGTCAGCTGGCCCGCGTGCACATCGGGCAACAGCAGAGCTCGGATGCGCGCCGTTACAACCTTCGCCACCGACAGGTTAACTACAAACCCGGTGACCAAGTCTGGTTGTGGACTCCTGTTCGTCGCCAAGGCTTGTGTGAGAAACTGCTCTCCCGCTATTTTGGCCCTTACAGAGTGGTACGGCGTGTGAGTGAGGTCAACTATGAAGTGGTTCCGGACGGTGCTGCGCAACCGCGACGCCGACAGCCCGACTCTGACATTGTGCACGTTGTACGGCTTAAGCCGTACTATACACGGTGACGCAACCGTGCTGATGTTTTCGCGCGCTTCAGTTGCGGCAGTTTGCTTGTTTTCTTGTTTTTTTTGTTTCACCCTTACGTCGACAGCGACAGCGCTCTTTTTTTTTTTTTCTTCATAAGGGGGGATTAATGCCACCTAGTCTTGCCAGGTGGCGCATACGAAGTAGAGCGACGACGACGAAGTAGGGCTCGCGCCGTGTGGAGTCTGTCGCTGTTGTTGCCCCAGCTTGCCTGGCCTTCCCTTTCGTGCCTGCTAATAAAACCCCCCTTCGTCAGCAAGTACGTTACAATATAATGTCCTGAAATAACTAGTCTTTGCGTATTCTATTCGCGTCCAGTTAAACCTTCCCTTTCTCTATTCTTTGTGTCCTACATTTTAACCCATTTACTTGCAAGTCAGATGTTTGGTCAGTTTTTTTCCCTGTATAAGCCGCTGCGAATTTTCTCGTCTTTGCAAAGAAAACGGGCACCTGCGCGATAGAACTCTTGTTCTCTCGCTGTGAGCTTCATGTAGTAACCCTGACGCTCTAGCACCTCAAATAGAAGAGGGGCGGCCTCTCAAATTATCCTTAATGGCCCGTAGTGTCTGTTTTTGTACTTTGAAAAATCTAAACTGTTTTTTGGTGTTCGGTATCCCGGTCTTATTCAAGCTTGGTGCCCCTGCATGCTCGAGAAGATGTCTTAGACTGTCATTTGGATATAGTCATTTTCCATAAGCGAAGTGTAACTCAGGTCTTCGACAGCTTTGGTGCTTGAAAATCATCTATGAAACAACGGCATTGATGTGACTTTCTGCAGTTCAGCGACAAATACCTTTTAGTATGCCTCCTAAAAGCGTTCTGTTCCGCTGCCCTATGGCGTTCTTGGATTTAGCGTGATGTCGACGGTGAATCCTGGTAGCGGCAGGAGCACTTCTTTCGAGGCAGAATTCAATACTATTCGCATGCTAAGATTCCTGTGTCCGTTATGATATAGCAGGGGGTCATTATTCTTGCTTCGCCCTGTACGGCCCGGCCTGTGGGATCAGCGTACTTTGAGCTTTGCTTCACAATCAGCTATGGTCATAATTTGATTACTTTCTGGATCTTTATTGAAATCAGTACTACACACATGCGATCCTTTAACGAAAAGGTCATCATGGTATGCACATGTTGTAACATACTTTCTTAAGTTTGGACGATAACTCCGAAACTTGGAAATAGAAGAAACGCGCAGAATAAGGTTCCTGTCAAGTATTGAAAGGCATCTTCGGAGCGCAAGCTATCTACTAGCATGAACCTATTACACTGATTTCAAACTCCTCAGCCAATGGAGACTTCGATGATAATTTTGGACAAATCAGCGGACATTTCACTGATTTTATTCTTGCGGATCATCAATCTTAAGCACTGTATCACTAAAACACAAATACGAATTACTGCTCTGTTTTGCTTCACATACGCAGAGTGAATAAGGCAGAGGAAACCCTCACCGTGCTAGCCAACGTTTCGAAAAAGACTACTGATCTTCATCAGGGCGAAGTGTTCATCTTTGGTGTGGTTCAAATACGGCTGCTACTCCGAGGAAGAATTCCCAGTGAGGGGGAGGAGGGCGTGAGATGGGAAGGGTGTTAAAATGAGGAGCATGAATCTTGTCCAGGCCGCTAAAGAGCGCTTGACCTGTAAAACTGTGAAAGGAAATAGGCCAACTCAGCAGAGAGGTACGCTAAAACATATGCCGACAATTTTGCTCTGGTGGCATTCTTATGCTTCGCTTAGAATACGCTTAACAGAGCATGCAGCATTGCCACTTCAGCGATTGCTCTAGAACCAAGGTGTCTCGCGAATTCGGCCTCCACAGCAGCGACTTTACCTGATGCAGTGTTTTTAGACTTCGAAAAAGCGTTCGATAAGGTCCCCCATGGTCGTCTCTTACTAAAGTTATCGCGCCTTAATATTCATCCATGTGTTCTGAACTGGATTCGAGAGTTTTTATCTAACCGTCAGCAGTTCGTATATGCCAATTCACACTCTTCATCCTTAACACCTGTGCTCTCCGGGGTACCTCAAGGAACGGTACTCGGGCCCCTCCTTTTCTTGATATATATTAATGACCTACCGTGTAACATTTCTTCTCATATCCGACTCTTTGCCGATGACTGTGTCGTTTACCGAAGCATTACTAACTCCACCGACCATCTCGCATTACAAACTGACCTTATTCGCATACAGGACTGGTGTAAAACATGGCTCATGTCATTAAATATTTCTAAAACCGTGTTAATGTCCATTCACCGTCGTCGTAATTACGTAGCGCCTAATTATAATATTAATAACCTGCAGATTGGAACATCCGAATCATTCAAATATCTTGGTGTGCATATCTCGCGTGACCTAACTTGGAGCTGTCATATTAATCACATAATAAATTCTGCTAATTGTGCTCTAGGTTATTTACGCCATAACCTTTCACTCGCTCCTCGCCCTATTAAACAGCTTGCTTTTCAAACCTTTGTGCGTCCCAAGCTTGAGTATGCTAACGCTATTTTTGATCCGCACCACAATAATCTTACTAACGCCCTCGAATTGGTTCAGAACCGCGCAACACGATTCATTCTATCTAATTATTCCTACCACTCAAGCATCTCAGCACTAAAAGCTCGAATCAACTTGCCCCCCCCCCTAGCCTCGCGCCGTAAGATAGCACGTCTTAACCTTTTTCATAAATTTTTTCATTCTTTGCCTCTTGATAACCCCTACATAAAAAGAGCCCACCGCATCGCCCGGTTCAGCCATAGTAACGCAGTGTATCCCCTACAAGCCCATACTGTGACATTTCAGCAGTCATTTTTTCAGCGTACTGCACGAGACTGGAATGACCTGCCCACCGAAGTTGCCATTATCATCAACCCACTAGAATTCAAGCGGAGCGTCGCCAACCTTTCATCTTAACATTTTTTACCATTGTTTGCCAGATACCGTCCACTCCCTCATGTATTGTCTCAACCGAGACCTTTGAGGAAATAAATAAATAAATAAATGTTCGGACCATACGCAGTACAATTCTTTTTCGGGCACTCTGGATGGCCTTTACGGCTTTAACGATGATTGATGAGGAACCGCCCAGAGAGAGAGAGTTTTTAACTCTTTCCCCCATCATCCCCTTGACCATGCTCGCAGTTCGCGTCTCCAGTGTGCCGTTGTTACACAAAATATCAAGATTTATTGAGGTTCGAAGTTTTGAGAGCCACTTAAAAACAGCCAACTTTTCGCTTATTACTAGCTATTTTCTCGACCGGAACAATGCGTGTTTCAATTGCTGTTGGGGAGAGTGAATGTACCGATCATGCAGTGGAAGGCCATTATTTTGTTAGCTTTATTTAAGCACTTTTAAGGGTCACGTCCGTTCTTCGCCATGTTAGCAGGTTACAGTGTTTTGTGCTCACTTTTAGAATTGAAAACAATTTTAGGGCGCTTTCCAGAAACTTGGTACGTTTATGTTTAGTGTGTTTAAACCGTTGAATGGCAGATATCAAGACGACATTCACAAACATCCGGCAGCTGTTCAGTCGCAGTTCTGTTCCAGCGATCAACAAGGTAACCACAGCCTTATATACATTTTGCATCAAGAGTGACTACAATAAGGTCGCGAGTATTGCACAGCTACAAGTAATATCACATGATACAAACCTGCTCCTGTTCTTTTTTATGGATATATTTTTTTTCATGGTTGCATAGCCACGTTCGCTATGCATAGGAACAAATTAGCCTAAGTCATATTAGGGAAGAGCATGAAGACCAAATTGGGCGGTCGCCCTGTCTGTACCGATTGGCTACTTCTGAGCTTTTTTGTGCTGTGTTTATCTTCCCGGCCACAGCGCCACCTCTTCACGCTGCCTGAAGATCCCAAGAACGCCACAAGATCTCGGGACGGACCCTCCGACACTGCCTTCACAATGCCTACGTTCATTTTGTGAAGCGCGCAGGCCTACCTCAGCCTGGCCAACGGACATGAACAGTAACTATGACATGGAAAATACACATCCTGCTATTAATGCGTCTGCTGTTTCGCCTACCCTTCCACCTCAAGGATGTATCCTCAGCACCTCAACTCCTCTTGCACGCGGTATTTCGTCACTACTCAAGTGAGCGTCTTCACCTGCAGGGGACGAATCATCGTTCACCCCTGCCGCATTGCCTACTCCTGTGCCTACCCCTACACCACTCCTTCCCGCTCCTGCGCGGACTGTCTCTGATGCCAGCTTTGAACCGGCTGCGAAAAAGGTAAAGGCCACTCCAAGCGATCCTACCCCTTCAAAGTTGACAGCATCGAAATATTCACTGCCTGAACTTGCAAAGGTGTGTCATTTATGACCTGGAACCTAATGCGCCTCCGAAGGAAGTGATGAGGGATCTGTACTCCGACACCCATTCAGTGCTTAATGCCCGCCGACTAGGGAACCGAGGCACATTTCTTCTCCTGCTTGCGGGGCCGTTAGAACTTCCCAGCCGATTCTTCTATAATGGACGAATCGTTCATCCGAAGCCTTTCCGTCCTGCACCAGTCTTCTGTTATCGGTGCCTGCGACAAGGCCACATCAAAACGTTCTGCCCTGCATCGCAAGACACTCTGCCCAAACCACCAGCGGATGGCGTTCCCTCATTCACGTGTCCTTTTTGTAAGACAAACGACCACGACATCACTTATTCTAAATGCCCTCGAAAGAAACGTCGTCCGGTTGCTGCGCCTACTCAGCCTGGAGTCAAGATCTCCAACCGTTTTGATGCTCTGTCGGCAGACACATATGAGGATGATACTGAAAAACCGCCAGCATCGTTGCCCTCACCTTCTAGCATCCGCCCTTCCTATGCCTCTGTTTTAAAGCCATGTTCCCGTAACAAGTGGAAAAAGGAAGACGAATTTCCTCCGCTAAACCCCTCTATGTCTGATGAGATCTCTGCCATCGATGATGCGATCGCCAGCATTCGCCAACAATTTGACCAGCTATGCCGACGTCGCTCTCTCCTACTACAACGTCCGCGTCTACCCCCAGTTGCGCCTGTCCGCCAAGTGCCTCAACCTTCAGGCTCAAAATATGAACAACCCGAGCAATCTGCAACTACAACTTCAATGTCAGCCCTGATTACCCTGCTGCAGCAACTGCCTCAGATGATTGCATCTGTTTTGCAAGCGAATGGCCACTAAAGCTACTTCCCATGTGCTACAATGGAACTGTCGGGGTCTTACTAATAAGCTCCCTGAATTGAAGCTGCGTATTCAAGACGGCAAACTCTCTGCCTGGGCTTTCCTTCTACAGGAACATAATGCCATCCTTCCTCTGTCTGGTTATTGTGCATATCACTGTTCATCAATACCCGACCGCCGAAGTGGTCTTGCTCCTGGAAAAGCAGCTATATATGTTCATTGTTCGACACCACATTCTCCCGTCGACCTATCTCGTTGGTGCAATACCCGTCAAGAAGTAATTGCCATTATCACTAAGCCACACCGTACTCCAGTATTATTGGTCTCTTTTTGTGGTCGGCCCCAAACCTCTCTACTCAACTTTGGATGGCTTACACATCTATGCACCTCCTACCCAGGTGTACCCATATTAGTTGGAGGAGATTTTAATGGCCCACATACAGCCTGGGGATACACTCATAACTCTAAACGTGGAGATCAGATTTACGACACGTTTTTCGACCAGTCCTTTACACTTTTGAACAACTCCTCTAATTATACCCGACCACGTGCTCCTCCATCAACTCCGGACCTTACCTGGTGGCTGGGTCCCGGCAATCCTCACTGGTCTTGCGAAGCAGACACCTGGGGCAGTGATCACTCCCCTATTCTAATTGACTTTGTCTCAAGTACATTACGCAAAATTCGCCGCAAGATCCATATCACTTCTTGGGACAGTCTCCGTATGGATGGTCGCCTCCTCTCAATAACTCCTGCCTCGGCCCTTTCTACATTCATGCTTGTCTTAACTCAGAACACAAGTTCTTCTACTATCAACGAAGACCAACCAAATCCTGACTTTCACCTGCTTAATCTCTGGGCAAGGCGCAAGCAGCTGGACGTATACGTCACTCACCATCCGTCAGATCAACACGCACGAACGGAACTTCATAGAGTCACAGCTAAGGCCCGTCGCTATTCTAAACACCTTCCACACAAGCGCTGGACAGAGTGGTGTTCTCAACTCAATACCCCTCTCGGCAACCGCCAATTGTGGCGTGTGTTTCATGCAATGGATCGCAAGCCATCCGTCAAAGACTATGCCGAGAGTATTCGCCTTGCACTTCGTCTTTCTCCAGACGAATTCGCTTCGCAAGCTGCCCTTCAGTTCTTTCCAAATTATGATTGCTCACCTGCGCCTGTTCCAGTCAGTCCAAAACATGAGGCAGAGGATGAGATCACCTGCCCGTTCACCATGGCTGAGCTTATAGCTGCCATTGAAGACATCCGCCCTAACACTGCACCTGGTCATGACGGTGTACCTTATGCCTTATTCCGGAACCTGGAATGTGAAGTATTGACTGCACTTCTCAAAATTTTTAACCAAATCTGGACATCTAGTGAAATGCCATCCGACTGGAAACATTCAGTGGTTGTTTCGATACCAAAGCCCGGAAAACCACCCACAACTCTTGGAGCCCTACGACCGATTTCTCTAACCCCAACAATTTGTAAACTCTATGAAAAATTGCTTGCCACTCGAATCTCTTGGTGGCTCGACCATCATCAGAAATATTCGTCTGCTCAAATCGGTTTCCGACCAGGATACGGCGCTGAGGATGGTCTTGACCGCTTTGCCAACGATGTGATACGCGCTCACCTCACAGCCGTCTCGTTCGCACAGTCCTATCAACAGACATCACAAAGGCCTACGATAACATTCTCCACGCAGCCATCCTCAACACTATGGCATCACTTAGCATGCCCTTGCGGCTTTGTCGAGCAATTCATGCCTTTCTTTCGCAAAGAACATTTGCTATCCGCGTCAATGGTAAACCCACAGGCCACTTCATTTCTAATCGGGGTGTACCGCAGGGCTCAGTTTTAGCCCCAGTTCTATTTAACATTGCATTCATTCCTCTGGTACACAGTCTCTCCACCCTTCCTAATGTTCAGGTTCTGGCATATGCAGACGATATCACTCTCTGGTCCACAAATCGCTCAGCTCAGGTGCAGCAAGACTCCCTGCAAAATGCCCTCAATATCCTCCACAACTTTCTTGCCGACACTGGCCTCTCTCTCAAACTCTCCAAGTCTTGCTATGTCCGCCCCGCCGCGGTGGCTCAGTGGTTACGGCGCTCGGCTGCTGACCCGAAAGACGCGGGTTCGATCCCGGCCGCGGCGGCTGAATTTCTTGAAGGCGAAATTCTAGAGGCCTGTGTGCTGTGCGATGTCAGTGCACGTTAAAGAACCCCAGGTGGTCGAAATTTCCGGAGCCCTTCACTACGGCGTCTCTCATAGCCTCAGTCGCTTTGGGACGTTAAAACCCAATAAACCAACCAATCTTGCTATGTCCATGTGGGCAATAAAGCTGGCCGCCGTACTTTCAAATCCACTCCGTTCGTGCTCACTATTGACAATGCCCCACTTCCTGAGGTGGAACATACCAATGTTTTAGGCTTGCACGTTCATTCTTCAGGCAAGGGCACGGCCTGGTTGTCAGCCATGCGCAAGAGTGCTATAAACACACTTGGCCTCATCCGCAGGATAGCCAATCTGTCTGGAGGTGCCCGTTCAGATACAGCTCGTCGACTTGTTCGTACTGTCTTTCAACCTCGGCTCCTATACCAGGCTCAGTTCCAACAACTTACTAAACGACAGTGGTCCACACTTGAAACACTCAACCACGAAGCCATGCGAGTCATTACTGGCCTACCTTGAGCAACTCCTATTTGTCTGCTGCAGGAGTATGCGCAGCTCAACACACTGGAAGATTTAATTACCCAGAGACAAACAAATAGAGCACGGGAAGTTTCTCTTCGTCCGATGTTCGCGCCTCAACCACCTCCGTGGGACTACTGTCACATCACATCAAACAAGCCAGCCCGTCATAAGAAGTCGGAGTTCTTCTCACCGCCGTTACCACAAGGTTTTTCTACGCAACATGACAGCTGCACTCTTTACACAGAGGTCGCCATAACCCCAACAGGAGGATCAACTGCTTTTATAAGCCCGACACACCCTCAACTCTACGGCCAACAAACCTACTATACTGACACTTCATCATTTCTTTCTTTGGAGCTGCAAGCAATATTAAATGCCATAGCAGCTTTACCTGACGACCCTCCTTATAACCAGGTGCACCTATGTACCCATTCCCAAGAAGCCGTGAAGCAACTAAAGAAAGTCCGCGGTACCCTTCGGGTTTCCCAGGCCATACATGCTGCTTATAAATCTTACCCGGTGCCTATACGCATTCAGTGGGTTCAAGCTCGCACAGATGTCCACAGCATCGCACCTGACATATCTCGTGAGACTGACACTCCACAAACTCCACCTGCCTCTTTGCCACCAGATCCACTTCTGACACATCTAACATCTTCAGCCTCCCTCAGGCAGCGTACACGTGCTCTTATTCCCCCGTGTACCTACCCCCTTCCCGCCAACCTATCACGGGTGGAGGAGGTCTCTATGAGGCAGCTGCGTGTCGGAGTGGCCCTTACGCCTGCTGTTCGCAACCAGTGGAAAAGTGACAAGATTCCTGCGCCGCAAAAATGCCCTCACTGCGAGGCACCCGCTTCCGACACCAATGTCCACCACCTACTGTGGACATGTCCCGGAACTTCACTGGTGCGCGCTCGAGTTCTTCAAGAGGCAGGACTGTCTGCAAACAATGACTCTAGTTTGAACGTGTGGGTAACTAAAAACATTTACGCCCGAAGCTTATGTGACTTTTTACACGCAACCGGGCTTCATGCATTTCTGTAACTTATTCTACCGTTCGTGACTAACACCACGTTTTATGCCGCGCGGCACACTCAACATCACAAATAAATAAATAAATAAATAAGTCATATTACGCGATTTTGCTGCAGTCCAAAAAACTTAACGTGCTGCTAGTGCCAAATGTCTTCTTTAATACTTAGACATCGTAACAATAAAAAGAGTCTTGTTTCCCCCGGAGATCTGTTATGCGTCCAGCTAACGAATCTCTTGGGACACAGCCCTTACCATACCCACGCCTCTCTGAGCAGTCAGCATATTAATGCAGTACGGGCTTCGTAGCTCTTGTCAGCGAGGGATGCATACAGCGAAACGCATGAAATGTTTCAGAAGACAATGAGCGCAGCAACATTTCTAGCATACGTGTAACTTCACAAATTTTTGCCAGGTGGTCTCGCGAGGAGAAAAATCCAACTCTGTAATCGCTTTTATCTTTGTCAGGTGCAGGTGGAATTAAAAACAAAAAAAGCGAATAGCGGGGGCACTGCGTACGAGTTGGCAGCTGTGCTGTGTGTAATGGGAAAAGTTATTCAAAGAAAAATGGAAATGTTTCCATGTACCCCCCCCCCCCCCCCCCCCCCCCTCGGGTGAAAAGTATTGAGCCCAAGGGGTTTGCTTGTGAGGCCTGCGGCATGTTCGTTATGCATGCATCCTCAGTGACTAATCTCTCGAAAGGGAGATGACTTTGCGTCCTCAATGCTCCCAAGGTTTCGACAGCTTGTTCTGCTAGGGGGCCACGCTAAACAACTTGGAGGCAAATCCCTTGGGCTGTATACTTTTGACGGGAACTGTACACATATATGGGTGCTTTCGTATTTCATAAGTTTTTATAACAAATATTTGTTTTCAATAAAACGATCACATGTTATGGACAAAAATGTTTCCTAAAAGCAATGACTTTTACCATAAGAAGAAACTAGTTTTCTGGGAGAGCAATGAGCATCACAATAGATCAATAACATCACTCTTGTAATTTGGCAGTGCTGCGTATTTGGAGCACAGCTGACCGGAATATGAAATTTGCATCTAATGTAGAAAACGTTTCCATTTAAATAAACGCAAAAAAATTATAAGTGTATATGGGCACCAAAAAATCTTACTTGCTATCAAGTATCAAGGCCCACAAAATATCATTTCAGGTCAAGCACAGAACAAAATGTGCCTTAAACCGAACTCCAGAACTTGTTATCGATATTCTTCAGCCGTTGCTAACTCTGTCAGAGGGAATTTCTATTCACAGCTGTTTAGCTGTGAAGCTTTTGTGGTTGCGGAGAAAATCACTAAGGCAACGATCAGACCCATGATGACACGGAGGTTGCTAAGACTCTCCAGATCAGGAAAAGCCGCGATGAGAATCTAAACCAGCAACCTTTAAGGCTAGAACCTTTTGCGGTGAGGTAATCAAAGGAATGCTATTCCAGGAACCAACGGCTAATAAATAGGATATAATAGGGCTTAGTGAGGTTGGCAAAGGTGAGTCGTATACAGTGTTATAAGGCGGTCACGTATTTCGCTGCCATGATATAGCTGACTGAGAAAAGCTAGGTGTGCAACTCTTGATCGATAAGGATATAGCTGGAAACGTAGAGGCCATTCTATAGCATTCACGAGAGCGCGAAAGTTACCGTAATTAAGTTAGAAACACGTAGGAGGTGGAGGAGGATATAGAAGAGGAAAGGCGGGGAGGTTAACCGAAAGAATAATCGGTTTGCTATCCTACACGGGGGGAAGGGGGTGAGGGGATAAAAAAAATGAAAGAGAAAGGAGAGTAATAGAAATCTGAAGTCCCATCAAAGTCAGCATTCGTGAAATCACAGCCTGTCATGCAGGCCAGAAGTCCGCAAGAAGCGGAGCAGTGCCTTTGAAGCCTTCACCGCCGACGACCGATGCGGCCAGTGGCCGAGGATCTTCATTTCAGTCAGTGGGCGTGGATCTAGACGCTCCACCGCACGGCTGAGGGACTGCCTTTCGACGCTGTAGGTAGGGCAGTCACAAAGAATGAGGGATATAGTCTCGTCATACCCGCAGATGGCACATGCAGGGCTATCAGCCATACCGATCAAGAAAGAGTAATGGTTGGTGAAAGCTACACCAAGCCAGAGGCGACACAGTAAAGTTTCGTCACGTCGTGGTAGGCCTGATGGGAGCCGGAGCTTCAGACTTGGGTCCAAGGATTTTAAACGTGAATCGGAAAATTGGCCGGAATTCCACGCGGCAATCGTGATGTCCCGCGCAAGTCCGCGAAGCCTGCCCGCTGCGACTGATCTCGAAAGGGGGATCGACACAAAATCGCCGCCTTGGTGAGAAACACGTAAAATTGAATGTTGTATAGGCCTACAACCCTACATTCAATCCCGATAAAAAAGATAGACACAAGGTTGTCTGAGGACGTCGTATCAGCAGTAACTACAGCAAAAATGCCGTACTCATTCCCTGGCATGCAAGGAGCAGGCAGATGACCATCAGCGGCTTTCGCATACGCTCTACTATTAATGGGGGGGGGGGGGGGAGTTATTAGTTGAGTTCGCAGACCGAATTACTTTAAGGATCGTGTACATGTCGTTCATCAAAACAAGGGATGGTGATGTCTTTAGTTAGGTCGTTCTGAATGAACCGTTCTGCGCTTTTCTGTAGCGTTCAGGAAGGAAAGATCAGCCGCAATAAAGGATGCGAGGATGGAACAAGTGCGCCAAACATATGATTGCCGCTAATTTTTTCTTTTTTTTTGAGGGGGGGAGGGGCAGGAGGACGAGAGGGGGGTAGTTAGGTGTGTGCAGTATGCTTCGCAACCGCCATCAAGTAAGACTTTTCCCTGCCATACTCACTGTCGCCGAATTTTCTCAAACTTAATTCGAATTTGTAGTTTGGGCGACGTTCATCGGAAGCTGCAGAAACCTCATAAATTATTAAATAAAAAATGAGAGGAGTACGTGGCTGAGGAGAACGGAAAAAAGCCGCTATTGTGCCTTGACTAGGCTCCCAACCCCCTACTTTCTTCGGCAGAACGGTTAGGGCTAAAAAATACGAAAACGTAGATACATCTGTAAAGAGGCATTAAGCAAAATATATGCTGAAAACCACTCATGCATCGATTCAGTGAATAAAAATATAAGCTCGTCTAAAAAAAAGTGTTAAGAAATACTAAGAAGAAATAAATAACTAAACATTTCGCCCATACACAATGGGGATACAGAGCAACAATGAGTAACAAGAGCATATGTTGCATATTTACAAGGTTTTTCAGGCAAGCAATTTTGGACAGGGTATGTGCAGGGTTTTACAAAGATTTTCAGTTTTTCATGGTTTTCACACAAACAGTGTGCAGGAGTGCTAGGTTATTACATCAACTGCTGCAACTTTAGGGATTGCATAGATATGATGAGTTGAGGAACAGCTGTAAAAGGACGCTTAGTGACTATGCACCGTATGCGACTGCATCCCAGCGACGCCGCGTACGACCAGAAGCAGTCCATGTCCTACGCCTAAAGCCCTATCATGCACGCTAAAGGACGCCGTGTTTCCACATTCGGTGTTTATTTTTGCACAATGCGTTTTTGATTGTTTTTAGCCGCATTATGTTCTAAAGCATCGAGTCGATTCTTCTTTGAGAGGGCAGTAATGCTGCGAATCTTTGTAGCGTTTGTTTGTTGTGTTTATTTGTTCATGCTTCAAGGTTGCCGGCACGCCGCTTTATTGCTTCGTTTGTGACGCAAGACGTGTATAGATTTATCTCGATTGATCGCATCCAGGCGGAGCCCATTTTACTTTGTGCCAGAATGTCCTAGTAACTTTCCAAGCTTTATCTCGAATGTTCGCTATCAAATTTAAAAAGGGCACGGTCGACAGCGGCGGGGATTCTTTTCGACGACCGCCGAGCACGCTTGTTTTTACGCTGCCGCCGTGTGATTCAGTTCTTTGCGGGTGCAAGTCAGCCCAAATAAATTGTTCCGTTTGGAAGCCATTCTCGCTGTTTTCCTGTTCTGCAGAATCCTCACTCCCGAAAACACCGGTGTACAATCCTTGCAAGTAGCGCTGTGCTCGACAAGGTTAGCACCTTCCCCATTCCTTAGGTCTCTTGCGGGCTCCCTGAGCCGGTCGTTGACGCAGCGCCCAGTTTGCCCGATGTACGATCTGCCACACGTCAAGGGGATGTCGTACACAACGCCTGTAGCGCATTCCGCAAAGCGGCCCACGTGCCTCTTTTTACAACGAGGTTTTTGTTTCCACCTGTGATGCGTCGGGCCAACTGGCCAAGCTTCCGAGGGGCTGAGAAGACCAACGGCACGTTGTGCCGGTTTGCCACCTTTTTGAGGCCATGGGAAACTTTGTGCACGTATGGCATCACTTCAGACCTTACTTTAGTCTGCGGAGGGGTTATTGCCTCCTTGCCAGTCCCGGGCTTCAAATTCTTCAAGAGAGCTTCTGCTACCGCGACAACAACCGACCCAGGGAAACCGGCGGCCTCAAGCCTAGCCAGTTGTTTCCCAAACTATCTTGCATATCATGCACACATGATTTTCGGAGCGCAGACTCTAAGCACAGTTTAGCGATCCCTCTCTTCACAATTTTATAATGGGATGTATTATAAGGCAGAAGCTCTTTTTGTGCTCTAGCGAGTAAGACCAGCAAACATGCTTATTGCTGAACCTAATTCTTAAATCCAAGAACTACAGGCTGTCTTCAATCGGGAGCTCGTACGTGAAAGTGAGCCCCCTGCCATGCTTTTCGAAGTCATGCAGTACACTCATAAGTGTATCCTCATTGGGAATGGCGCAATGTTTGTTCAAAACAATTAAAAAATCGTCGACGTACGAAACACTTTTGTAACAGTTTCACTCTTAAAATGATTAAAATGATCATGCAAATGGCGATAAATGCACGCTAAAAAGATATCACATAAAACCGGGGCAACGCATGACCCAATACAAATCCCCTTCTTCTGCAGATAAAACTCATTGTCAAAGGTGATAAACGTACTACACAAATAAAATTCTAAAAGCGCTAAAAGTTATCTACAGTCATCCCGACGCATTCTGAAACTGAACGGGTCCTTCATCGTCAATACATTCCTTGACAGCAGCAAACAGTTCTTGATGAGGAACGAAATAAAAAAGGTCGTTAACGTCAACCGAAAAAGATTAATGATCATTTTATAGCGAGGAGTTCTATGGATGTAGTTCAGTTCCTAAAGGACAACCAAGATATAAGATATGCTTTTACGGTTGACGTTAACGATCTTTTTTATTCCGTTCCTCATCAAGAACTGTTTGCTGCTGTCAAGGAATGTATTGACGATAAAGGACCCGTTAAGTTTCAGAATGCGTCGAGGATGACTGTAGATAACTGTTAGCGCTTTTAGAATTTTATTTGTGTAGTACGTTTATCACCTTTGACAATGAGTTTTATCTGCAAAAGAAGGGGTATTTGTATTGGGTCATGCGTTGCCCCGGTTTTATGTGATATCTTTTTAGCGTGCATTTATCGCCATTTGAATGATCATTTTAATCATTTTAAGAGTGAAACTGTTACAAAAGTGTTTCGTACGTCGACGATTTTTTAATTGTTTTGAACAAACATTGCGCCATTCCCAATGAGGATACACTTATGAGTGTACTGCATGACTTCGAAAAGCATGGCAGGGGGCTCACTTTCACGTACGAGCTCCCGATTGAAGACAGCCTGTAGTTCTTGGATTTAAGAATTAGGTTCAGCAATAAGCATGTTTGCTGGTCTTACTCGCTAGAGCACAAAAAGAGCTTCTGCCTTATAATACATCCCATTATAAAATTGTAAAGAGAGGGATCGCTAAACTGTGCTTAGAGTCTGCGCTACGAAAATCATGTGTGCATGATATGCAAGATAGTTTCGGGAAACAATTGGCTAGGCTTGAGGTCGCCGGTTCCCTGGGTCGGTTGTTGTCCCTGTTGCAGAAGTGCTCTTGAAGAAGTTGAAGCCCGGAACTGGCAAGGAGGCAATAACCCCTCCGCAGACTAAAGTAAGGTCTGAAGTGATGCCATACGTGCAGAAAGTTTCCCATGGCCTCAAAAAGGTGGCAAACCGGCACAACGTGCCGTTGGTCTTCTCAGCCCCTCGGAAGCTTGGCCTGTTGGCCCGACGCATCACAGGTGGAAACAAATACCTAGGTGTAAAGAGAGGCACGTGAACCGCTTTGCGGAATGCGCCACAGGCGTTGTGTACGACATCCCGTTGGCGTGTGGCAGATCATACATCGGGCAAACTGGGCGCTGCGTCAACGACCGGCTCAGGGAGCCCGCAAGAGACCTAAGGAATGGGGAAAGTGCTAACCTTGTCGATCACAGCGCTACTTGCAAGGATTGTACACCGGTGTTTTCGGGAGTGACGATTCTGAGCACAACCAAATCAAAAACAACCCGTAAAACGATAGAGGCATATTATATTCAGAGAGCAGGGTCAGAATGTGTCAGCGAAACATCAGTCCATCTGTATGCTGCAGAAAAGATGTCCCTTTCAAAGTTTTTGCGATAGAGATGTGAAACGTGTTTTTCTCCTGTTTACCTTGCACGGTGTGCGCCTGCGCTGGAGTGACTGTATTTAAGCTGTGTGTGCTTCCCTAAATAAACAGTTGACAGTCAGCGCTGTGTTCGTCTTTCTTCTCTTCCTGCTTCTTTTCTTTGGCCGTGTGCCGTTGCGCTGGAAAACTATGAGTTTATTCAAGTTGAAATGCTGGCTTTGCGTCGTTGGCAGCTGATGACTGACTCGGTATTCCTGTAATTATCTTTTACAGCAATGGAAAACTATAAGCTTTCAAGGGCCTCAACATACCTCACTGAAGACCGGCTTCGTTACCCGAAATAATTAAAATAGTTGGAAAAGCATATCTAAAAGAAATTGGACACAAACACCTTAGCTAATTTAATTGCCTCCTCCCTCCAATGGTGATTGCTACTCCGAAGAAAAGGCGCTATGAATGCGCTCTGAGAGATAAGCAATTGTATCAATGCCGGACATGAGTGAGCAAATCGGATAAATACTAGAATGTGCTTATGACGTCAGTTTTGAATGTTAGCGAATTGTTTACTGCTTGGTTGATCCAACGATTTCGGAGTCAATCGTTACACAGAAAAGGGATAAGGGAATTTTCGTATGTTTGGGGGGCGGTAAATGTATTTTCCTGTCGTCGTGCAGTCTGCTTACAACATAGTATGGGAGCAAAAAGATATGGTTGAGTATTTATGCAACAGGAAAACAAACATTTATAGCATAGGTCTTGTCAGAAACCATAGGTCCCAAGCGCTTCTTGTGCCGTTTTTATTTCTGATACACGTGAAATAACTGCTTCATTTATTGTATTAAAATTAGCTGGATTAATAAAAGGATCGCCTCAGGCAGCCACATATATCCGAAGGCAGTAAGAGACTGTAGTTTCATAATTTACGGAATTACTGCGTCTATATTTTCGGCGTCCCCATAAAAGATGTGACGAAGTAACAGCTAATTTTCATATTTGCGTGGTGATGGTTCTGATTGTAGGCTAAGTTTGTGCCTATAATTGCAAGGAATACTTTGCGCAGAACAGACTGGACAAAGTAGAGGAAAATCACAAACGAACGCAAAGTTTTCCTTGCATTGATCGTTCAAACAGTTGGCCCCCCAACTACAAGTACAATGCTTGTTTAGTAGTGATGGCTGCATCCGGGTGAGTGATTTTTTTCGGAAATAGAAATAATCACTTACGTGATTCACACTTTTAAGGCGAAAGCCTTTAATGTCTCATCGTTGTAAGCAGCAGTTGTCGACAGAGAATGTCACGCTTTTCAGTTGGTCGAAACGGTCGTGACGTCACAGTGCGCGAATTTCAAACAGAGCCAATTGTACTTCGGCTAGTAACCAGGCAACCAATTGAAGGGATCGTATAGTGATGCTCCAAGTGAGACTGAGCTTAGTTAATTGCTGAATTGCTCAATTAGCCTAATTAACTTTTCAAGTCAGGCCATATAAATAAATAAAACCGAGTAAGAAATTGGTCGAGCTCGGAAATCGAACCCCGGTCTTCGGAGTGTGAGACGAGCACGCTATCCACTCCGCCATGCCAGCTCGATGGTTTGGGAAGAACAAAGGGGCGTCTAGTGAATACGGTGTCTTCGCTCACTCCCATCTTCCTCCCTTCTCTTCCGGCGAGGTTTAGGTGTCCACCGAGATATGAGAGACACATACATTTCCTTTTCTCAAAAAACAATTTGCCGACGAGCGAGGCATAGAACCGAATGGGCGATGGCGTTCTATGGACTCCTGGAAGCGTTGCAATACGCTGTCGCGTTCCACTCTTAGAGGCAAAGCTTAACATCTTAACCCCACATCAGTGACCACACTTTAGGTCAAAAAAGTGCCCCCCCCCCCTGAATTTTGAAAGGTGTCCACCGAGATATGTGAGACAGTTACTGCGTAATTTCCTTTCCTCAAATACAATTTTCATTTTCTTCATTACGGGCCCTCTTTGTCTTCTGTCTTCTTTCACTCCCACTTCCTCCCTTCCTCTACGGTGCTGTTCAGGTGTCCACCGAGATGACAGAGAATTACTGCGCCATTTCCTTTCCTCAAAAAGCGTTCAAAGGGCAAGGCATCGCGCCGAACGGGTGGTGGCGTTCCGTGGACTCCCTGGCAGCGCTACAACATGCTGTCGCGTTCCATTCCTAAAGGCGAAGCTTAAGCGTCATTAATCAGCAGTTAATTAGTATTCAGGCACAAATAAGTAATTAACCATTAATTAGTGATTTGTCGTCACTTTGTAATTAGCACTAAATTACATGTGACGCCACCAGTGCCACAGAAGCAGTCAAAGTGGTGCGGAAAACGCTTTCGCCTCTACGCACTTTAGACAGTCAAAGTGCCCCCTGAATTTTTGTGATACCGTCCTGGAATAAAATGATGCGAACCAATCTCTCCTTTACCTTCCTTGCGCAATTTTTCAAGGTCTTTTAAGACATCGCAGTGCGGAACATAAATTATTCAAGTGCCTTCACTTTCAAACTCTGCTGTTAATTAGGTACTTCACGCTCAACAAGGAAACAATTAAGGTGTTCCTCACTTGAAAGGGACTGGTTCCACAGCTATAAAAAAGTATTTTTTGGCACTCGAGAGGTTCTGTTTATCGTAAACATGTTGCTGTAAAAAGCGCAATGCCATTGCGAGCAGTGTTTACTTTTTGTGTTATACCTTAATTATTGCCTATCATCATGGGGTAATACCTATTCATGCCATATGTCATGTATTTCTCATCTTCAAAATCAAGCGCTTCGAATTTTATCTTTCAGCCCACACACAGCCACTGCTTCACCTCTTTACTCTGACCTAAACATTCTGCCATTGAAATGCCTCCTTAATCTTAGGTTAGGTCTTCTAATCTACCGCGCTCGCAATAATAACAATCAACTTCTCTGTTTTTCCGCATCTTTCCTTTCTAATAGCAATAACACTAGATTCTCTGAACAAAACAATATGCTTCTACCAAAAGTGAACACAAATTATGGAAAACAAACTGCTTTTTTCTCCGCCATCAAAACCTGGAATTCATTACCACTAGCAATCAAATCCGCACGTTCGCAGCCCGCTTTCTACACTTTACTAAAAAAACATCTCCTATCAACCCATTCAGCTTCATGCCATGCTTAAGGTTGCCTTCATCTTATTTTCTGTTCCCCACTCTGACAGCAAACGGTCATATTGTTAATCATCTGGAACTTCTTTTATTTTTTCTTTCTTTCTCCGCCTGTGTATTATATCTGCATTTATTCAATGCCCATTGTTATCTGATGTCTTTTTGTGTTCTTTCTATTGCTCTTATGTTTTGTGATTTTATGCCTTTTTTGTTAAATTATGCCCGCTAACTATTGTATAACTTATTCATTGCCGCAAATTACACTAATAGGTTTTAACTTGATTGTATACTTTTATAGCTCCTCTGCCAAACTTATGCACTTTCCTTATGTATTCCTGATGGGAGGTCCCCCAGACAGTTTTCACTTTGGGACCTCCTACTGTACTAACTTTTTTATGAAACAACTCATTTGTATTTCGTTTTAATAAACCTTCAAACCGCCGTCGCACACGGACGGCGCGAGATCGCGAAAAAATAGCAATGTTTACCCTATATGGCCTGGCGTGTGTGATACCAGAACTGAACCCCCCCCCCCCCCCCCAAAAAAAAAAAAATCCATTTTGCGAAATTCCAGGAAGCTGAAAGGAACTGGAATATGTACGCAGAATGATTACAGCGCTGACACACAGCGCAAACGCAAGCATCTGTGGAAAAGTGCAAGAGCGGAAAAAAGGTGTCACTGACACACGGTAAGCTCCGCATTGATGGCAAAGTTTACACGTGGGATGAAAGGACAGACGCCTGCCGTATGGTTCCTGATTTATGCACTACGCTTTCCCAGAGCTAGCAACTGAAGTCGCACCTGCTTCGTCTGATTTCTCTGAACGCTAGAAGCATAGTTAATGAAGTGAATGAACTTGAACACGTGTTATTGCAGTATGATCCGCACATCTGCGTACTAACTGAAACTTGCACGATATGATTAGAAATAATATGCTTTTGCTGGCAAATCCCTTGTGATAAGACTGATAAAACCGTAAAAGTGGTCAGCTCCAGAGACTTTAGTAGAGCTGATGATGTCAGGAGTGTTGATTATTTGAAATGTCACGTTAGCTCTGCTACCAGTGATGTTGAGGGTTGTTGAACATGATTCTGCAAGCAAGTTAAGTTGTGTATTGACGTATTTGTTCTGCTCAAGAAAGTCGTTAAACGCAGTGAAAATCCTTGCATTAATCGAGAGATAATTCATGTTAAACGCAAACTGAAAAGACTTAGGAAACAGCGCAGGACAGGAACTCCGCTGTTTTATTCCTTAAAAAGGAAGATGGCAGACAAAGTAAGAAAAGCGAGAAACTACTTTTTTAAAAACAGGCATGAAGAGTTCATGAGGTCGGACCCAATAAAGTTCTGGCGCCATTTGAGCCCTTGCAGGCATGAAATCCCGAAGATAAAAATTCACGATGTAACTATAACGGACACCAGTGTGATTGCAAAGTATTTTAACAGTTACTTCCAGAGTGTGTTCACGAAACTAGATAAATTTAAACCTCAGAGTGCTTGTAGTAACGATTCTTCTTCTGTTAGCAGTAACGATTTGATAATTAGTCTCGAAGGAGTTTTAGCAATGTTACTTAAGCTTAACACAAAAAAAAGTCTTCCGGACCCGATGGTGTTTTGAATTAACTTCTTAAACGCTACGCGGAATAAATATATCAATACTTGACTGACATGTTTAATTTGTCTTTCACCGCAGCTGTTATACCGTATGATTGGCGTAAGGCTCGAATTGTTTCTAGTCTTAAGAAAGGCGACTACCAACTGGTTACCAATTGTCACCCTGTTTCTTCGACGAACAATTCCTGTAAGTTGTTAGACCATGATATTCTTTGTTATATTGTAAATTTTTTAGAGGACCGTAATATTTTGACAGCTTACCAGCATGGTTTTAAAAGAGGGATGTCAACTGTTACCCAACTTTTATCTGTATTGCATGAATTTTCAAGAGTGCTGGATGCTTCCGGACAAACAGACGTCGTATTTTTTTACTTCAGTAAGGCTTTTGACAAGGTGCCTCACGAAAAATTATTGTTTAAACTAGAATCGATGGGACTTCCCTTCTTTATAACTCAATGGGTGCGTGCCTATCTCAGAGATAGGCAGCAATTTGTGCCGACCCGGGACTGTTGTTCAGACATGCTGCATATGTGACTTCAGGGGTTCCTTTAGGCAGTGTCTAGGGACCCCTGCTATTTTTAATCTATGTGAATGACCTAGTGGATATTGTTGAAAAGGATGTAACGGGGAGGCTGTCTGCCGACGACTGTACTGTTTTCAAAGAGATAGTAAGGGATTCTGACCACTTGTCACTACAACAAACAGCAGTAGAAATTGCACACTGGCATGAGCTCTGGGGTATGGATATTAACCAAGACAAAACTGTATTACTAAGAATCGCAAAGAAAAAAGTGCCCAGGCTTCACAGTTATATGCTTCACAACTATCCCATTTTAGAAGTAGAGGTCTGTAAGTACCTCGGAGTAACCCTCACTAGCAAACTTATTTGGTCCTCTCATATAGCTGACATCTGCTCATCAGCAGTAAAGAAATTACGGTTTATTAAAAGAAAACTTAGAAACTCTCCTGTCAGTACCATAATCCCTGCATACAAGGCTTGTGTTAGGTACCGACTTGAATATGCGGCAGCATAACAAGAAAGACATTGCTCAACTAGAGCGTGTGCAGAAAAAAACAGTTCGTTTTATTTATGGTAAATATAGACGGATAGGCTCTCCAACTGCAGTAATTAAAAACAGCAATTTGCAGTTCCTCGCAATATGAAGGAAAGTTTCCCGTCTAGTATGGCTTCATAATTACATGACTGAAAATCTGAAGGCAGATCTTCCTCATTGTGCGAAACTGGCGAGCACTAGGAGAACACGACATGTACATGAGCAGTCATCAGCACCAATTTTCGCGCGAAGTAGTGGGTTTAAGCACAATTTTTTCCCGAATACTGTCGCGTAGTGGAATAGTCTTCCTTCGGGTCGATGTAAATTAAAGTATTTTGTGAAGGAGCTGCAGAATTTATTGCATGGCTCTTTGTATTGGTGTTTGATTACTCTGGATCAGTGTCCTGTTTATTGACTTGCGGTGCTGTAGCTGATGCTTTTATAGGTTTATTTTTAGTTGTGTGCCCCTCCTGCTTGAGCCAACTGTGGCTTGCAGCATATTTAAATAAATAAAAGGGCATTCTTGATGCATACAGCGCCATAGATTCATAAAAATATTATTGAAGCACAAAGAAGGTGATTTTCAATTCATTTACACTAAAAAATTCTTTTAAAGTACTTCGGTCATATTTTAACATTTAGTGCAACCAAAAAGATGTTTAAAAACTGCTGCTTTTGTCATCAGTCACCTTGGTTGGTCCCATCGTCACAATCTAATTACGGTAGAAGCCTCAACATATGTTACAAAAAAGATACAGATCACTGCAGCGACCAGCATTGGGAGAATGCGAAAGCTTTGACGCCTCCTCGGCAATCGTCGCGCCTCTTCGCCTCTCTTAATCATTTTCTTTTGTTTGTTCATTAATTTAGCTACTGAATTAGAGCAATTAAATTATGTTTTAATTAAAGATCGATTTATTTACTCTGATTACACCTTCTTTTATCTCAATCAACCATTTTGATTTTTCAAATTTGGCGCCCTCATTGCTTTCCCGTCCACTTACTCGATCCCGTCCAGCCTATTCAACCGTCCAATGGTTTTTTGCTGATAATTATTTAACTAACTATTATATGTCAATTAAACTTTTTTCGATCAATTACCACTTATGAAATATAGTTCAATTCATTTCAAGCTTTATTTTCACTCTTTTGCTTATTTTCCCACTATTTTGCCGTCCACGTCCCGTCCACTCACTCTATCGACGTCCAGGCTATTTCGACGTTTTTTCGACATTTTTGCCTCTAATTCATTAACTAATTATCCTATCGACATAATTTTTGTTTTGCGCAGCATCCACACATCACCCTATTTCGATTACAAACAATCGTTTGATGCTATCCCTTCTGAGGACGTCCCAGCTGCTGCGGACACGTTTGGCGGACAGGTTTCGGTGATCACAACCCCGCCGACATAGCCTAGAAATGCTTTCGCAGTAAAATACTAAATCACTTTGTTGCACAAAAAATCGTTATAGTAATACTGACCAAGGTCGTGTAACGGACTAGAAGATGACGAAGAGGTAGTGATGCAAAACTATCGGAAAACTGACTATCGATAGCATCGATAGCTTTTTTGAATCTATCGATAGTGTAAAAACTATCGATAGTGCTACTATCGATAGACTATCGATAGTATTATCGATAGTCTACTATCGATAGTAATACTATCGATTCTACTATCGATAGTGATACTATTGATAGTATTACTATCGATGGTTGAATAGATAGTATTACGGTCGATAATATTGCTATCGATAGTATTACTCGCGATAGTACCGCTATCGATAGTCTTGCTATTGATAGCGGTACTATCGCTAGTAACCCTATCGATAGTAACAATATTAATATTATGCATTTGTTGGCCAGTGATATAACCAAAACATTTGCGCTACCTCATGAGAATTAACGTTCCTGAGATACTCAAGCTATGAGGGATGCCGTAGTGGAGGTCTCCGGGTAAATTTCGACCAGCTGTGGTTCTTTAACGTGCACTGGGACAGTTGGGAAAAATGCCTGGAACTGCATCCGATGAAAGAACAAACAGCACAAGATGTGCTGGTTTACTCGACACCAGCGCGCACAGCAGGCGTCGTCTTGCTGACGTAACCCCTGCAGAAATGTTTTTCGCACACATGCTTCGCACAACGACATTCGCACGCTAACACTTTATCAAGCAACTTTACTTAGGGAACGTCTGCACAGCTCATTGACGCATAGGCCCTGAAAACCGGCGAGTCCTGACAGTTACTCATACCATCGCCTTCATACCACACACTCGGGAAACCAAGTTTAGGATGCAGTGGGTACGCGTCGTTGATGTTATAGAATCGATAGAACTATATATAACAAGTCGTATCGATACGGCTATCGATTGTACTATGAAAAGAACTATCGAAAGTACTATCGATAGTACCATCGATACTACTATCGAAAATGCTAACTATCGATACTACTATCGAAAATACTAACTATCGATAGTACTATCGATAGCGCACTATCGATAGTACTATCGATAGTCTTTTGTACCATCGATAGTTCGATAGTGAATCGATAGTTTTGCATTACTACGAAGAGGGCAGTGGCGTAGCATGGAGCGTTCGCGCCGTGCCCTGCAGCCATTAAAAGTGTGCCGTCACAATCCTACATGACGTTCTTTTTCATCAGCTTGCCATCCAGTAACATTGTAAACAATGTTTGTCACTGCCACGACACAAAGTATTGGCATATTATCTGAATTTTGTTGCCTAATTTTCGCATTTGTGAGGGTCTATACCCATTAATGCGAAAGCACTATTCCGATAGGGAAACCCGGAGCAAGATCTTGCGGTGTTTGTCGTTTTGTGCGTAGTGAAAGAAAAAAAAATTAAATAAACATCCGTGACTGGGATCCGAACCCGTTTCCGGCGCAGTGGCTTCGTAGGCTACTTCGTTAGAGCACTAGACTATTGCGGCAGTTTTTTTTTTTATGGCATGAAAATCAAACCTGCTCCGCAACCAAATGCACACACACACACATACCATTCCGCGATGCAGACGCACATTCTCATGTCATCGTGCACTGCACTGTACCTGCACATCGAAATTGCGGGAGACGTACACAGGCGTCAAGAATCGGCAACCATTCAGGCGGCCGGTCCTGCGCAGCATAAACCCCAGGCACACTGTTCTCTGAACAGAGACTTAGATGGACGAGGTGGTTCCGCGTGTCGATCCATCATGGGGCTCTTCCAGAGGCTAAAAAGCCCAGTCAGCATTAACCGATCGCACAGAATCCCGGAGCTTTTAATGACAGGAAGAACCTTATAGTGTAATGCAAGATCTCAATGTCCTTTTTGATTGTCCGCTGTGGTGTATTCCAGAAAAACACTGTATCGTGGCAGCCCACAAAGCAATGATCGTTCGTCTCTGGTTGGCCGCACATACGACAGTTCACCAACCATGGCACAAAAGTGCCCTTGACGCCAATCCATGCCTTGACTGGTAGAGTCGAAGTGTGGAGTTTAAAAAAGGACTTTGCTGCAGGTTGAATATACATTCGCTGAGCTCGCTTCGGTACACTCGAATCCATAAAACAAAGGTAAGGCTGCCGAGACACTGGCACAGGGAGTAGAGATTCTGTTAGTACTTTTGTCATATTCCTCCTTGACAGGTCGAATAAATATTGCAACGAGAAGCGAAAATTCATGAAATCAAGGGTATCAGCAGCCTCCTTCAGGAAACCCCCCAAAGCCCCCTCTCGGCCATGACCAGTCGAAGCACACAGATAACACAGACGACAACTCAATCGCCATCTAAGGATCGCAAGCAGAAATGTGTGGCTTGTAGCTTTGAAGAAGAAAAATAGTTGAACAAGCTGGTGAACAAACAAGTGAATAAGACCGAGTCCTCCAGACTCGAGAGAAGGAAACAAATTGGCTCGACGCATAGGCTCCCATTGAGAGCGGTAAACAAAGGTTGCGAATGGTTTGTGCAGCGCTTGTACCTGCTTCCTTGCACAGTGGATCACCTGCAGTGCATAGACAAGCTTTGCAACCAAGAATATGTTGCAGACGTGCCCGAGCGAAAATCGAGAGTTCCCGACCCATCCACGCCTGCTTTTGGCGCCTCACAGAGAGACTTTGTGACTCTCGTTAAGACCCATTATTCCGGACCTGATTAAGGGGAACCCCAAGATAGTGTAGGGAATCAGAGTCCCAGCTAATGCCACCAAAACGATTAGGTTTCGCACCCCAGTAGTCCAACCAGAATCCTTTAGATTTTACCAAATTTAGAGCCGCCAAAGAGAAGTCACAGAACTGCGCTGCTAAATTCAAAGCTTCAAGGGCATTCTTTTTATGTGAACAAAAAAGGGCGACTTCGTCAGCATAGGCTAAAATTATAATTTCCGACTGATCAAGGAAAAATACTCGAATAGCTTGGGATCTGATGATACTGTGGCACAAAGGTTCAAGATACAAAGGAAATAACAGAGGTGATAATGGGCAACCCTGCCGGACCGACAAGATTAGTGTAATTGGTTTGGTAAGTTCAGGATTTACGATCAACCTTGTATGGGACTGTTTGTAGCCTAGTCTAATGCCCTTAAGCAATACATCCCTACTGTTTGCTTGTTCCAAGACTGCAAACAAGAACTCATGACGCACCTTATCAAAGGCCTTCGCAAGATCAATCCTATTTAGAGCTACCTGACCGGCCTCATATGTTACCGACTCCAACACGGAACGTGCGATATGTATGAGTTTGGATACTGCGATCTCGACTGCCGCAAGCTTCATGTGAGCCATATAAATCCAGCGCCACAAGCTGCAAGCGGGAAGAAAGGATTTTCGTAAATATTTTATAGTCTACATTAAACAATGAAATTGGATGGCACCCCTCCATAGTCCTCAACCGGATCTGATCTCTGCTTTTCGGAATAAGTATGGTATGACCAGCATAAAAAGCAAATAGCCAACATCGTAAGCAACTCTGAAGACTTCAAACAAGACGGGCGCCAAGCAAGGCGAAAACGTTTTGCAGAATTCGATACTCAATCCATCAGGGTCAGGGACTATTTCTGCCCTGCAGGGCAGAAATAGGCCAGTTTGACTTCGTCCAAGCTTAGAGGACACTGAATTTTACCTCGTTGTTCTTCGCCAAGTCGAGGAAACACATCACAGAAGCGACTCAAATTTCACCTTCGAGTCTGGCTGCAACCACCTCCAAAAAGACGCGCATAATGGTCATAAAAAGCCCCGAAAATCCCCGGAGTGTCATTATAAGTATTTTCATTGTACTGAATCTTCAATACCTCCTTTGCAGAGCGGCCTCCCTTTCATCACTTAATGCCCGTTAAAATGGTAGCTCTTCAAGGAGCCTACGCGGCCGAGATCTAATTAAGGCCCCATGACATTTTTCTGTTTTACACTGCTGCAACCGTGCTTTAATAATGTTTATGTCATCAACATAAGCCCTGGGGTTGATTCTTTCTAGTTCATACGGGTCATTTAAGGTACGTCCTAGATACCGTAGGTGATGGCGCTTTAGAAATGCGATTCATGCTGACCCTTCGATTGCCAAATCTTTAGCCTCCTTCTTGAATAGATTACATTTCTGAAAGTCCGAAAGATCCCCACGGGCCCATGTATCTTTTAACCAAGAAGTGAAAGCACGCTGACAAATTTCATCTGTCAGGAGAGAATTATTGAGCTTCCAGAACTCCCACTGAGATTGAAAAATACGACGGCTGCACCTTCCTCTCTGAGCAGATGCCATGCTGTGATCACAAAAGAAAATCGGCGTACCGAGTAGCTATGCACATTAGATAGCAGTCTAGCAGAAACTTAAATACTGCCTAAGCGAGCGTTTCAGGAAGACTCAAAATGCGTGAAATGACCGCGTCTTTTGACCGCTGAATATGCCGCTTCCTGCACCTACATATCTTATTCGAGCTGGATAGCGTGCATAGTTGCCCTGGCAGCTTCCCAATCTTGGCACACCGTTATCACACGCAAAACGTGCGCTTGACAACCCTCGTCGCATTTAGTGCTGCAGGCGCAGCCGCGGTCTGCGGCTTCTGCCACCGAGCTGGGGGCGAACTTAGCTTTCCCTGCAGCTTTTGCTGTTTGACGGACCCTGCCCCTTGGTATTCCTAAAGCACCGGTGCTCCTACCAACTACCATTTGGAAGAGCAGAACGAACGGATAAAATATGACGACGACGCTAATTCAGCTCCTAGGAAGTCCTCGGCACTACTGCCGCAAAGCATTCGCGTACACAGATGAGAAGATGGATGAAAAAGGCACGATTTTGGACACATAACCCAAGAAACTGTACGAAGTAAATACATAGCACGAGAGGCTGCGAGTACGGCCGAGGGAAGAAAGGCATCGGGAAAAGAAAGTGCTGTGCGCCTGTGCGGCTCTGGGATAGTGTGCAGTGGTGCGTCGCGGATACAATCTAACGCGAATAACATTAGAGGGGCCACGGCGAGAAAGCTTGGTGCAGGCGTGATGCATGGAAGGAGAATTGCGCAAGAAGGGCCGAAGGAGCCAAGACGAAAAGGTAATGGCGGAAGGAAAGCAAGGGCGCGCGCTCTCCGGAAGCAGCCGATATGTCATCAGAGTCGGAGAACCGAAGTGGAGATAGAGATACGACAGACGAGGAAAACAGGAAGACAAGGCGCGTGCAGGCTTTTAGTGTGCTTCGGGCAGAGAGGGCAAGAGAGAGAACCGACATTACAACCGTGACTGTATATAGACATCTCGATGGTGGTGCTCCTGTCTCCCATATACGTCATTCACCTAATCTGGATTTCACACTCTAGTGAACTGCACTAGATCGCAGCGCTGCATCTAAACTATTTTTTATTCCTCTGACGACAAGCTGGCAGGCTCTTTTTTCCCGCTTACTTCTTCTGCCTATTCCATTGACAGCCCGTCCTGGATGTCCGACCGCAGGTGTGCGTCACACGCAAGGAACGGAAACCATTTCACTAGCTGGCATTGCCTGCACAGGAGAGCACCGGCGCGTTTCGCGCCTAGTGCCTGCAGTTGCAAATGACAGCCTCTGTTTTTCCACTGTATTTTTTTGTCAAATTATTTAAGGGGATTCTTTGTTTCCGGCAGTGACGAGCTTCCATGACGCAAGTTACATTCTGAGGCTGTGACATGCACGCACGTTACAATCGGATGAAGATGACGGAACGTGACGAGTAGCGCCCAGGAATGCACAACACTACAAAATTTGGTTTGGCTTATTGGCTTATTGTGGTTTAACGTCCCAAAGCAACTCAGGCTATGAGGGATGCCGTATTGGAGGGCTCCGGAAATTTCCACCACTTGGGGTTCTTTAACGTGCACTGACATCGCACAGTACACGGACCGCTAGAATTTCGCCTTCATCGAAATTGGGCCGCCGCGGCCGGGATCGAACCCGCGTCTTTCGGGTCAGTAGCCGAGAGTCGTAACCACTGAGACACCGCTGCGGGGCCTACAAAAATTGAAACTTCCGAAAATTTCTCCTTAAATGTTTTTCAACACAGAGAAACGCAATCGTCGTGCGGCGCAGTGTGACGTCGGTGGACTTATTCTGCTTTGCCCCTCTCAGTAACGGCAGCCAGGGTTGCTGGTTTGCTTATGTGACCAGTGTGTCTCGGGAATGTTTTTACTAGAAATTGGCGCATATACAGTCGCACTGTGAAAAACCTTTAATGTAATGCAAAATCTAATTTAAGAGGTAAGATGTAATGCGTCATGATTGCCTCGTGGCTTGTGTGGTCGGTCTCGCAGTCATTCCCACCTAATTTAAGACCGCTGGTTCGCTGTGTCCGTTGTACCACTGGCCACTGAAGTCTCTGAGCGAAAGCCCTGAGGGCATTTTTAATATGCACAAAGGGAGTAATTACTCATTGACATACTCCCGAGCGCAGTCATACGGCTACAAAGGAAAGCTATACAGCTTTCTCAGAAACTTCGTAGTTAAAGAAAAATTCGTCCTGGTCCGGGGTTTGAACCCGGAACCACCGCTTCACCAGTAGAGTGACTGCTCCGGTGACGCGGTGGTCCCATGTTCGAACCCCGGACCAGGACGAATTTTTCTTTAACTACGAAGTTTCTGAGAAATCTGTATAGCTTTCCTTTGTAGCCGTATGGCTGCGCTCGGGTGGATGTCAATGAGCAATTACTCGGAGTTCTTATTACAAATCTACTCCACCTTGGGGGATTCCCCTAAACGTTTGACCAATATGCACAAAGGCGGCAATGGGCACGCCAGTATCGTAGAAGAAATAGCTGATCAGTATAAGCCTTGCTTCATCCCTTTGAAGGAAAGTGTTTCTCGGTGCCTTGGCGACTACGCAAAATTATTTCATTGCATGCAGTGGACAACGTAAAGAAAATTTTACGTGTTAAAAGTGACAGCAAGGTATGGATTCAATTATTTCTATTGAAGGGACGCCTGACAATATTTCAGTTGGCAAGCTGCGTTGCCCAGCGAGAACGTGGCTTTGACGCAGTTAATTCGGCCCACACTGACCTCGAGATTAAACAACTAACATTGCGCACCGCAGTATTTACGTTTTTGTTATTTCGTTGATACTGCCAGCGTTAATTTAAGGCGTACAGCAGGAGTGGGTGATACAAAAAGATTCAAACTGAACATAGGATAAAAGAATAGTAAGACACTGTCAATACAGGTTGCGCATACAAACATGGGAAAAAATCAGTGGTACCTGTACACCACGGCTGTAAAAAAGAATCCAACATAGTGCTGTTTAACCGCCACAGAAAGATATTTTACGGATTCGTATTTAGCTTCTCAACACCGCAAAATTACTCGACCGAGGACCTCTCCAGGGTGTCTGGATTTAGCAAAATCTCGGGCCGTTCGCGGGAAACACGAATTTCTGAAGGCATCGGTTACGCAACTATGGTCCTTTAATATTTTTTTCAGTGGTATGATCGCGTTGGACATTGGATGACTGGTTTGGTAGACGTATTCTTGTCTACTCCTAATTTATTATTGCTAAGTAAACACATGAACTTCAACCTCTCTCTGTAGTGTCTGATTATAAGTTCACCTGTTTGACAAGTATGCTTGGTGATGTGTGCCAGCTGTAGGAATTGAACACGAATGTTAGTGATTTTTTTAAAATGTTTTCTGCTTTGTTGATGTTGCACTGGCTGTATCGATCCTATTTAATAAAGAAGTATTCAAGAATGGGTGTAATGAACGAAAAGTGCACTCCATTGCTCAGACGCTCAGTTTGTATGGAGATGGGTACGTGGCGCAGACGTGCTCTGGCAGGATCGCCTCAACTATCACATCTTTCATGATTAACCAGTTGTCAATTCTTCCAAGGCATAACCATTTACGCTGAGTGATCTTTCTACATCACAAAAATTTTACTTGTGATGGCTGTTGGTTCTCTATTTTGTGGAGCTCTACTTCGATCGTTGCAGACGCCTCCAAAATCAAATGGGTCCTCGTTATTAGTCCTTGTCCTGGACACTGGAGGGTTCGTCCCCATCAAAGAAACCCAACAAATAGCCGAGGCAGGCCTGCATAGCAGAGAAAATATATGCAACACTTACGCTACGTCGCTCATTGTAGAAAACATGGTGAGAACACTGCGTTATGCGCTCGCTGTGCAACGTTTCTGCGGCTTCGCGCAGCGTTTGCTTCACAGAGCAGGCGCATTGAGCAAAGCTTCCGCGATGAAGGCTTAACGGCGTTCCCTAACCCGAGCCGAGCCTCTAGACTCTGCATGAGCACATGCGCCGCAGTGGGGCAGCTGGGTACCACTTCCCCCTAAGCTTCCACAGGGCGCCAGCCTCGACTGCCGCATTGTGTTTCATGTTTTCAAGCGACATAATTTAATATACTACAGCAGCTCTCAAGGTCAAATCTTAGCTGCGTTGCCCTCTGTTCCCAGCCTGTAACTGTGCTTAACGCTAACCTGTACTGAGTCGAACGAGCCTGCGCACCTGCGGCGCCGGTGTGCCGGGAGTCTTCCCTTTCCCCGTAGCTTCCTCAGTGGTTCGCCCTCGCCTGGCATCTGTGGACAAACTTTCCTGTGCATTTCCGGCGGCCGTCGGCCATAACAGATACCGAGCTTCGCTTGTACCACAACGCAGTGATACCTCTCCTCAGCACTAGTCTCAGTACCTGTGTTCGCTGACGCTATTGTTGAAGCTCCAAAATTCACCTCAGCGAAAGGAAAAATTGTATGTATGCACTGCCAACCTTCTTGAAATCCGGACTTGACATTAAGAAACCGACGATCGCCCATTAAGAAGTATTTTTACACCCAAAAGTTTTGCTTCTCCGGCGGCAACCACCCACTCCATAATTTAGTAGAACATGACGCGGACTCTTTTCAGGGCGCTATAGGCGTCTTGCAAGACCTCCGACCTCTTTATCGCGAGGCGCATGGAACCTCCCGTGATTTTGTCCCGTTTTCCGTCCGTCACCTCAGCACCTCTACAACAGCCCAGCTCTCCACACAGAGATAATAGGTCCTTTGTGCGAATACTTCGGTCGCCAATGCCGCCTAACACGGACACGAGCAGTGGAGGGTCGCTCCTTCCTTCAGTGCTGATGCCCTCAAGCTACAGATGTCCTCTCAATTTGGCAGTGCCTAAAGCCACACCTGAGCCCTCATGCTCCGATCTCGACTTCAACCTCCTGGAACGCATCGTGCCCATCTCCACGCTTCAAATCGTCGGTTGTGGGCAAGGAGAAGATAATGGTTGCTAAAAACTGATAGATTTCATCCTATATATAAATAACTTGGACCTGATTTCAAATAGTGTTTATAACTCGGTTTACTGTCTGCGTGTACCCTTTGCGTCCGCGCGCCATTTTCTGCTACATACGTCTATCAGGTGAACAGAAGACTGACGTGATCTCCTTAACACTTTTCTTATTTGTTAGGCATTCTGCCAAATGCGGCAAATTGCCGGGCGAATTCCATCAACGATACATCATGATAGTGAGGTCCGAGTGCTCGTAATATCGTCTTCGAGGGTGACGTGAAGGCTATCGACAGACACCGCAAGGCCCTGATCCTGTGAAAGAAAACGCGTGTTGGGTGCTTTTCCCCATAGTCAACTGAAACAGCTCGCCAACCGTTCCCACCCGTAAGCGTTACATCCCGTCGCAACAACTCTCGGCTTCCCCTCGTCCGCGTAAGTGTCCAGATGGACGTGGTAACAGATATTTCTCAAATCCTTCCGACAATAACCCACCCGTTACAACTCTAGGTTCTTCAGTGCTAAGATCAGCCACTTTCAAAGGTTGAAGAAATTAGGGGTATCAAACCGGCCGGTGCGGAGGAAATGAGACAGCATGCTTCTCTCACCCGCCAGTCTATTGCAGTTTTGATTATTTTCGAATTCTCAGCTCATAGCCTTTCACTCCGCGACTTATTTCATTCCTGAACATTTCTGGAGTATTTCTGAAAAAGGTTGGTGTACGGTGCTCAGATGAGTACATCAGCCACGCATTCTCTGAAGTCTCCCTCACCAAGCACAGTCGAAGCGCACCCAATAATCACATTTCCCTGCCCTTCCTTATTGTTCATGGCAGGAGACCTTCGGGTTCTGTCCAGGAATGCTTAGATGCCTTGAGACAGCATAGTAAGTATTACATAGCGAGCCGTCGCATATTCTCGGACAAAAGGACCACTTTGCGACGATGTAGCGCATGGCATAAACAAGGGGTGGAGAAAGCGGAGAACACAGCGCTGTGTGCGTGCATTTCAGTCGCTCTCCCTTGTTTTTTATATTGCACTGTAGCCTCGCAAGTTATGAACCAAATCCAACATTCACTGCGCTTCGTCTGCGTACTTCTATCTTCACAGCTTCTTTTTTAACAATCTCTTGCTTCTTTTGTAACAATAGATTAACAATCCCAGATGTATTGGTGCTGTGTTTGCTTGCTTCTGTATCCGTCTCTTGTGTTTCTAAAGCGCTGCAGCCTCGCACAAAATGTACCAACAAGCAAAACTTACTTAGTGTTGTTTATTTGTTTATTTACTTACACATGCCTTACAGGCCTTAAGAGAAGCAATGAGTAAGGGGAGGTCAAGTACAGAAGTTGTTGCAAAACAAATTAGAACTTGAAAGCTTAGTAAAAGTGCAACAAAACGGAGAAGAAACAATCGAGCTCAGATGATAAGTTATCACAATTCACAAAAGTTGCATAAAGTAAAGACAACTATGCGTCATGCAACAAAAATAGGGCAATGCACTAAGTATTATACAAAAGCAAAAGAAAAGATTTCAGATATACATGAGGATAACCGCGCATACCAACGAGACAATTGGCTTAAGTAGCACAAGAAACAGCTGTATGAAACATCAGTGTGTAAATGATGTGCTAAGCGTTATCAAGGAAATGTTTTAGTAGATTTAGTCAAAGGTTTCATGACTGTGCTGCAGAGCAATGCAGTCCGGAATATCTATCCAGAGGCGGATGCAGCGCACTTTAATAAATTCGGGCATGCCTGTAGTTATTTCGTAATCTATGTGGTAAGTAGGAGCAACGTTGTAGATGTGGTGGTGGTGAATCAGTGGACGTATTTTTCAAAGAGTGATAAAAGGGCAATGTCGCAAAGACTTTTCAACGGATGGAGCGAAATTTCGGTCTTTAGTTGGGTTGCACTGCGCTGGTAACTATAATTTCTCGAAATGAAACAAGAAGCTGTATTCCGGACAGGTTCCAACTAGTCTATTAGGTGTTTCTGATGAGGTTACCAGATGGATTAAGTGTACTCTAGCTGCGGAGCACTCTATGAAGCTTCTGAATCTTGCAGTGGCAGAGAAGAGTCTTAAGTGGCTTGCTCACTTTTGACCTAACAAGAGAAACGGCAAACAGTTATAAAGGTGACAACAATGGTTATGCTTTCCCGTTAAGATTTTTTAACGGATGGAGCAAAAGTTCGATTTTTAGTTGGGTTACACAGGGCTGGTAACTATAATTTCGGGAACTGCGACTACAAGTCCTATTTGGAGAGCTTCCAACTTGTCTATTAGGTATTTTTTATGCGTTTATGTAGGCTTGTTTTACGCACGTAAGGGGCAGTGCCTTGCAGTTTGCGGCGAAGGGACCCTAGTGACCCGGAAGGACTTGCGAAAATGGTGGTTATATGTTCAACCCAAAAAAGCGTTGGTGAGCGATGGACGCCTAGATACTTATACTAAGTAGTCCGCCCCAATGTATCGTTATTATTGTAGTAGGACCAGTGTGCATAAACTAATTTTGGCGTTAATAGACATGTCTTACACGAGTCGTTAAAGCGATCGAGGTTGCTTTGGACTAAAAGGTGGTCATCACTACTTTTTATAGATGGATAAATAATGCAGTCGTCAGCACATATGCCTACACAAGATGAGATGTTTATCGGCAGATCATTAATGTATATTACGAAGGGTAATGGAACGAGGACGCTTCCTTGCGGTCCGCCCGATATGACGTCGTAGAGAGAAGAGGAATAATTACTAACAGTGGTGAACTGCTGGCGATTAAAAGGAAGGGATTAGAGGGAATGGAAGGAAGGAAAGGGATTAGAAGGGACTTATGACAAAGTTAACACTGCCAAAGTTAATGATTCTGATTTTAGCACAGTAAGCATAGATATTAGTCGTCAATGTGCGACACGTTCAAATTCTTTACCAGAGTCCAAAACAATTCAATCGGTTATTAAAAAACTCTTTCTGTTGAACTGTAGGTTACTAGTAAACAAAAATAACCGCGACTCACAGAAAAAGATTTTTCTGAATCCGTGCTGCTTAGAGAAATAAAATGATTAAATTCCAGGTTATTGTAGATGTGCGACGCGAAAATTTGTTCAAGCATCTTGTAACAAATTCATCTAAGTGAGACGGGGCGATAAATTTCGTGCTGGTGTCGGTTGCCACTTTTGAAAACCGGCAACACCTTTCCTATTTTCCAATCGGTGGAGAGCTCACCTGTTGATATCGACTGCTTGAAGATATGAAGTGAGATGATCCTGCAGACAGCAATAATATTCTAGTATCTCACAACTAACTTCATTAAAGCCAGATGAAGAGGAAACTTTAAGGATATTTTCAGGCGTGCTATGCCATTAAGTGTAATGCAAATGGTGCCATGCAAGAGTCACCAAAACCTGGTACATACGGGATGATAGAATTATCTTCTTAAGTGAAAAGAGATGCGAAAAACGAGTTAAATGCTTTAGGGAAGTCAGCGTCCGTAAAGGGGTGTTATTTACGTCATGTATTGAAATGTCATTACTGACGCGATTCTGGCGTATTGTTTTCCAGAACTTGCTTGGATTATTCTTGTGTAGCGCAGGAAGGTCTTCCAAGAAATATTTATTTTTTTTGCATGAAGAAGGCGGAAAAATACAGTTTTGGGTTGTTTTTGTATTTACCTCATGCGCATGGCGTATGTACAGTCGAGCGCGATTTGAAGGTTATCGTGCTAGCGTCGGCCGGGAACATGAACAGCGCCATGGCCCAGAATTCGCTGCCGAGGGGAGGGAGGTATCCGGCCAGCTTCCCTCACTCTTTTTGCTGTTCCTTCAGCAGCCGTCACTCCCTGCTGGGCTGTCAGTTTCTTTTTTGGTTCTGCGAACAGGCAGCGACCGTAGTGCGCACGACGTATTCTTCGGTATTATCTGGTGAACAAAGGCTAAATGACGAGGCGATGCTGCTTTGATATATTTTTTCCAACTTCAAAGTCGTCAAAATCAAGAAGTGCCAAGCACTGGCTTTACCAGATCTTCCCCACCAATTTTGTTATCGCCTGCGAAGATACGAGATAACCAAGTCCACACTTTATCGCAACAAATTGAAAGCTTAGAATAGAGAGGAAGGGCGGTGGGTTCGTCGCGGGGGTGATGGTTGTTGTATGGAACAGCCAACGAGGGAGAGAAGAGTGCGAAATCATGATTTTTCCTGTTCCAAAACCGGCCGCCAGGTGCATGGAGTGCTAGGCTGGTCGACGCTCGCGCGATAACCTTCAAATCGCGCTCGACTGTACATTGGTGCTTTGCGTTTTTGTACGTTCACGCTCAAAGTCGCCGGCAGGCGGCTTTATCGTTTTGTTTGCTACGCGAGATGCGCCCACACTTATCTCTATTGATCTTGGCCACGAACAACTCTTCCCACATTTTTCCAGATTATTGAATTGCTTTTGACTCCTTATCTCGAAGGTTCCTTGCCAGCTTTAAATTGAGCGCTGCAAAGAACTGCAAGCATTCTGTTCGACGACAGCCGAGCACACTTGGTGCTTCTGCCGCCGCTCAGTAATTCATTTCATTTTAGGCGCAGGTCCTAAAATGTGTCCCTGTGTATTCCTATCTGATAAGGGTAACCTAGCCATGTATGAATCCCTTACTAAAATTAAAAACGTTCTGTAGTCCACTTCTGTATCTCTGCGTTGTTTTGATGATGCTGTAGTACATATTTGCAATTCTGAAACAACACCCGCAATTTACATACAGCCCTGTCTGTCCACTTCTGTCTTTCTGCTGTGCTTTTCTTATGCGATGCACCTTTGAAAATATGAACCAACGCGCCTAATTTTCGTAGCGATGCGTATGTTCGCTTCTTTCTCGCTCCCTTGTTTGTTTTGATGCGCTACAGCCGTGCAAACTACGAACCAACGAGCCGAACTTTCGTAGTACTGTGCATCTCCACTACTGTCCCTGTCCTTTCTTTGTGATGTGCGGCAACCTCCCCGTATATAAATATTCAAGCCAAACTTTCATAGCGCAATGTACGACCCCTATTCCTGCCTTGTTATTCTGATGCGCTACAACCTTGGAGAGGATGAACGAACGAGCGGAACTTTCATATTTCTCTGTATCGCCACTACTATTCCAGTCCCTTTCTTTCTAATGGGCAGCAACTTCGCTATCTATGAATCATCAACGCAAGTTTTTGTAGCGATGCGTGTGCCAACTTCTGTCCCCCTGCCTTCTGTTTCTGATGTTCTACATCCTTGCTAGTATAAACCAAAGAGCCGAACGTTCATAGAGCTGCGCATATTCACTTCGGTCGCTGTAGCTTCCTTTCTAATGTGCGGCAACCTTGCCATGCATGAATCACCAAGCCAAACTTTCAGGCGCACTCTGTGTCCCCTTGTGTCAGCCTCCCTTGTTTATATCCCAATCCGACGACCTCTCCGACGACCTCTCTGACGACCTCTCTGAAAACCTCTCCGACGACCTCACCGACGTGCTGCGAACGATTAGTTTCATCTGAAATTTTTGTAACCGCCGACAGTTATCAAGTGACCGCACTCGTCGATACCGGCGCTGATTTTTCTGTGATGAGCAGTCAACTCGCCACGACTCTCCGTAAGGTTCTGACGCCTTGGTGTGGACCCGTGATTCGCACCGCCAGTGGCCACGTAGTGACGCCGATTGGCGCCTGCACCTGCCGCATCCAGATCCGGGGTCTTACTTTCACTGGCTCCTTTTGCCGTCTTACGTGACTGTTCTAAAGACCTCATTCTGGGCATGGATTTTCTTCAAGAGTATGGTGCGGTCATCGACCTTCGGGAACTCATGGTATCTTTTTCCGCCCAGCGAGCCGTTGACACCCACAGCGAGCCCTGCAGAGTAATGTTGCGCCTATGTGACGACCATGTAACGATCCCTCCGCAAGCCAGCAAGTTCGCCACAGTCGAGTGTAATGGCAGCACCGGCACCCTTGGCATCGCTGAAGCGAACATGTCGCTGCTACTCGCTCGGCAAGTTTGTGTAGCTCGAGGCCTAGTAGACCTTACCAACGGTCACACCGACATCTTAGTTACGAACTTTACCCGTGAACCACAACATCACACGAAAACAGAGGTCGTCGCTTATTTTGACGAGCTCGGAGAGTGTACCAGGCAGTGCTCTTTGTCCACGACGTCAGACCACGACGAGGCGACAGCTACAGCCATCCCGACCGACGTCAACCCGCACCTCTTGGCCACTCAGAAACGCTGCGTAGAAAACCTCATCTATTCCTTCCGCGATTGTTTTGCATCAACGTCCATGGTGCGACAGACGCCGCTTACAAAGCACCGAATTGTCGTTGCTGACGACCAAAGACCGATATGGCAGCGCCCTTATCGGGTATCTTCAAAAGAACGTGACGCCATCCGCCGCCAAGTTACACACATGCTCCAGGACGACGCCATACAACCGTCCACGAGCCCCTGGGCATCACCTGTTGTCCTCGTCACGAAGAAAGATGGCACCCTCAGGTTCTGCGTGGATTACAGGCGCCTCAATAACGTCACGAAAAAGGATGTGTACCCTCTGCCACGCATTGATGACTCTCTAGACCGCCTGCGCCATGCCACCTATTTTTCGCCTCTTGACCTCCGCAGTGGGTATTGGCAAATAGAGGTCAACGAACGTGACCGAGAGAAGACCGCCTTTATTACCCCTGACGGTTTATACGAGTTTAAGGTGCTCCCTTTTGGCTTGTGCTCGGCCCCTGCCACATTCCAACGAATGATGGACACCGTGCTATCTGGACTGAAGTGGCAGTCGTGCCTCGTATATCTCGACGATGTCGTGATCTTCTCCGACACTTTCGATGAGCACCTGAAACGTTTGCGTGCTGTTTTCGAGGCCATACGTTCCGCTGGTCTCTCTCTCAAGCCAGAGAAATGTCACTTCGCGTTTCATCAGCTGAAGTTTCTTGGTCACATTGTCAGCACTCGAAGCGTTAGTTCAGACCCCGAAAAGACGGCCGCCGTAGCTGCCTTCCCCAAGCCCACAGACAAACGGAGCCTGCGTCGTTTCTTGGGCCTCTGCGCGTACTATCGCCGGTTCGTTCATAATTTCTCCAAGATAGCTGAGCCTCTGACCCGCCTGACGAAAGACGCTGAACCCTTCTTGTGGGGGCAGGACCAGGAAAGAGCCTTCACGGAACTCAAGTCCCGTCTCCAATGTACGCCTGTGCTTGGCCACTTCGACGAGGAAGCCGACACGGAACTACATACTGATGCCAGTAACGTTGGTCTCGGTGCGATCCTTGTTCAGTGGCAGGATGGTCTAGAACGCGTGATTGCTTACGCCAGTCGCACTTTGTCCCGTTCCGAAGCCAACTATTCAACCATGGAGAAGGAATGTCTGGCTGTGCTGTGGGCCGTTACGGGCTGTGCTGTGGGCCGTTCGTCCGTACCTGTATGGCCGCCCATTTCGGGTTGTGAGCGATCATCATTCCCTTCGTTGGCTGGCGAATCTGAAAGATCTCTCGGGGCGGCTTGCTCGATGGAGCCTTCGGCTACAAGAATTTGATGCCACCATCGTGTACAAATCCGGGCAGAAACACAGCGATGCTGACTGTCTATCCCGCGCTCCTATTCCCTGCCCCACGGGCAAGTCCGACGACGATTCCGCTTTTCTCGGTGCTGTCACCGCGTCCACCCTTTGCCCGCCAACAGAGGGCCGACGCCGAACTGCTTCCTGTCATCGAGTATCTCGAAGGAACCGCTCCATCTCCTCCTCGAATCTTCAAGCGCGGGCTGTCATCGTTTTGCTTGCGCGATGGTGTCCTCTATAAAAAGAATTACGGCCCAACGGACGCTGACTATCTGCTTGGCGTACCTACAGCGCTTCGTGACGAAGTTCTGCGTGCGTGCCACGACGACCTTCCTTCGGGCCACCTCGGGTTTTCCCGCACGTTGGCGCGCATACGTCACAAGTACTACTGGCCCAGGCTTGCTGCGGTTGTCCACCGCTACGTCCGAACCTGTCGTGAGTGCCAGCGCCGGAAGACGCCTCCGACTAAACCAGCCGGGCTCCTGCAGCCGATCGATCCCCCACGCCTCCCATTTCAACAAGTCGGCATGGACTTATTCGGCCCATTTCCGGCGTCTTCCATGGGTAACCAGTATATTGCTGTTGCCACTGACTATCTTAGCCGCTACTGTGAGACCAAGGCCCTTCCCCGTGGTACCGCAGCCGAAGTTGCACATTTCTTCATTCACAACATTGTACTTCGTCACAGAGCCCCTACAGTCGTATTAACTGACAGGGGCACCGCCTTCACGTCGGCACTTACGAGCGAGGTACTTCGACTCAGTGGCACCAGCCATCGAAGCACTGCAGCTTACCATCCGCAAAGGAACGGACTGACTGAGCGGCTTAACAAGACAATCGCCGACATGATTTCGATGTATGTGGACGATGACCATGGAAACTGGGACCGGATACTGCCTGACATCACATTCGCTTGCAACACTGCTCTACACGAAACGACACGCTTCCCTCCGTTCCATTTGGTGCACGGTCGCGAAGCCTTGACCATGCTGGACGTCATGCTTCTTCCGGATCCTGCTCCCTCTTCTTTCGTAGCGAACCCATTTGCTCGTGACGCCGACGCCGCTCGCCATGTTTCTCGACAGTGAATCCGGCACCAACAACAACGCGACGCCGAGCGTTACAACCTCCGCCGCAGGGAAGTGATTTACACACCCGGTGACCAAGTCTGGGTGTGGACCCCGATCCGCTTGCGGGGGCGCTCTGAGAAGCTTCTTCGCCGTTACTTCGGTCCCTACCAAGTGTTATGCCGCTTCAGCGCGGTGACCTACGAGGTGCTCCCTCAAGGAACTGTCCGGTCCTCATGACAACCGACGTCCGAAGTAGTCCACGTGGCGCGACTGAAGCCGTATTACTCCCGTTAGCCCCTTTTCACGCAGACACTCGCGCCGTTCACTTTCCGCCTTCCCTTTGTTATTTTTTTTCCGCCCGTGCGGCATCGGGTCGATGCCTCTTGAAAGAGGGGGGGGGGGGGGGGCAATGCCACACTGCTGGCACTCTGCCGGCGCCACCTGGTGGCCGAACCTTGGCTCCCAGCGCGTGGCCGCGATTCGTCTTTGTTCTGCATGAGCTCGACGGTTCGGCGGGCTTCGTCCTAGGAAACGCTGTGCTTCCCGCTTTTCTGCTGCGTTTGTCGGTGACAATATGATGAGTTAACAGCGTTGCAAATATGAACAACAACCCCAATTTTCATAGCGCTCTTCGTGCCAGTTTAGTGCTGCCTCTCTGCCTTGTATTTCTTATGCGCTAGAACATTGCAACTTATTAACCAAGAAAGCAAAATTTTCATAGCGCTGTGTTTGTACACTACTGATCCCTGCCTTGTTTTTCGCTACAGCGTTGCAAACTACGATTCGACGAGCCGAAAGTTCGTAGTGCTTTCTATGTCGACTTCTGACTCTGTCCCTTCCTTTCCGATGCGCGACAACATACTTATGTATGAATCATCAGGCCAAACATTCATACAACTGTTTCTTCCCTTCTGTCTCTCTGCCTTGATTTTTTGTTGTATTACAGCTTTGGAAATTAAGAGACAAGGAATCGAATTTTCACAGCGCTGTGTTGTGAACTTCCATCTCCGTGCCTTGTTTTTATAATGCGCTACGGCTTTGCAAATATGAACCAAGACGCACAATTTTCATAGTGTTGCGTATGTCCACTCCTGTTCCTTCTCTTGTGACGCACAGCGACCTCGCCTCGCATGAAACATAAACACAAGTGTTTGTAGCAATGTGTGCGTTCACTTCTGTCTCTCTACCTTCTTTCTGTAATGCGCTACAGCCTCCATCTTATGAACCAACGAGCCGAACATAATAGGGCTTTGTGTGTCCTTCTCGGTCCTTGTCCCTTTTTTTGATGCATGGCAACCTCGAAATGTAAGAATTATCAAGACAATCTTTCATAGCTCTGTGTGTGTCTCCTTCCGCCTCCGTGGCTTATTTTTCTGATGCGGCACAGCTTTGCAGTTTGTAAACCAACAAGTCTGATTTCCTAGCGCTGTGTGTGTCACCTTGTGTCCCTCTGCCTTTATTTTTTCTTATGTGTTACAGCCTTGAAAAATGGGAGCCAACAACCCCAGTTTTCATAGTTACGTGTGGGTCCCCTTCTGTCTCCCTGGATTGTTTTTATGATGCGCTACACCTTTGCAAAGTATAAACCGACAAGGGTAATTTTCATAGCACTGTGAGTGTCCACCTCTATCTCTCTGCCTTGTTTTTAGGACGCCCTACAGCTTTGCAGAATGTGAACCAAAATGTCCAATTTTCATAATGTTGTGCGTGTGTCCATTTCTGTACCTATCCCCTGTTTTGCGATGCAGTGCATCCTCGCAAAGTGCAAACCAACAAGCACAAATTTCGAAGTGCTACTTCTGACAACTTGTCTCTCCACCCCTTGTTTATCTTGTGTACACAATACGAACCAATAAGCCCAAATTTTGACTTTAACAAAGGGCATCGCCAACGCGCTCTCCGCATGCGGGTTACCGACTCTCCCCCTAGCTCCCTTTTGCAATTAGTTTAACACGACTGTAACATCTACGTAGAACTCAGCTAGGGATATTCTTGCCCCCGGACACTGCTTACGCCTGTATCGGTGGAAATATAGTGTTGCTTCTTGCAAGCTGCGTTGACTTATTCATGGCTTGCATCGTTTCCTCCGCCCGATATCAGTGTGCTGCAGGAGACCGTTAGCTGCACTTTGCCAGCCCTATCCATTCTCTTTTGAATCCTCATTACCTGAAGTTGGGAGAGACCCGAGCACTGTTTAAGCCTAGCGAGCTATTACTCTTCAACGAGACACATTTTCCCATAAAAAATCGCACAGACACTACTTTGATTTTCTCAAATAATTAAGGACAACGCAGCGAGCTATAGAAATAAAAATTATAGGTGTAACGTTAAGAGATCGGAAGAGGGCGAAGTGGGTGAGGGAACAAACGCAGGTTAAAGACAACCTAGTTGAAATCAAGAGGAAGAAGTGGGCTTGGGCAGGGCATGTGATGCGAAGGCAAGATAACCGCTGGTCCTTAAGGGTAACGGAGTGGATTCCAAGAGAATGCAAGCGTAGCAGGTGGCGGCAGAAAGTTAGATGGGCGGATGAGATTAAGAAATTTGCGGGAATACGGTGGCCGCAACTGGCGAAGGACAGGTTTAGTTGGATAGACATGGGAGAGGCCTTTGCCATGCAGTGGGTGTAGTCAGGCTGATGATGATGATCTTCCAGAGCATCTGAATAGAGCGCTACCCCAGTGTGCGATTGAAATTTTGTCCCAACGCGCTTAAAAGTTTCACCAACGGGAGTCCATGGAAGTGGTCAGAATTTTAATCTCTTTTGAGAGACTAAAACTTTATTTGTCAAGAATTTCCGGCTCTGATCGCTTTTTCCCAATGGAAACACATAAAGCACGGGCTCAACTCTTTGGTATTAAATCTCTCTTTGGCCAGCACAACCAAGTATATTGTCCAAAATTGAAATTTTCAAAACACAGCCGACCAATTCCGCGCAAGAGGGAAAAAGCCACCAGGTCCGCTTTTAAGCACTCGTTCACCCTGGCCGTGTAGTCCAAAGATGCTGCTTCCAAACCGAGAGGACATGTGAGCGATCTGAACTGTTTTTGCACAATATTTTTTCGCATGATTTCAGAGCGCGATTTTAACGCTACTTAAGCATGCGCCACCTCGGGCCAGCTAAGGTAGCAAGAAGTGCTTGTCCCGAAATGCTGGTAATGCGGCCTAGGCACTCTAGGCTGTGCCCAGCCGAAAGCTTCCCTATCACCCCCGTACGATCACGGTTTTGGGTGGGTGGCTCCTTAGAGCTGTCCACTTTGCGCACCTAAATACGTGATAGAACGTCCGTCCATAAACTACTCTATATCCGACAGTTCTTCCTTTTTGGACTGAAAAACACACGTCAGCCCCCCTACTCTTCTGCACTAGGTTATCCGCAGTTATTCCAGGAAGGTTGTCGGTACTTCACAATAACTTCTGAGGCCAATATATCTCTTCTTAGCAATACAGAGAAGCGTAGACACATGGCTAGCGAACTCGGTATTCAGTACGCCTCGGTAATTCAAGGCGTACGAATGCCAATCTTTGGCAACATCATGCGGACATTTTCTATATCACACACTGTCATCAGAATGATGGTACCCGTTCTATTCTGTAAGCAACAGGACTCAAGGGCCGTCGCTATGTCCTTTACATATTTTCATGCCCTTCTCTCTTCCTTTGTGGGTTGCAGAGGAGCCCTGGCTTGTTTCCTTTCCACCCCTGCTCTCTCGCTTGATGTAGAGGTCTTTACACAGACGCCTCTACCAGGGGGCACTATCACACAGCACTGTCTTCTTATTCAATGATCGCATCCTCTCCTATTGCTTCTAAGAAAGTTTCCCTGACCAGAAACAATCAAGATTTTTTCCCCACCGTGCTTAGCGCTCCTCCTACCCCGTTTCACGGGTATAGATAGTGAAGGTGTCTGCTATGACCTCCTCGGAACTACATTTACCCCACTACCTACAAGGTCATGCGTCCTGCTGAGCATTCCGCCACCCTTTTGGGAATACTTAGGTGCAATGTGTTCTTTGCCACGCCAGCACTGTAGGCAATGAGTTGCGTCATGCTAGTGCTCTACTCTTGGATCCCAAAATACACCGCATGGAGGTGTCTTCCCTCCCAAAACCGTTAATTTGATCGTTTCCATCAGCGATCATGTTTGATTGAAAGTGCTACCATGTGCTTTAACCTGACGCATCTTACGTCGCTGACGTGAGCTGCAAGCACTACCTGACGGTCTGCCCAAGAACACAGGCTCAGCCGGACTGCCCTTACTGCGGCTGGTTGACTCACACTCCTAAATTCCTCTGCAATGCGGTATCGCTTCGCACCTCAATCCTCTTCCAACTCTCGCACTTATCCCTCGCTGGAGACGCCGCTGACGGTATCGCCCCAGTGGCGTCCAATATGCGCGTCCCGGTGGGTCTAGTCTCAGAGCTGGGTGCCTCAATCAGCACCTACTGCCCTGAATCTCAACTTTTCTGCTGCGAAAGAAGGGTCAATCACTAATAAAGAATTGAACAATAACTCGAAGCGGGAACTATGTTGGTCACAAGAAGGTCAGTTAGTTTAGTTTATTGGAATTTAAAGTCCCAAAGCAACTCAGGCTATGGGGGACGCCGTAGAGAAGGGCTCCGAAAATTTCGACCACCTGGGGTTCTTTAACGTGCACTGACATCGCACAGTACACGGGCCTCTGGAATTTCTCCATCGCAATTCAGCCGCCGCGGCCGGGATCGAACCCGCGTCTTTCTGGTCCGCAGCCGAGCGCCATAACCATTGGGCCACCGCGGTGGGATGGTCGCAAGAACGCTATGTAGGAATAAAGCTTTACGGGTATAGCTGTACTGAGAACTTACGCTGAAATCATGAGGTGATTTTTATAATCCGCGCTCGGCGCACTCCCCTGCCCCAACCAACGAATGTTTACTGCATCCGGTTAGTCGAACACATGAGCGCCGCACCTCCCCTCACTGCCCCCCTCAGACTCCAACTTGCGGCACCTTTCATGTCTGAGGGCCGTCTTATATGCATCGATAAGTGGCCGTGCATGGTGGTGGTGGTGAAAAACATTTATATACAGATACACTTCAAGAGGTGATGTACGAGCTGGCCCAGAGGGGGCCAGCCCTTACAAGTACTAGGTGGCGCCGATCGGGCTCGCGCGACCAAGGCCCGTTGGGCCTGCAGGTCAGAGCAGCCGAGCAGGGTCGCCTCCCAGTCCTCCCGGGTTGGGTTGGGTTGGGGTGAGGAGGGATAGCAGTGTTGGAGGGGCAGGCCCACACCATGTGGTAGATGTCCGAAGACTTCTCCGCACAGTGCGGACAGCTGCCCGAGAAAGAAGGGTCGAAGTGTTTCAGAGCTGCCGGACACAGCAAAGTATTAGTATACAGGCGGAGGAGAAGCCGCTCCTCCGCCTTTGAGAGACCTTTACACGGGCGGGGATAAAGACCGTGGCCAGATTGATAGAGTGAAAAAATGTCTTTGATGGTGGAAGCTGGAATAAATTCGAGTTCCTGATCGTCGGGGTCAGAGGGAATGTCCGATGAGAGAGCGCGGGCGGCGGCGTCAGCTGCCTCATTTCCCTCAAGGCTCATGTGAGCAGGAGCTGAAACGATACGCCAGTGAGCGGGGTAGTTAAAAAAAAAGGTCAGAATGGCCGGTTAGTCTGATCGTATGCTGGGCACTTCACGTCTTCGTCTACTCGTCCGGCGACACGTTGCCGGTTGGGGCAGCCACTCCAAACTTCTTGACCGAAGCAAAAAACTAATTTATTGAAGACTGGAGCAAAATACAAGGACTTAGAGAAAAGGCGGTTTAAAAGAAGGGCTGTATAAAAGCGGCCGAGACTGAGACTCGGCGGGCTCGTCTCGCTCTTTGTTTGCAGCGGTTTTTATCCCCTCGATAATTGGGCGGAGCTTTATTAAACCTTCTCTCGCCCAATTCCAACCAATACCGCTGCAATGACACTCTACATACAAGTGGGCGGAGCCCAGTGCTCGCCAAAGACCGACTCTAGAGGCGCCAGTAAGTCCACTGCTTAGCTATTTCAGAGGTCGCCGACCTTACTGACCCCCCAGAATCTCGTTTCAACGGGAAACGGTAGCCGGCCCCTTGTGGCCCCGACAAGGCTGTTCGCGGTCTTTCTCCCCCAATCCCCGCGGGCTTGGACAGCATCCGAAGCGCGCGACGTGCTGTCGTCTTTGTCAACCCCTCTCGACTTCAGACGACACAGTACGGGGGGCAATTACCTACTGGCGCCGTAGGCTTCTGCCTTAACACCTCCCCACCAAGAATGTTGGGTGGACGCTCGCCGTACACACAACATACAAAAGCGCGCACAGGCACAAAAGACCCGGTCGTCAACAACATAAAAAAAAACGCCACAGCACAAGAGACCCGGATCTCAACTGAGCGCTGTACGAACAACATACAAAAAAGGAAGGCTTCTGCGTCCTACTAACAATGCAGAAAGAATGCTCAGGAAGAAACCTTCAGGTATGAGATACAAGCACAATTCTTAGCTTGCACATTTAGTTTTGAGGCAGACAAGCAAATGAAACCCTCTGACAAAATCATTACAAAAATCAGAGGTACATGCAACAACACTGCAATAAATATGGTACTCTTCAGGATTACAAGTCATCACAAAAGAAAACAGTACACACAAGACAAAATCAGCACAAGCACCTCAGCATGGCTCTGTCCCATCATTTATAGAGTCTATTCACTGTTAAGTGTTCACGTTCCCCCACTCTTACCCACTGCCCCATAGTGTGCTCGAGCCACAGAGCATTTTCGCGCTTTTCGCAACATGGCAGTGGCAGAGTGGGCTAAGGCTGTGATAAACATTCTTCACTAGCCACCAGGATCAAACATCTGATCTGGTCTAGTGAACATTACGTGCTGCAGCTTGCACCACCCTCTCGTTAGAGCTGCTTTCCGCCTGTTTCGCTCCGCTTCTACCGCGGTGGAGCCGCCGACCGTGTGCGCATACGGGGCGCAAGCCTCCGCATATGGGTCTGGGTGCACGTACCTAGACGGCCTCTTAGAATGTAGCAGTGCCAACTCAGCCAATTCATCATCATCGACCTCTAGGATTGTGGTCCACCTGTTGGGCAGACCCGCAAGGAGATCGCAGCATGGTTCACGGTTTTTCACTATCAGCGGCAGTCTAACTTCACTCCTCTGAGGGCATGGGGCGAGTTCGCCGTCGCCACTGCTCAGATTCCTTTCATCTACCGCCAAGCTTATCGCGGCGTCACACGGGTCTGATTTTTCTGGATCGAAACATCCTCGCTTATCCAGCTGTTCTGCTGGCTTCTCAGACACTACAACTTGTGCCGCGGATGCCTTTTGAACCACGCCGCTCTTACCACACCCTGCCTGGTATGTGGGCGCTTCAACCAGCAACAAAAGGTCGCACTGGGCAACCTGGTCGGCCGAGTAGTTCCTGTTGCGCTCATCAGTGACGTTAGCCTCACTACTAACGTGCTGTGCTGCCTCGCAGCGTTCGACCGGCATCGTCTCATCATTGGTCGAATGTTTCCCAGGCACGCCCGTGGAGCTCACCTCCACCATGGGAATACAAGACGGGTTGTATGCGTCAACAATCGTGGTTGACTGCACAATGTGCGGCTCCTTGACCCTAGTTATCGCTGCACTGTCTGCAGGAACCCGGGGTTCCTCCTGACTGTTGTTGAAAGGAACCGACTGTACGCCGCTGCCCCTATCGTCCTTATTAACTGCCTCAATCAGAGTTTGATCAGCGTCCCATACAGTCCGGTACGACGGCAACTGTGCCGTCTTCGACAGTACTCTGGCCGCTCTCCGTGAGCGCTCCTCCTCCTCAATTCTCTTCCTCTCCTGCCGGAGATTCTCTTCGGCTATTGCTAACTGACGCTTCAGGTCTCGTATATAAGCGTCGCTCCTCTCCTTTGCTCTGGCTCGCTCAGCCTCTGACATTTCGGCTCGCTCGTGGCCATAACGATACCCACAGCCATAACCACTTCGCCAACCGAATGTTGCCATTTTGCCTTGGTTATTAATAACCCTGCGGCTCAAGGACACCTGAGGCAAGTAGAGTGAGACTGGGGAAACTCACTGTGTTGTCGGGCTGTCGATCATGGCACTCGCTGCGCAGCAGCGGCAGGTTGCGTCCAGAGGCGCAGATGAGCGGCGTACAGAGCTCACAGCAAGCCCATCACTTCCTCCCGGCAGACGAATTCGGCAATCGCAGGTGCCGCCGAAGTCGCAGCGCTTCGCTCCGTCGGTGTCGTTCCTCTCGCTTCTCGGCGCTGTCGTGGAGTCTTGACTCCGAGGCCTCTCACAAAGAAATCGCCTCACTTGGACCTTGGTCCCCGGGGCTTCTCACCAAGATGTTGCCCGTCAATCTTCAAGAAGGTACTGCCTCCAACCGCTTCGCAGAAAGCCGGCACCAGTTAAAAAAATGGTCAGAATGGCCGGTTAGTCTGATCGTATGCTGGGCACTTCACGTCTTCGTCCACTCGTCCGGCGACACGTTGCCGGTTGGGGCAGCCACTCCAAACTTCTTGACCGAAGCAAAAAACTAATTTATTGAAGACTGGAGCAAAATACAAGGACTTAGAGAAAAGGCGGTTTAAAAGAAGGGCTGTAGAAAAGCGGCCGAGACTGAGACTCGGCGCGCTCGTCTCGCTCTTTGTTTGCAGCGGTTTTTATCCTCTCGATAATTGGGCGGACCTTTATTAAACCTTTCTCGCCCAATTCCAACCAATACCGCTGCAATGACACTCTACATACAAGTGGGCGGAGCCCAGTGCTCGCCAGAGACCGACTCTAGAGGCGCCAGTAGGTCCACTGCTTAGCTATTTCAGAGGTCGCCGACCTTACTGACCCCCCCAGAATCTCGTTTCAACGGGAAACGGTGGTCGGCCCCTTGTGGCCCCGACAAGGCTGTTCGCGGTCTTTCTCCCCCAATCCCCGCGGGCTTGGACAGCATCCGAAGCGCGCGACGCGCTGTCGTCATTGTCAACCCCTCCCGACTGTAGACGACACGGTACGGGGGGGAATTACCTACTGGCGCCGTAGGCTTCTGCGTTAACAGGGGTCCCCGGTGTAGACGCTGTTTTGGAGAACGCGGTAGGCTAGGTACGGTACCCAGCCTTGCTCGATGTTCCGACAGGCCCCTCGCGAGTCGGAAATAATTGTTTTTGAAGTCGGATCAGATGCAGCCAACGCAATGGCGACCTCCTCCGTGTGTGTTATGTCACGGGCTCGGAAAGTAAGGCCGTTCACTGTTTTGGATTGGTGGATGACTGCGGCCGTGTACCATACCCCATGGTGGGGGTCGGAGGCATCAACGTAGAATACGCCGGGTTTCGATCCATAGTAGCGGGCCAGGGCTTCCGACCGCGCCAGGCGCCAGCCATTACGGTCCTCACGGTTCATGTTCATGGGAAGAGGGCGCACGTGGAGGGCGCATCTCCACTGGGATGGAATACGTACGCGCTCTTCCATGAGAGTGGTGTGTTGGATGTGCATTCGGGTAAGGAGGCGTCGACCCGACGATGTCTTTGAGAGACGTGTATAGGCTCCGTACTGTCAAGTTTGCTCACGACCCTTGCGCCACCTAGCGCAGCTGCAGTGAGTCTCCGGGCCGGCTGAACGGAAGCGCCGCGCTCAGCTGCACGCTTTCAGTCGCGTTGCAACGATGGCAAGCAGTAGTAGTGGCGATGGCCTCGACAAAAAAATGCGAAAAGAAAAAGCAGTTGTCGCTATTGCTGCGTGAAGGATTGCCATAGCCACGAAGGACAGTTTGGCATTAAGCTGTACAGATTTCCAGGTAGGCCGTACGAAAGACATCGACAAAAGAAGTGGACCACGGCAGTGCGGAGAATCAAGTAAGTTCCTTGTCGCATTTAACATTTAGCGTCTTTTCAACGTAGTACGTTTAACAGTTTCATATCTCGAGTGTTACTTGCTAACTGTGCACGCCTCGCCGTGCTTCGGGCGGTGAAGTTTGCGGATATTTTGTTTGAACCTTGTGCGTATGTACCTACGCATACGTGCCATTCTCATCACGGATATATCACCGCACTTAACTTTCTGTGCCGTTTGTCCGCGCTGCATTTCTTCGACTGTACTTCTTGAGTCGCGCCTACGTAAGTACAAACTTCCTCACATGTGCTGTACTTGCCTAGGAACACTCAAACGGTGCACCCGGTCGGGTGCGGAAGAAGTTATCGTGCATGCACATTCGCTAGGATTGCGGTTGGCTCATGTGTCTAAAAGCTATCTTGGGTCCCGCAAATGATAAAAAGTGTGGCAAACACATGATAGAGCGTGCCGGTAGAACTTTAATGTGGTGTTCACGTGGTGTGCGCAGACCACTTTTCCGTAGCGTAAACAACTTGCGTTCTGTAAAATTGCAGGCCAGTTGGGGAAGCATTATGCATGTGTTGTCTGCCTCTGTCCTGTGTCGGTTGAGGATTTTGTAGTGTAAGTTATGCTTTGTCGTCTTTTTCAGCCAGGCCGACGGTTCCGAGTGGGTGCCGAATGAGAGGACGAGAATATGCTCTAAGCATTTCGTCAACGGAGAGAAGAGTACGATCGCATCGCATCCAGGGTACTACCCAACCATATTCCCGGATGCGTACAGGGTCAGCCACGTCGATACGACGAAGCAGCTTGCACGATATGAAAGGTATTAAATGTCTTTTTTGCGTTGTGAACCACCTATAAAAATGCAATATTGAACCACTGTGGTCAATTCTAAGTTCAATTAGGGAGCAAAATTCAACATAATTGGTAATTTGCATTAGGTAACGTTCAGAAGAAGGACCACAAGGAGAATATAAATTTCCAAATGTTTCGTATGCTTCAGGTTGCATAGGAGGAGGAAGGCTAGTGCATCTCCCACTGTTTGCGAAAAAGGCACGGCATCAAGCACTGATGAAGACACCTCTGAAACGGATCCCCTGAATCAAGAGCCATCCAACTTGGAGGTGCTTTGCATGGCTGTTGACGCAGCACAAAACGACAAGGTAAGCAATCGAGATGGGCATTGAACAATGACTTTGTCATTCTTTATTTTGATGCAAAGCAGTCTCTGTGTACTTGTTACATACAGAGTTTAAGTTTGAAATTTCAGCAGTTTATTGCCTGCTCTCGTTACTGTGAATTAAAGTGTTTAACCTCTAGTTTATGTTTTGCATCTCACGGCAGTGCAGGTGACTAAACTGTCCAGTATTATGACTAATACCTATTTTTGCTTTTCTATGCAGTCTTGCCAAACCGACGACATTGCAAGATGTTCCGGCACATTTTCAGTGTTCCTATGTTCGGCGCGAGGCAGTGAGGCGTGCACTCAAGTTAACCACAAAATTGTTTGTGACACGGAAGTACAGTGCAAGCCTGAAGTTGTTTTCCGCCAGTCTGGTAGAGACAGCAGGACAGCTTGCTTCACGGGATACGACAGTGTCCAAGCATGTGCAGCTGCCATGAAGGATCTGTGCGGCGTGTCTTCCGATGTATTTGCCCTCCTGCTGAGCATAATGCCCCATTCTGCTGAGCAAACTTGTGATGTGCCAATAACTGATAGGCTTGTGCTGTTTTTGATGAAGTTTAAGCTTGGGATCACTTACTCATCTCTTGCAGTGCTTTTCTGCGTATCCAGGAACACAGTCTCCCGTCATTTTAAAAGTGTTCTTAAAACACTTAGCATTGCCACGCAGAAGTGGATATATCGCCCTCCTGATCATGTCATTAGGCAGACAATGCCAAATTGCTTTAAAGTTCACTACCATGACTGCTCGATGATAATTGATTGCACAGAAGTCCGTACGGAACAGCCGTACACTGTACAGCAACAGCGTGTGCTCTATTCACACTACAAATGAGGATATACTCTGAAATTCCTAGTTGGAATCGCACCATGTGGTGCAGTCTGCTTCTGCTCAAAGGTGTACGGAGGCAGGTGTGGTGTTCGGATTCCTTTATTACGGTAGATTCTGGATTTCTAGACCTAGTGCAACCAGGCGATGTTGTGATGGCCGATAAGGGCTTTCCAGGTATTAAGGCAGGCCTTGAAGAGGTACGGGCCATATTAGTGACGCCCCCATTTTTACAAGGTCAGGACCAATTTGCTGAAAGTGAGGTGCATGAGACGTACCAAATTGCACAGGTGCGAATTCATGTGGAGAGAATTATCCAGCGCATAAAGATGTTCAACATCCTCAACACACGCATACCCACAGAGCTGATTGCAGTGACGAGCGATGCATTTCATGTCTGTTGCGTCTTGGCAAATCTCCAGCCGCCTATTATAAGCTCCGAACAGTAAGGTTTGAAGTGCTGCACCGTCTACAATCAGCAGACCCATACTATATTCTCATTTCCACACATCTCTTGATTCAAAAGAAAAGTTATCAGACTCTTGTAGACTTTACAAGGGCGGGGAGCAGCCAGGTGAAGTAAAAGTCTTCCAAGGCTCGCACAGCTGAACACAGGAAGTTGTTGTCTTTCTCCAAAATGACGGTGATGCTCTGTCTTTGTGAAAAAAACAAAAAAAAAACATTCATCAAGATTACACACATACATCAGAAGTTGCACCTGTGTGTAATATCTGTGGCTTGCAAGGAGCGTCAGTCTGCCATTCCTGTACTTAATGTACGGCACAAATGTGAGCTCCTGCTCCACATAAATGATATCACTGTCCCGTCGTGAAAATGGGCACTTGATCTCTACAAGGCAAACACCCTTTGCCGTTTCAAAAAGCCCGTCAGGGCTTCCACAAAGCCAAGGCTGGGCTGTATGGACGACAAGTCCAGTCTGGAAAAAGAAAGAGTACTTTTCTGAAGCATAAGTCCCACCAGTATACAGTTGACACAAATAATGCAAATGCAGACTTAAAAGTGCAATGGTCGTGCGCAGATATGTAAGCACTGAAGCTACCAAATGTGCAATCACAAATCTTTAAGTCAAGCAGGTTGTACACATGTAACTTACCTCTAACACATCTGCACATACTTTCTCCTCAAAGCTCTTGCGTGCCACTGGCTCCATTTTCATGCCTGAAAAGTAACTTTCAGTCAGCCCAATGTGCGATGGTGTGATGTTGGAAGACGTACCATATGATGTGGCCTCAGGCCAAAATCCTCGACGATTTAGAATAGTCTTCAAGAGGTCTTGAGGAGACTTCCTTGTTCTCAGTATGCTGTGCGCTTGCGAAGAAGTTATTCTCAGTCTTCTTTCTCCGTGCCACCTGTTAGAAATTTCAACAGGATAATTAGGAGATACGTTACATTGCAACTCTCCAAGGTGACGTACGAACAAGGAGATGAAGCACCTACCTGTGATTATTAGCCTGCCCCTTTGTCAGGGCACACAGGTGCAGGGCACTTGTGCATTTGATGTTTTTGGTGTAGTACACTGCCACTTGTGCTGTCATTTCTTGCTCGTACTCTTTTTTTTTAATGGATATTTTTGGGAATTCTCCGGCTACCATTAAAGAGTGCAGAGCCTTTTTTGGTTCGTGCAAAACACTCCCGAGTTGTTTGATTTCTTTTTAAAGTATCACTTTTTCTACGATACCTTGCAAGACTGTCTTGCATGCACTTTCAGGACTTTCATTTTGTGCTTTCAGAATTCGGGCCATTGGACACTGAATGTCAGGGAAGTGCTTTATCAGAAAGCTTGGGTGCAACGGTTTGGGAATGGGAGGCTCTCCGCCACCAACATGTGGATGCTTGTTAGCTGTAAGAAAATATGCAGGTGAACTAATTGAATTAAGGCTGGGGCATGCTTTCTGAAAACAGACTGAAAATCACAAACATAGTAACAAGAAATAAGTTTCTTAACTAATGCCAAAATGCCTGGCAATGCATTAATAAATATAGGTACATTTAACTTCCATTACTTCAGCAATGAAATGCAGTGCTTACCACCAAAAAGTTCTTCAATAGATGCTTTATCGTCCACACGGGACTTTTTGGCTGGCCTTCCCCACTTCTGCCTCTCAGATGTGCAGGATTTCTTCGTGGGTGTTGATGTGCAGCGCGACCGCCGCGCAGTGTTTGCAGGACCCTGCAGCGCCGTACCTGCAACCGCAATGTCCGGCTTGCAGTTCGCGGTCATCCTTGTTTATCTGCGGTGAACACAATGTAAATGTAACAGTTGACACAAACTATGACCCCCAAATTGGTCACCAATAACACGAGAACGTTCGCATGCGATGCACGCAAATTATGATTAATTACGTTCCCACCGCGCAATGCCTTTCAAAATCCTCCTAAGAGACGTGAAAAACTCCACTATTTAAGGCAATCATATTCCTGAGAAGAGATGTAGCTTATTTATTCGTGCACGTGATAATGTTGCTAAAACAAGCCTCGCAGAGATTTGGAAAGCGGTTCGCGTATCTATATGCTACGAACGATATAAAACGTGCACCGCCGACAGCGGGGTCCGTATTACAGCAGTGGCTACTACTACGTTAAAAATGCCACAACTTTACTTACGTGCAAATAAACGTCGTATACTTGCTTCCCTTGCTGAGAGCGGCACTTCGCCCGCACGTTCACGCCGTCAACTTCCGACACAAGGGAAACATGTCCAGCCTCGTACAATTTCTTCTCGCTTGTCAGAGAGGCTGGATGAAAATATTTCTCTGTACCCTTAATGGGCCTGAATAGCTAAAACCACCTGCGACATTGCAAAGGATCGTGAAGATCGTGCATGCAATGCACGTGCGGGAACGCTGGCTGAGCACATGAAGGGGAAAAGACTAAGTGGGTTGCTCGCGTCCTCCCGCCCCCGCCGGCTCAGTAACGCGTATTCTGCCACGGCGGCGCTGCGCGCGGCGCTGCTCCGTGGCGCCCTCTGACCAGCGTACGGAGCCTATATTGGTTGGTCAAGTGGGCTTCCCGGAGCTCCCGAAATGTGTTCACCATGCCCAGCCCCAGGAGGCTCTTGTTGGAGGTCTTCACGGGGAGGTCCAGAAGGGTATATGCTTGGGCTTGTTGGCTCATAACTGCAAGGTGAAAAACGTAGCGCAAAGAGACGAAGACACAGAAAGACGGACAACACACGGCGCTATCCAGAGCCCGCGAAATAATTTTGCGGAGGGTGACTTGGAGTGAATCCTCGTCTTGCTTCCGCAGGTGGAGGTATGGAGTCGAATATAGAATTCGACTGGTTACAAATGCATGCACCAGCCGCAAGGCGTCCTTACAACGCAACCCCCGCGCTTGCTAGAAACACGGCGGACAAGCGGCCCACCAGGTCCCCCACCTGACGGAGTTTGGCCAATGTTGTTTCTGACCGTCTGTCTTGATGTATAAAGAGCCCCAGTACCCGGACTTCAGCATTTCCAGGGATTGGACCTGTCTAAAGAGACAATGAAATTTTGGCTGTGTACTTTCGTTAGGGTGCAAGCCCAACACACCCAGCAAACCTAATGACTGGTTACTGAACCGGTGCAATCCAACATTCTACCCGAATGGCATTCATTACACGTTACCAGCGTAGCCATTACGAGAGAAGTGGCATGAACGAAACAGACAGTTCACACCCCTACCCGGAGATAATAAACACTGCTACTGACACCAGCAATGCGCACTGCACCAGCTATGGTCGAAGTTCCAATCACTCTAAGGTGGACTGTTAATATTTGCTGCGCAAAAAATGACCTCCATGTCCTTTATTTCCTAAATGCCATGGTTTATACTTTGCGCATTGTCCCTTTCGTTCGTCTCTCAGCAGTCAGCTGCCCAAGAGAAGTCGGAAAGGCGGGTGCAACGATGTGGACCATCACCTTCGTCTCGTGCGCCGCCACCGCTCTCTTCTGGCTGGCATCACGTTGGTTGTCGCGAGAACGACGCCTCCCTCCCGGAACGAGGCTCCCACCCATGCCACAGGCGCAGTCTATCCGCGGTCAAGTGGAGCTTTACCGAGCCGACTTTGCCCGCAAGAAAGCTATAGAGTGGAGCAGACTGTACGGCCCCGTGTTCAGGTATTTCCTCCAGTGAACATAAACGTAGGGCAGTTTTATCACTGTCCATAAAGCGCCGCTCTTGCTGCCAGTGCTTGTGTGCGAGTTCGTGAATTGGACTGCTCCTCTAACAAGCCTCATATCGTACCCACTTCGATTATTGCAAGGTTTTGTAGGGTTCTATGAACGACATGCGAATGATTGCACGGCCTAATAGTGATGCGGCGTGTTACTAACCCTTGCGCCGCAAAACGATTTCACTTGCGCTTCCAGAATAATATGTCCATGTTTACTAACAGGCTGCCACTTGGTCAGATGGCACTAGGTTCTGTTTCAGCGTGAAATCTCAAGCTGCAGAAATTAATTTTTTTAGGAAGTTTCAGGATGCAGACATGAGAGCTATCATCGGATGCGCTTTCGGTAATGTGCATACAGGATAGGGGAACGTTTGAATTTATTTGTCAAAAGTAGCATATTCATATCTGTAGCCTTGTAAGCCGAACAAGAGGGCTAAAGAAAGGGGCGCACCGACATCTGGGTTTATATGTCAGCGCCTAATTACGCGATCTGAGAGGTTTTAAACTCTAAGGAGTCAGATAAAGCCCATGGGCGGCTGGCAAACCTCTGACGTTTTCTCAAAGCATGTCGGCTTTTCTACTGCCCATAATATATAATACGACCACAAGCACCCATCGTATTTCACTTGTTCAAGGCCTCAATGAACGCGTTCGGGAAAGCATATTCAAAGGGTTGTAGTATCTGCGGCATTGTGATATCCGCACTGCGACACCCGACCGGCGCACGGGCTTCAGAGGTGCAAAATCTGAGTTTCATCGAAGAGAGCGCACCCTCGTTTCCGGGCTCTTCATGATCAAAAGATATTGCTTAATATGAAACGTACTTAGTGCCTATGATTGGCAAGAACAGCTATAAAAGAAAACCTCCGAGAGCGATCGCAAAAGACAACGTAGGCGACACAGACGATGCGCACCATAGACCAGCGCACGCTAGGCCCTCTATGGGCCTAGGGATGTAGGAATACAGCAAAAAAAGCCCTGAAATGGTCTACAGCCCGCCTAGAAATGACGGCGCTCACTCCGCGCTTAGACCTCGTCTCATAGTTGCCAGAGCCCTGACTGCTCGAAATCGGATCGTCGAGTCTTGCTGCAGGTGACATCACAAGCAAGCAAACCCGAGGGAAACAGCCGCGTTCCTACAGCCATGCGATGCGCAGGTCGGTGTGTCGGTCAGCCCACTCCCCCCCCACCCCCACCCAAGAAAAACAAAAAAAAAACAAAAAGAAACAAAACAGGGACAGCTGCGCCCCGACAACCAGACGAGGATAACTGAAAGGGCTCACTTGATAGACAATGCCAAAATGTTTCGATCCCAGGTTCTTCTTTACTTATGTGCTGGCACATTAAGTTTCTTTATTCGCAAAATTATTATGTAATATTAACAAGAACACTATATTTGTGGAAGAGGTTTCCTGTGAAAATAAATACTCCATATCACACTTATGACACGCCACTCATTTCGTAAGCGCTGCGCCGCACAACAGGAAGATCAGGGCTAATTTGACGTGAAGTATGCGCTCCCTGGTATTTTGAGCAGCGCCATATTGTCCAGCTGTAATATAGGTGTCTTTCAACAGCTATCGACCTAATTCGCATTCATTTTTCTCCAGCAGTAGACTCACAGGGAGGTAATGCCTGCCTATGAGACTGCCCAGAAGCGCAGAAACATGCATTTATCGGACCTGCTGTTCCCGGCTGTGTCCTCCACTTTGGCGCACCGCTGGTGTATATCTGAGATCAGTGCATCTATGACAACGTGTGAATTTGGTGCACTTAAAGTGGTCAGTACTAGGTTACCCAGAACAAATTAGGGCTCCTGGTAGGTATTCCTGCGCATGATGAACGGTTGGAAGTTTATCAACTCTTCTATAATTTAGAAAGTTCTACCTAAGCTATTGGTGGACCCATATTCGGACGACACTGCAGGCAGTATCTTCAAAGCGGCACGGAGATTGTCACTGTCAACCGCAAAGCGCGGATTCTTTAGCAACACGGCCCTTTGTGATACAAACCATTGTGTGGTTGTAACAGGCTAATGCGTTTATTTGCAGACTGAAGCTATATTTCACGGACGTGGTTGTGCTGAACGATATAGACAGCGTTAGAAAGTTTGCGAGCAGAAGCGAAGTACTGCAGCGCGCAGACGCTACACTCGCAGGCAGCAACTTTTACGAAGGTGAGTATAGTAGCCGAACGCAAACAGAAACTACTCTCTAGACTAGTCTGAGTGAGGTCTATGGATGCCATTCTTCATGGAAAAACAGTTTCTACCGAGCTGTTAAAGGGAGACTAGAAAAACACTATCAGTTTTTTGTGTTAGTAAAAGCCGATAGTTCGCCATTTTGTAGCTTTGCTGCCGCTTTTCCGGCAGCAAAAGGGGCATTTATTGCTAAGAGATTCGGATTTGGAGTTGAAAACCATTTTCCCGCTGCTAAGATTCAAACTCGGGACTCTCTGATGACCGAATAGGAGAATGGTGACGTGAAAGGAGGAAACGGAAAACAAGGGTTTCTGATTGCTGGCGAGGAGCGCTGCGCCCCCGCCTAGCAGCAGCCGAAATGAAAACTACTGCCGGCCGGACGTTGAAGGCCTCTGTCAGACGTCGTCGCTTCATTTACGTTTGCACCAGCGTTGCAGTGGACCCTGTTCCCGGTTCAGACAAAGACGTTCTAGCAAAGGACTGCGGCCTGCATTCAGTGACCTGCGGGTCTTGCAAAAAGTCCTAGCGCCTAGGAGTTGGCAGCGTCGCTGCTGTCACCATCGAGCCACTGTCACGACTAATGTGTAGCGACTGGTACCTGACGTGCGGGCATAATTAAATTCTGTAATAATAGTCCTCGTAGAGCTGGTTATGCAGCCCGGCATCCTGGTACGCTGAAGAGGCGAACACGCCGAGCTGTACGTTTGCTAACGCGGAGGCGCGTTGAACATTGGCTGTACACAGCTCTTTAATTTCGTGTCGCAGTGGCGTGCCGTTGCACGAACTTCGTCCGCGGAGCGCTTAGAGAGGCACTTGGAGGTCCTCTGCTGCTCTTCCCAAAAAATCAAGGCGCGGAACGAAACCATGCGGACACGCAGTAAGCATAACCGCAAACCAGACCATAACATACTTAAACTCAGCTGCGCGCCAGTTCCACCGCCAATTGCAGGTTTTCTTTGTCTTCCAACAATCAGGTTGTCCTTTTCCCGCTTTCCTCGAGCGTGCGATAAAAGTGTACAAGTGGTTTGAAAACAAAGCGTATATACTTCAATATCGATCAAACACGTAACCTTCATGCACCTTTGTCAGCCTCAGAGATCTGCGGCTTCTTTTCTCCTATTTCATCAACACGCTTGTACTTGCGAGATTGGCCTGTGGCGGCGAGACTTGTATTTGACTTCTTGTTCTTTTCTACCTTACAAGAGCTCCCAGAAAGAGTGGTTTTTCCGGAAAGAGTGTGGTATTCCAACTACCTGTGCAAGGTCACTTATCTTCCATACTGTTAGACTAAAACGACATTTCACGCGAACTCCGAAGTATCATGTTTTCAAACAAACGTAGGGAGTCTAGAGAAGCCATTATAAAGAGTAGGGTTTCTACACATGAGCGTGCGCAGTTGAGAAGCCATTCTCGCGTAATAAAGCCAGGAGGACGTTAAGACGTTTTTACGATGTGACGCAAAGCTAAATCGAAGGACTGGTTGGCTGCCTCGAATAGTAGCGCCGATTGAACTGATCTTGATCAGAATTTTTAATTTCTTCCGAAGACACTATCATATTGTGACTGAAAAAGCTTTTGGCTTTTCGCAGGAATAGCTACACTAAATGGCGACGTCTGGGACGCAAACAGAAAGTTCTGCTTGCGCGAGCTGCGAGGCCTCACAATTCTGGATCCCTCAGCAGAGGATCGCATGACGGTAAGGCACCAGTGCACTTGCTAAGGCAACGTTACGAAACCGCGAACAAAACTACTCTGTTTGTGGCGCTCCGCCCCTTTATGCGCCGAGTCAAAAGTCAGCGCACTCCTAATTTGCTGATTTTCAGCTTCAATGCCCATGTATGCACCAGAAACTGAACTATCGCTTCAGTTAAGCACATCTGACTTCCGTTAAATATTTTTCTACTTAGTTTATACACTTTGTTTCGAGATTAATTTTATATTGTTGTGATTGTTGTTTGCTTGCTGCTTTTAATTCATCACCCTCGTTTGGTGCCCGCTGGGCATTGCATACCTAAATCAAAATGATGAATAAAAATGAGTCAATAACGGTTCTCATAATCCGGCTACTCTTTAGAAAACGTGAAGTGCTCAGCACCCGCACGCATTGCACATAATCACTGTACCCACTTTAATGTACTACACGTACAGAGAAGCTCAAGTCTGTATGCCCGTGCCGAATGAAACAATCTATCATTTGCCGTTCATCTCAGGAAACTACCTAGAAAAGTATCTAATCTCCCTACTTCATGCTGCTAGCCGATGCTCTACGAGTTCTAACAGCAGGCTTCACGTCTTTCTGATGGATGCTGGAATTTCTTGGAAGCAACTGCAGTGTCTCCATCGTAATGTCTGTACTGTGTTCTACGTAACTTTTGATGACTGCGGAACACCTTATCGGCAAGCGTTTTCGTGCTTGTCTATGATTTATCTTCTTTGTGGAAGGGCGTTTGTTTGCAGATGGCAGGTTGCACGCCGGAGTTGTTCTCACCTTAGATAATTTCGTGCCGTGTAATTTATCACTGTTCGTGTGTGTGTTGACTTGGCTTCTCATGTCCTGGAAAAGTTACAAGTCCAGTTTGAACATCAGAGCGAATCATAATAGGGAAGATTCAGATCCGGATGTGGCTGTTTGTGGGTAAAATTTACGGAGCCCTAGTATTTAGCAACACGTACATTGTAAATTCATGAACACTACGGGTGCAAACCAATCACAGCGAAAGAGCTGGCAATGCGAGCTCCGGACATGCCTCAAGCGTTTATCGCTCATCGTGTATAGCAGCCGGAAGCTATGGAGACTGACGGTCCACCGCGGGAATCGGCAGCGCAAGTGGACGAGGAACAACAACAACAAAAAAACAAGTTATAGCGACGGGTATGCCAAAAACGCGGACTAAGAAAAAGAATGTGTACCAACAGACATATCCGCGCAAACTCAAGGTCATCTGCTTCGTTCCAGTGCAAAAATTGTTCGAGTAATACCTGCTACCTAGAACTGGCAAAGTTGAGGCGTAAAACTGTGCTAACTATAAAAGGATGCAATGCTCCCAATGAAATAGCGTGACAGCGCTAATCGTTTGTTTGCTTCGTTCCTATCCTGACTTTCTTCCTGCGGTGCAGCACTTCAAGTGCATTCTGAATGCAGCACTTGTTGTAATGGTGATTTTTAGGAAACTTGCATAAGAGACACATTTTATAGTGTGCGAGTTGGAAATATTTGTAGCAATAGCAATTGGATATCAGACACATGGAAACCAATTCATAAATAAGGGCTTCGGTTTCATTCCGCGAGTACGCTGACAGCTGACGCCTGCCATCCTGTCTACGTTGCTCAGACACTAATAAACACCATTGCCACATCCAGTTTGCTGACGAGGCGAGAAGGAATGGCGTCAACCTGAGGTTGAGACGGCATGGTGTCGAAGCTTTGCGATGCGGCTGAACACTGAATAGGAGTCGTAGGACAGATATCGCAGTGTATCCGTAAAAGATGTGTTCGTGGTAGTACTTATACAGACTGAAGCCTTTGCTCCTCTCTTTTCTAGGAGCAGCTCCACTTGCTGGAGCACAGGATTAGCGAGGCTGACAGCCAGACGTTGTCCCTGCAGAGGCCACTTCAGGACTACGCTGCCTGCAATGTCGTGTCTCTTTTGTACGGCTCAGGGCTCCGAGACGACGCTTTAGCTCTGCGGCAGATGAACGACCTCCTTGAGAAGCTGAGCGCGGCGCTGTTCGAAGGACCGCATTTTAGTTTTTGCCCGCAATTTCTCTCCCGACTTCTCGAGCGCTTCCCATTCACTAGATACGGGAGGCTGTGTAGAGCTGCACGTGAATTCCATACGTTTACAATGTGAGTATGCAACTTACCGCTACTTATGCGAAGTCTGTTCCTTATTAGCTGAAGCTGTATGGTACTGGTTTGCGCCTGTTTTTGTCAACATGGACGACACCTAAGGCTCGCAGCCACGGACCCCGGCGGGTAAACAGCACCAGAATTACCAACTCCTTTTTCTAAAGTGCAGCCATAAGACAGCGCAATTTATATTCTCGTGGTCCTACCATGATCGCGGAGAGAGAGCCAGTGGAACAACTCAGACATGCTACGTTTCAGTAGGAAGGTGTTAGTATCAGCAGATTTGAATTCCTTGCATCTACTGATTGTGCTTACGTCATCTTTCAATCAGTTTCTGCCGGCGCCTGACACCGAAAGAAACTTTTAACATTAAACCATCCCCTGCACAGAGGGCAAAACGCATGTCTAGAACTACCGAAATGTGTGTGCCGCATCTATGAAAGCCGCTGTGACCAGGAATTGAAAAAATGTCGACGACATCCTACAAATTTAACTGCACATGCTTACATCAAGACCATTTTTAACCAAATGTTATCGCTAGACGCCGCGTGTTCAGCCCGAAACACGCCCAGAACGTGTTCTAGACAAGCATTATGTCTTCTATACATTCTGTCGCAATGCTGCAAATATGCGACGGAAGATTTCTTTATTTGCTTTCAGTGCGCTGAACAATAAAAGCTTTGAAACGAAACTTTTTATTCTACGTCAGAAGAGTAAGTAAAAAACAACACTGTTCAAGGAATACCGGAGACGCAAAAGCATACGGCGTAAGGTTCGCAACGAAGCAATTTCCTTCGAGCAGTATTCTTCAGCCAACCTCATTGTCACATTGCGGCAAGATGCACTCCGAGATCAAAGAATGCCGATTTTTCGCTGACCCAAGAAAATAATTATACCCGTCCTGATACCATTTTGTATTCAATACCATCTGAAAAATGCATCCCGAATGAAGCTTTAAAGACTTAACAAAACCGACATATGGAAAGGGCTTCCCGTGGTTGTTTCACGTATTAGGAAAATTACTGCCACACTTAGGTAAACATAACCCTGCGAAAATAAAGCAAGTTTCAGAATGTTGCAATCACTTATGTCTCACAAAACACAATTTCCGCTCAGCAGAGTTCCGGCCCCTATGTCACGCGTCTGCAAGTATATTAATATTGTAGCGGATGAAATGGGTTTTATACAGGTGAGGGCTCGACGGAACACAGCTTGCCGCGAACGGCTCAGAGCCCGGACTAGTCTGCGCACGCCTCCCTCTTCTTCCTCCAAGTCCTCAGTAATCCGCTAATCGGCATAACCATTTCGCTAGGGGCAGACGATTCTCGTTACCGAGAAAGTCAGGCAGATCAACGGGGGCAGCGCTTCAAGCGGGCCACATGAACGACTTGTGTCTTGCGGGAACGGCGTTTATCCGTCGTCACCTTGGCGATGACGTAATTCACGTCATTCAGTCGGTCAAACACGACGAAGGGGCCATCGTACATATACAGAAACTTCTGATGTAATCCTCGTCTGCGCGTTGGCGTCCAAAGCCAGACAAAGTATCCAGGAGAGTAAGTGACTGCACGATGATGTAGGTCGTAGTATTCTTTTGAGCGACGTTGACAGGCCAGTGTACGTAAACGGGCTATACGACGGGCTTCTTCGGCCCGGCAGAGTATCTGGGCAACGGACGCGCTGTCGTTGAGGGAAAACGGGAAGATGGTATCGAGGAAAACACGGGGAGTTCGAGCATATAGCAAACACAAGGGAGGATACTCGATGACCTCATGATTTGCCGTGTTATAATATTTTTTCAACGCTAGAATTACAAAGCCATGATCTCGTTCAGTGATACGGAGAGATACTTCGTGCAGCAGCGCAGTATTTACCTACGTTTCTCTCTCAAGACAACAGATGGACGTTTCTATTGAAAAACAGAAGGAAGAGAAAGGCAAGGACTTCACTCCTATGCGAGAATGATTGAGAAGGCAAACAACGAGAAGCATCCCGTGTTCCAACGTGAGTCGCGGAGCATTCTTACTCTACAAAATTAATTCTTCTCTGTCCGCCAAGAGCCAGCTTGACGTCTTAGTTGCTTAATCAACTGTGCAAATAAATGGTTGACGGCAGGAGAAGCTAACTCACTGGAGGGTGGAATGACCTGCTCTCTTGGTTACCTTATCTCTGCAGACCGCTTCCTCGTCGGCAACGCACAAAGCTTCTTTGTGGGTGGCACGTTCACAACTGCCGACCGGCTGCAATGGCACTTTCTGAACTTCGCTGTTCACCAGGACACCATACAGGCCCGCGTTCAGAGAGAAATCGATGCCGCAGTCGGTCAGCATAGATCTCCAACGTGGGAGGACCGGAAGCAGATGCCGTTCACTCTGGCGTGCATCTGGGAAATGGAACGCTGGAAGCCTATAGCCAATCTTGGAGGCGCCAGACAGTAAGTCTACATCAAACTGTAAAAAAAAACGACGTCAGGTGCACCGTACCTGCCAGACTATGTCACGATATTGTGGGCGTCCTTGATGTTTGGTTGGCGCCGAAATTATAATTATTCGGTCCAACCTGCCCACCACTGCACTTTCCGTAAATTTGGAGGGGGAAGAGCGACAAACTTCTCCACCCCGCGTGCAAAAGATGAGGTTCGACTGCTGACCGGCGATTGGGGCTGGAAGTTAACGTTGGAAGTAAGCGCTCGTGTTGTCCAAGTCTCATCTCTGTCCGTGTTTTTTGCGCTTGAACGTGTCTGATAGGGGCCACGCCTGATTAGCCATTGACCGGAGGCATGAGGCGTAGTCAAGTTACTTAGCAACCCTTTTACTTGGGCAAGAACAAGAACAAACGGTTACAAAACAAAAAAAAACGGAAATGCACAGGCGCGACGGGAACAACAAGCACAAAATCAGAACACAAATCACTATTAACAAGAAGAGGGAAACATCAGGGCGAGAACTATACAACAAGGCTACAAGAACAAAGAAGTGCTATACAAAAGGTTCGGTCAAGAAAGGGCGACAGGACAAAGAAAACGAGTAAAGCGAGTGGGGAGAAACGGTGGCTTAGCTGCGGGGTGGCAAGGTCCGTTCGCAGGGAGCGTCGGGCTGCGGGGGCGCGCGGGGCTGATGGGGGGTTGCGGATACGGGCGAGCTTGGGCCACGCGTCTTCGGGGCCGCCGTCGCCGCGCTCTACGCCTCAAACACCCGCCTTAGCTCGCTTGCCGACCACTTCCCTGGCTGACCTCACACACGTCCGCACGCACCGAAATCTCCAAGCCAACTGCCCGGCTCGCGGTTTTCTCGCCACCGCGTTCTCGTGACAAACAACAACAACAAAAAAAACGAATCCTCAAGGCCCAGTGCGCCAACAATTTCCAGATGTTAAAAAAGGTGGGAGAAGAAACGCGAAGAAACTGAAGAGGACGCGAGGGAAAGCTACGGCCCTAATGAGAAGCGATGCTAACTTGCCAAGGTCGGGAGAGGTGCTGGGGGCATTCAACCAGCCACTTCCCGTCCCTACATCGGCCAAGCGCTCGCTTCCCGGCGATAATCCTGGGGAGGGGGCGGAGTAGCCTTGACCCTTCAGTGTCGAGGGCTCAATCGTCCATGAGGGGGAGGCAAAATCATCGCTGCCGCATCGCGACATGCCCGCATACAACCGGCGCCGTGGCCAGCCGTGGCCACTTCGGTCGCAAAAAAAGAAAAAGAAAAATAAGGCATGTACACACCTTGTGACAGACTATCACTCTTGCAAGGGGCTTAAAGAAGGAAAGATAATTTCCAGGTACCGTTATACTAACCGTGCTCTCTTATGTGAGTGCTCGATATTTTCTGGAGGAGTGATGCGGCAAATTGTGCAGTAGGTCACAGTCTTCCATTTTGAACTTTATCGTTTTTGTGATACCTGGTTTTTCAGTGGTCTCGTAGCAAAACGTTAGAGTGAAAAATGCAGGAGACATTGAAAACCGCTTTTTTATCAGTGATTGTCGAATATTGCGAGCGAAACGCTCTTACGCTTGTCTCAGCGCACCGCGGATTCAACAGATTTCCAACACCGGAGCACCGCCATTTGGTATTGCTACGCATTACTGTGTAGAGAACAGATCAGAGCTTCTGCTGCTCGCAATGCTGCATTTGTTTGGCCAAAATCGAAGGCAAATGAGGCGCTTAACAACTAAAATTAAAGAATAAACTTCAATGTTGATTTTGTCAGCTTTAAATATTTTTTGCATTCCTATCTCTCGTCCCTCCCACATTTCGCAACGAATCTCTCTAGAATGGCTATGCTTTTTTCACATCAAACATTAGACCTGTTGAAGCCCAACAACAACCTTGTCCGTTATACTCGCAGTTGTTTTTGAAAATTGTTTTTGTATGAAACGCTTTCACCACTGTATTCACCGCTCTAAAAGAGGAACTAACGTCTCCATTGCACAGAACAAGACTCTGCGATGATGCTTACATGAGATAAACTTGTGCATTTCTCCTTGAGTATTTATGCCTCGGTGATGATTTTTTGAAGGCGCTAATTGTAGTCAGTCACCAACTCTAAAGGCTGCCTTAATATGAAATGTAAACGCGAATTGAGCAAAAAAGTTGCTTATCTTGTCTAAAGTTGGTTACATTGGATGCATAAATAGCGAGACTTGTTTTAGTGCCGCATCTCCACGGCAATCAAAATGGCTTGCACTTGATCGCTACAGCGATTGAAAAGCACATCGCCGACGTGCCCCAAGTTGGTAGGGCAGGGAAGATTTGTTGAACTTCCGTGGCCTACGTACTACATGCTTGCGGGGTCATGTATGCAGTTTAAGCGGCATTGTGCATCTAATCTGCTGGATTGTGCCTTTTCCTTTTTTTCGGGTTTTGTACTGTAATCACTCTTCTCCATATATTTTGTATTTTTATTTATTTTACAATACTGCCAGCCGTCTTTTGGCGGCCAAAGCAGGAATGGGCAGAGTACAGTGCATTAACAAACAAACAGGCAGGCACGTGATGTACATTGGGTTACGGGAGAAAAATAAACAAGAAAAAAGATACAAGGGACATCAGACGCGAGGCCTGTGCATAGTTTACATAACTGCTGTGCAATTTCCGGAGAAGATAAGGGACAGCCGCCGATGATTCACACGAGAAGAGAACATTACATACGCTACTGTCACAAGAAGGGATGCAAAGAAAGCAAAAATGTTTCAACTCATGCGGATTCAGTAACGCCGGGAGGCAGTGCGTTCTATTCGAGGATGGATCTCGGAAAGAAAGAATGGCGATATGAATTTGTTTTACATTGAGGCGCTGAAAGTGTTTTGGCATGTTTTCCAAGGACATTGAGCTCCCTTATTTGTACGTGGAATAAATAAACAAGCAACTGAAGTCGTGATTCATTTTAGCTGTGCACCTATTCAGGGCCCAGAAACGTCCACTCTAATTAACAGATGCATTACATTAATCACGAGTGCGGTGTACGTTTCTTTTCACGAAGCTTTTCCCACTGCGCACTTTGAGCTAACGTATACTGGTGGAGCGAAAGACTCTAGAGCACATAAGTAACGGCAGTGGCGTCCAAGACTTGTTAATTTATAATAGCAGATGGGCCTTCGTGAAAATTGGAAATTATAAACCGATGAATTTTGCTCATGTTTATTGCTTAACTTTCTGAGAAATTCCGGCTCTTCGTTCAAAACACTCAAGATTCAAAGCAGAAGTAACCGAGAATTGCTTGTACTTATTACAGATTTGCATTGTCACTTAGGAAGGTATTAATTTAAATTTTGTTACAAATAGTTCATAATAAATGTTTGGTAAAAATACTGGTGACAGCGATCAAGAATGCTTTCTCTGCACCATGTTTGTGAAGAGTTCCGACTGAATTCAGATTGAAAGGTAAATAACGCGTAGGAATGTACTGCATGCACAACTTATTGATAGATTGTTAATTTAGTCAATTTCTGGTAACTATTCTCGCTTTCTTATTTTTTATAAGCTAAATATGTTCAGCTCGATTTATAACAAGTATGTCTCGTGTAATTGGTCGTCTGTGAGAGACATGTCCCGGTTTAGTGTCAGCGTCAAGCAAAATTCACGACTCACTCTTTTTATAACGAATATGTAAAACGATAATGACTGCAAAAGTAAAATGAACTAGAATAAAATCTGCAGAAGTCAATCTTGGTAGGGTTCTTCGTTGTTTTTAGCTGAAACATCCTGTATGTAGATTTGTGGCTTCTCCTTGCCTGTCAGATCCTATTCGAAGGAGTTCTATTCCAGAACTCTCGCCTTATTCCACATCCGCCACTCTAGTTTGGCTGAAGAGGACATTCGTGCCATTTTTTTTAATGCTAGCTTGCGAAATAAAATCTCAAACATGTTTACCTTTCCGCTCTTATTGTTCGCAGAGCCAGCAAGGACCTCATAGTAGACGGCTTCTTTATTCCCAAAGGCACGGTCATTTTCTTCAACCTGTGGGCCGTGCTCAATGATCCATCACACTGGAATGAGCCGCAAAGGTTTGACCCGAGTCGATATTTCAACAACGATGAATCTACGATGCCCAAAAAACCTCGGAACTTCATTCCTTTCTCAATAGGTAGGTACCGATGACGTTCCGGCTGCTTCTTCGTGCAAAAAGATGAGTTCCAGCTGCTCGCATGTGATTGTAAAATTATAGCTTGATCATTGTCCCCGAACAGCTTATTAATTTAGAGGGAAAATATTTCTTCTGCCTACGTGACACGTGTGACTATTGCTTGACAATGACAACTGTACCACTGTTATCAAGGCAAACATATTGTTACGGGGATGTTACGGGGAACTCTGTATTGACGGCTGCGCTGCGATGGCCAGCGCTAAGCTCAGAGACTCCAAGGGCCCAGCTTCACACTGTCAGCGTCGTCGTCGTCCAGCGCACCGCCACTTCGTCGTTCACGATTCGTTCACGATTCATTCCCGAGTCGAGTCCACTGATACGGTAACCAGTTCACTGGTAACACTATACCCCTCGGCTGAAGGCAACGTCCCGGTGCGTGAGGCCTCATTCTCACAGCCGGCCTCCTCTATGGCGCGGCGGCGACGGAGGCGGAAACCGCGGCCTTAACGGAACGGAGTGACGCTCGAATCGAAAGAGGCGCCGGACACCGGAAAACCAGTTTGGCTGGGCGCTTGCTGCTCCCTCCTACTTACGCCGGTTCGTCCCGAAATTCGCAGCCGTCGCTCGCCCTCTCACCAATCTGTTGCAGAAAAGCGTTCCTTTCTCCTGGGGACCAGAGACATTCTCCAGCCTTATTGCCGTCCTCACCAACCATCCTGTCTTGGCCCATTTCAACCCGTCTGCCCCGACTGAACTTCGCACCGATGCAAGTGGTGACGGAATTGGCGCCATCCTTGCTCAGCGACAATGCGGCCAGCACTGCGTGATTGCGTACGCAAGCCGTCTTCTTCCGCAGAGAAGAACTACTCCATTACAGAACGCGAGTGCCTTGCTCTCGTTTGGCCCATTGGGAAATTCCGCACATACTTGTTCGGTCGACCATTCACTGTTATAACCGACCACCACGCCCTGTGTTGGCTGTCCTCTCTCAAGGACCCTACTAGCCGTCTTGGCCGCTGGGCACTGCGATTGCAAGAATATACCTGTTCGTAGAACACAAGACCGGTCGACTCCATCAAGATGCAGACTGCCTGTCACGTTATCCCATCGATCCCCCTTCCTCTACAGACTGTGAGTCGGACGCCTGTGTCCTCTCAATCTCCCACCTCTCCCACACTGCCGATAAACAGCGCTTGGATCCCACCCTCACCTCTCTCATCGACCGCCTCAGCACAGACCGGCGTGACCTTTCCCTGACCAGGTTCTTGGTGGACGGGAACACGCTCTACCGCAGCAACATAATCCCTATAATGCGAGATATCAGGGGACAGTAAGTACGGGATGGGATGCATCTGGCCCTGATTCTCGGGTAATGAATGGCAGGTAAATTATATAATTGAATAGGCAATAATATAAGAGCAGTGTAACACCAATGCTCAGAAATGAAAAAGCAACTAGGAGGCTAATGAAAAGTTTATATTAAATTGCGGAGAATTCAAAGAGCTATGGATGGCAAAATGGTCTAACGCTTAACTACAGAAGAGAGCTGAGTGGGCTAGAGAACAAAGGCGAGTTAGGAAAGTCATTGCTGAAGCCATGAAAGGGAACTGATTATGAACACGGCATGTAGTGCGCAGAATAAATAACTGACGGCCCCATTTTAAACAACTGCGCTGATTTCAAGATAGGTAAACGAAGCAGAGGGGCGAGAGAGATTTAAGAGGGCCAATCAGATTGCGACGTGTCGTGTTCGTCGACCAAGCGACGCCAGGCCGCTCCGGCAACCCTTGCCTCCTCCGCGCATACTCGCCGCCCGCTTCCCAGAAACAAGCGCGGGCCGGCCGCTCCAACAAAAGCTAGCACCCACAAAAGCTAGCAGGCGTCTCCCCCGACGGCATCTGATCCCCACAGCCCCGTCGAGTGACGCATTCCCAATTCCCTTACCGTGACCGTCTGCATTCCTACAGCAGCGAAAGTGCATTCTTGCACACTCTCTCTCTCTCTCTCTCTCTCTCTCCCTCTAAAGAAATAAACCCCCAGTCTCTACCCAGCAACTGCCTTGAGAGGCCCCTCGCACGCGGGGCTCCCGCTCCCCGCACCAGCGACGAGAAGTGGGATGTAGAACGTACGCAGTTCGAGGTGTCGCCGATGGCTACTGGAGGACTACACGGTGTCATCGAGCCTTTTCGTGGATCGTGGATTCAGCGCCTCACATTCTACCTCGTGGCAAACGATGTCTCCGACGAAGCAAAGAAGCACGTGCTCCTCCTGACGCTATGCGGACCGACACCTTCGAGACTGCTCGCGTGCTGGTCACACCGAAGACTCCCGGAGAAGTCATCTATGGATACCTATAGTCACACTTCTCCTGAAGCACGTAGATGGCAGACCATCCGAGCTGTGCAGCCGGTACGCTTGACCATCCGAGCTGTACAGCCGTAACGTTTCCAGCGACGTGACCAACTGCCGTAAGTCGATCAGCAGCTACGTCGCAGCCTCAAACGTTTGACAGCCGACTGCAACCCTGGAGTGCTGACGACAACGTCTGCAACATCGACGACGCCGGCAGAAAGCAAGTCGATCAGCAGCTACGTCGCAGCCTCAAAAGTTTGACAGCCGACTGCAACCCTGGAGTGCTGACGACAACGCCTGCAACATCGACGACGCCGGCAGAAAGCAAGTCGATCAGCAGCTACGTCGCAGCCTCAAAAGTTTGACAGCCGACTGCAACCCGGGAGTGCTGACGACAACGCCTGCAACATCGACGACGCCGGCAGAAAGCAACTCGATCAGCAGCTACGTCGCAGCCCTCAAAAGTTCGACAGCCGACTGCAACCCTAGTGCTGACGACAACGCCTGCAACATCGACGACGCCGACAGAAGGCAAATCGATCAGCAGCTACGTCGCAGCCCTCAAAAGTTTGACAGCCGACTGCAACCCTGGAGTGCTGACGACAACGCCTGCAACATCGACAACGCCGGCAGAAAGCAGTCGATCAGCAGCTACGTCGCAGCCCTCAAATGTTTGACAGCCGACTGCAACCCTGGAGTGCTGACGACAACGCCTGCAACATCGACGACGCCGGCAGAAAGCAGTCGATCAGCAGCTACGTCGCAGCCCTCAAAAGTTTGACAGCCGACTGCAACCCTGGAGTGCTGACGACAACGCCTGCAACATCGACGACGCCGACAGAAAGCAGTCGATCAGCAGCTACGTCGCAGCCCTCAGAAGTCTGACAGCCGACTGCAACCCTGGAGTCCTGACGACAACGTCTGCAACATCGACGCAGCCGACAGAAAGCCACTCGATCAGCAGCTACGTCGCAGCCTCAGAAGTTTGACAGCCGACTGCAACTCTGGAGTGCTGACGACAACGTCTGCAACATCGACGCCACCAGAAGCGTGCTTTGGACCTGGCCCTGCCATCAAAAAGTGCGTCAAGGCAGCAGCGAGGACTCAAGGGAGCGACGAGCTCCGCAGAAGTCCACGAGACTTCTCAACACAGAGACGGAACGGTTCGTAGGCACCTTGGTCACATTAAACCAGGTGCAGCAGCCTACCCGACGGAAGATCCGCCGCCACACGATCGGACGAACGGACCAGCAGCAAGTGAACAATACACTGTGCCAGCTACGTACTACGTGATCACGCTGCCAGCGGAGACTTCGCCTGTGCTCGACCTGTCTACAGCGCCCCCCTCCAAACATGGAGAACCGGCGGCCAGTCTGGACAACAGTGCGACAGAACCTGGCAGAGACCAGCCCAACGGTTCCACGCAACAGCAAGCGCTAAGACCCCAGCGTGAACGGCGCCCGCCCTACCGATACGGTGACCACAGCTAAGGAGGAAGGGATGTCGTGTTCGTCGACCAAGCGACGCCAGGCCGCTCCGCCAACCCTTGCCTCCTCCGCGCATACTCGCCGCCCGCTACCCAGAAACAAGCGCGGGCCGGCCGCTCCAACAAAAGCTAGCACCCACAAAAGCTAGCAGGCGTCTCCCCCGACGGCATCTGATCCCCACAGCCCCGTCGACTGACGCATTCCCAATTCCCTTACCGTGACCGTCTGCATTCCTACAGCAGCGAAAGTGCATTCTTGCACACGCTCTCTCTCTCTCTCCCTCTAAAGAAATAAACCCCCAGTCTCTACCCAGCAACTGCCTTGAGAGGTTCCTCGCATGCGGGGCTCCCACGCCCCGAACTAACACTACCATTTAGCACGACGTTTGCAGCGGTAGGGTGGGCAACCACACGGGCGAATAAGTTTTACAATAGATAACCGGGAGAGATTACCATTTCACCTATTTCTTCTAGTGAATATGCTCGCTTTTCACATTTTCAATAAAGGGTCATGTGCTGCGTTTTAATGGCTACCAGTTTTCCTTCCTACTCCTGGTACTAATTTTTGCCATTTTGTGCAGGCCGGAGAGCGTGTCCCGGGGAGAAGTTCGCCATCAGGCAGATTTTCTTGCTTATCACGCTTGGGCTGCAAAAGTACCGCGTGGTTCTGGACCAACCACTGCAATATGACTTTGAGGATCCCGAGCTGGAACTGGACAAGCTGCAAGATGCCCGCTTCCGGTTCCTGCCCCGGAACTTCAATGATTCCTAAGGGTCATTCTTTGTTTTTTTATGAGGGTTATCTCGAGTGTTCTTATTTTCTTTTCATTCGTTTTGTTTCTTACTTCTCAGCTGTCTTTATGTGGTGCTGCTTTCCGGGTGGTTTTTATGTGCTGACCGATCCTGTGCCAAATTTTCATTTGCGTCTGTGCACGACGTAACGAGAACTATTAAATAAACTATTAGTGCAATCAAAGTCTCTGTGTGAGGGCTCGCTGTTCCTTACTCACACCCGTGTTTTCTGTTGTTTTTGCTGAGCGGATGTACCTGCCTGGCGAGAGCTGCAAACGGCCTCTGTTTTGCACCGTTGTCTTGAGTAATTTTTGTGTATCAATCATCATTTTAGAGGGAAACGGCTAATAACGGCTGCTCTGGCCTTCTCGCTATCAGGTGCAAAGTATGCAACGGGCATTTTGCGATGGGTAACTAGACCGAGCATTTGACTGCACTGGAGACATCAACGCCGCCCATAACTAGATCTTCAGCATACAATCTCTAGGATCAAAGAAGGTGGCTTAGCTCTGCATCGCATGTTTGATGCCTCCTGGTGAAAAAAAAAATCGTTGAGGCAGTACTCCAAATGCGGTATCATTACATGCACAGCCGCAGCGCAGCGATGGCTGTGTTCAGGGTGCTCGGCTGCTGACCCGAAATACACACGTTCGAACACGGCCACGGCGGTCGCATTTCATTGGAGGCGAAATGATGGAGGGCCGTGTACTGTGCGATGTCAGTGCACGTTAAAGAACCCCAAATGGTCGAAATGGATTCCTCCACTACGGCGTCTCTTATAGCCTTAGTCGCCTTGGTGCAATGAACCCGATAAACCATAACCTACGTGTATTGCGTACCACCGGGTTCGGTTGGTGAAGAATGGGCGCAAAACGACGGGAAGTGCAAACGAACAACAGGAACGCCTAAAAGACGTGCTGTGGCCCTCATAGCCCGAGTCGCTTTTTGGCGTTAAACTGCCTTAAATCATAGCTTTTGTTCCGAGTAAGCAGACAGGTCGGCTGTTCGACATTGCGCACCTGCTGGCAGCGCAAGCGTTGTGATATCACGTGGCGATGTGTTTTCGATGGTAGCCTTCAGTTGCATTACTCATTTTGTATGCCACATTGCTGTCATGCAGTGCAGACATCCTAATAAACTAAAACCTAGCGGCACTCGATTGGTGCGCTTGGCTCCCAGAGGAGTTGCGGAAAGCAAAAGTACCTTAAAACTAACTAACGAAGTTTCTATTTAAAGTGTACTGCCTACGGAATAACACATCATAAGATAGGCAGCGCCTAGATACTGCGTCCTTGCTCTTAGCTGCAGTGCACACAACCCCTAAAGCAGAAGAGCCGCTGAAGTACTTCCAAGGGTCTGGAAGAGGATGCTGGTAATGTTTAGGCAGCGAGATATCGTTTGTCGTGCAACGAAACGCCCCAGTTTCTTTCAGACAAGCTTTCCTTAAAACCACACAGTTAGCTCTCTTTACCCTGAGCAGTATCTTGTGGCATCCGGAAGGCTGCCACAATCCTTTTTTTCTTTATTGCCGCACTTCGACAAAACACTACCACAACTGCAGGTGCGTTCACAAAATCGAGCGCAGCTCTTAAGCGCCCGTTCGGGAGTTGAGCCGCGTCGCTGCCGCTGGTGTAACGAGGCAAACGAAAAATAAGTAAACAAACAAATAAAAATAAACTCTGCTGAGAGTGGGATTCCAACTCGCGTGCCGAGAACAGATCGCTTTCTCTACCCACTGCAAGAGATCGCTAGGCTATAGAGGCAGCTTCTTTCTTCTTTATCGCAAGAAAATAGTGCCGAAAAGCAAATTCTGAGAACGCTTATGCCACAAAACAGCAGGCTGTGTAATACGAGCCCACCACACCCGTACACATCACCGCCTTCCCAAACCTCAAAAGTCTGGGAGGCACACACATGCGTCTAGATAGAAGAGCCAGCTAGGCAGCTTCTGCAGGGCAGCATGTACTCTCCGCACCAAAGCCCTCTGCTCAAGCAACTAAGCTTTCGATGGCCGCCGTGATTTGACGTGGCAGTACAACATATGGCTCTAGACAGTCCCATCAACATAAATAAATCACACTAGCATAACGCAGTTTTCTGCGCAGGTAAAAACGGATACTGTATGGTGTGATTTCAATGTCCTCTTTAGTGTTCGCTGTAATATGTCCCAGAAGAGCAAAGCTTCATTGCACAGAGTAAAACAATGGTCAATGATCTCTGGCGCATTGTACAAGCGGCAATGCACTTTCCATTGCACAAACATCTCCTCAGCATTAAACCATGCCTTGACAGGCAGCGTAGATGTGTGCAGTTTAAAGAAGAACGTTTTTGCACCAGAGGGAATGCAAATTCGCTTAAGTTGTTTTGAAACACTGGTGTAAAGGAACTCCAGAAAAGGTGGACGATACAACAGCACAAGAAAAAAACTGCTCTGTAAGTACATGAGCCATCTGTCCTACCGAGGCTATGTAGTACTCTAAAGAAAACCGAGCTGTGACGAATTTGAAGGTGTCCGCAACTTCCTTACTGAATCTCCGTAAAGGCCCCTCAGGAGTGAAGCCAGTCGGTGTGAATAACAAAGGCAAATGAGCCCCAAGACGCCTGATAAGCACAGCTACTAAAAAAGGGTGGTTTGCCGATTTTAAAAAGGAAAAACGCTAAACAAGCTGAAATGATTAAGTGTACAAGGCCTTTTCCGCCAGACTCTAGAGAAAGAAATATGTGGTAACGAATCATGGGTTCCCATTGGGAGCGCCATACCAAGGTAGCGAATATTCCGGGCTTCACCTGCACTTTCACGTAGCACATTGGAGAACTTGCACCACATCGGCAAGTTTTCGAATAAAAAAAAATGTTGCAGACTTGAGCCCGAGCAAAAACTGTGTTCCCTACACATCCAAGCCTGGATTTGTTGACTCATGGACATTATCTGTGAATCCCAGTAGGAACAACTGTTGCAAGTTTGGTACAGAGGAACGCCTGGGTATTGAAGGGCGCCGCAGTCCCATAGTGACCATTGAGACTTAGCGTTGTACCCCAATAGCCCAACCAAAACACCTTGGATTTACCTGAATTAAGAGCAGCAACCTGATACCTCAAAAAATTGTTCAATAAAATGCAATGGCTCAAGTACACATTTTTCGTCAGAATAAAAAAGTGTGGCATCATTAGCATAAGCTAAAATATTAATTTAACATTGTGCGAGAGAGAAACCACGGGTAGTTGCGCTGTTAATAATACTGAGGCACAGGGGTTCAAAACATAGGAAAAATAACAAAGGTGATAGTGGGCAGCCTTGGCGAACACATAATTTCAGTGGTGAAGGTTTGGTTAGAGCTTGGTTCACAATTAGCCTTGTATAGGACTCCTTATAGCATAGCATTATGCCCCTGAGCAAAACAAAATTAATATTTGCATGCTATAAGACCACAAACAAGAAATCGTGACAAACTCTGTCAAATGCCTTGGCAAGGTGAATCCGAATAAGTGTTACTTGGCCGGTCACGTCAGATACAGTCTCCAATATCGAAGGTGCGATATGAATATGGGTTTGGATGCTGCGGCCTCTGATACCGCAGACCTGATGCGAGCCTATGAATTCAGCGACAACTATTTGCAGGCGATTAGAAAAACGTTTGCAAAGAAGTTTGTAGGCTATATTATAGAGAGAAATTGGATGATATCCTTGACCTGTCTGCAACCGGCTTGTATCTGTGCTTTTTGGAGAATGGGGGGGCAAAACGCCAACATCACAATAAACCTGAAAATCCCCCATGAAAACAGGTGCAAGACAAGGGGAAAATGTTTTATCGAACTTCCCAGTAGTGCCACCTGGCCCACGAGATTTTTGAGCCGGCAGGTCAGAAATTGCAGCTTTAATTTCGTCGACCGTTTTAGGTCCCTCCACTACAGCATGCTGCTCATCGTCAAGACGAGGAAAAGCTTCGAGTAAGCATCAGTAGTCTAATGTTCCAATTTTGCGCCCCCTTCACCCCCCCCCCCCCCCCCCCCCCCGGCGCTCCTAAACAGCTTCAGATAAGAGTCAAGTCAAAGAAAGCATCAAGAATGCACGGAGCATCGCTCTATGTGCAACCTTCATACTGAATTTCCAACATTTGTTTAGCAAGAGCAGTCTGCCTTTCGTCAGTCAGGGCCCGACGAGATGGTTGCCCATCCAGAAACCTACGGGACCTAGAGATTGTCCAGGCTCCCTTGTACTTCCGGTTTCAAACTGTTGAAGCTCTGCCTTACCGCTGAACCACTGCGGCGGCTGTGCACCGCCTTTCACCAGCCGCCATTGGCAGGTGTAAGCTTCAGACAGACGAATGTGGTCTGATGACATCAGCGCCGGTCTCACAAAGTCACTTCCCTCCTGCCAATGGGATCTCTTAACTCTGTTTACGCTAATGACGGCGTTACCGCCATCCACCCAATAAGGACTTTTAGGACCACGCTTAACGGTCGCCACCGGCTTTTCGTGGCAGTAAGGCTTCTGTGCTACTGCATACAATCGGAACTGAATTCTATTCCAATGGACTCGGTGCTCACGATAACAATGCAAGAGCAAGGGGCTAGTTAGGGCTTCATACTGATTTGATTTGATTTATGGGGTTTAACGCCCCAAAGCGACTAAGGCTATGAGGGACGTCGTAGTGGAGGGCTCCGGAAATTTCGACCACCTGGGGTTCTTTAACGTGCACTGACATCGCACAGTACACGGGCTTCATACTGATCAAATCGCGCTAAAAGGCACAGAAAGACGACGCGCTTCGTGTACGCGCTTGGTCCATATGTGTTTTCGTCTTTCTGTGCCTTTTAGCGAGATTTGATCAGTACGATAACAAGGTGGAATGAAAACGAAGTGAAGAGTAATGCCCACGTGCAAAATGTGCTTCTCTCAATGGACTGTGCTGACTGCTTAAAACGCAGAGTAAGCTAGGCGCGAAGTAACGCAGTTTGCAGGATTCAAGTATATTTTGCAACATCGTCCCGCTTGTACGTGTTGCCGCCTCACGATGTCTACCTTCCGCTGGAGCGAAAAGTACGGTTTAACAACGCGTGAAATTGATTTCCTTTTGCGGGGCTTCACACTGTTCCATCGGCAAACACAGCCTTCGTCTATTCTGCTTTACTTACAGCCGACCCTCATGATTCATGCAAAACACTCTTCGGGGAGCTGGCGTTTTAGAGTTTTCTTCAACTTGCACTTCATTTTCCCCCTTTGGCTGGCTCCACTTTCGTCCAGGATCAACTCAGTAGGGAATCAGTTTCAACTCTTGTGCTTAGAAATGACACGGCATGTTCAGAGCAATAAACGCGAGCTCCAGAATGTATTTTTACGTTCTGTATGCCAGAGCAACCTGCGTAAGAAAAAAACACTATTCTGTTTCCGCCAATCAGATCTGTTCTCTGCATACAGTTTGTGTTTAGGAAACGAAAACCGCATCTGTCAGTACGACAGTGTCTAAATTCCCATAAAATTTATATGCTTCTTTGCAATTAGTTGGGACAGGTTCAAGTCAATGACTCTTGTGCTTCAATTTCAAATGTGAGTGGACAGTGCACCAATTGAAGACACGATTATGGAGGTATTGGAGGTAATGGTCAATTGTTCCGGTGCGCAGCAAAATCTTTCAAAGTTTGTCCACCGCTCGATTCAAGTAATTAAGACTGCCACATAAACCCAATGGGGAATGTTTTTAATACAGTAATAACGTCAGTAGCAAAAAAACAATGCCAGCCTGCCGCGGGATGATCTGCAGATATATTGATTGGTGTATTCATCTCTAGTATTTAAAGTAAGATTGCATTAGCAGGCTATCTCCATTCAAAAATTGAGCTTGCCCCGAAATTATCGCTAGGTAATAGCCATTAGGTGTCTATAGTACCTAAAATTTGATTGCCATTCACGTGATGCCACGGGCACAAATTTGACAGCATCGACCTTACTGCCAATCGTACTCTAGCTAGTTTGTCATAGCTCATCCGTCCGTGATACGGGTAATCTCGTCCCCATTTTTCCAGATGAATAGCCTAAAACAGGGCTAGAAAGAAGAACTTACCAAAGAGCATTTAATTTTTTCACAACTTTCAGCCAGACATGTCATCTGCGTGGTCTTTTTATTTTTTGCGTTTGGCGCCACTTTTTAGCTGCACATTCGACTTAGAGTCGTGACCTCTGTGCTGACACATGCCAGGTAAAAACAGTAGGCTTTTTGGCAAGGCAGTTTTTGTGTTGCATTGGGAAGATTGTGTGCTTATGATGACTGTTCAAAATTAGATCAAGTATTATTGCTAGTTTACAGTAGGCACCACCATCGGGATGTATATGTCATTAGCTCTGGTCATGTAGCGCCAGCCCCAAAAATAATTACCTGGACAAACTGAAGACATTAACCCCTTACTTCGTAGCGCATTGTATATGAAACATTGCATTTTCTTTGTTCTAAGTAACCGTGAACGTTAAGCAAGGAAGTCTTGCTCAGTGAGTGTAACAGTTTGCGCTGACCGCAAGGCACAGTAAATGAGCGCTTGAGAGGATTCCTTTACTCGTTTTGTTTTCAAATGTACAGAGGGCAAAACGCTTGTCTATAACCCGTTCTGGGGATGTTTCGGGTTGGACACGCGATAGATAGCGATAACATTTGGTTCAAAATGGTCTGGATGTAAGCATGTGCAGTTAAACTCACAGGATTTCATAGTCATTTTTGGCCTTCTTGGTCGCAGCAGCTTTGGGAGCTGCGGAACACACAGTTCGGTCGTTCTAGACATGTGTTTTGCCCTCTGTACTTGGAGGTGGTGTATGTTTTTTGAGGAAATTCGATGGGTGGAAAAAAATTTCTGCATTCTTACTGCAGGTAGCGCTTCAAACAAAATATTAGGTAAAATAGCTCTTTCTCGTTCTGTTAAATCATCTGCGGCTATAATAATTCTTCAGACTGCGTTGTTAGAGGGATACTTATTTGCGGCTCACATATGATGCAGCATGCAGTTATGGGTAATATTGTCACTATGTGGCGTTTCATAACTTCCGTGGCCGAATATAAATACCTTGTAGTAGAAACATGTTCAACATTCTGCATTCAGAAAAATACATGACCGTTATATTTAGATGCTCCTCTGATTAAAGCGGTTATGCCACACAGACCCATTCTATGGCGGAACTGAGAGTGTGCTCCTCTACCCAGTCGGCAGGCGGTGCTAGAAGCGGCACTAGTACACTGAGCGAAGAAGACGACGACGACAATCCCGTGTTGGTAGGAGGTAGAAAAAGTGCAAACTACAACACATGCGTCGAATAAATGGTGTGTAAAAGATGAAAGAAAGCAACAATGAAGCCAATCTTGAAGTGCAAAGGACTAAAGGGAAGAAAGCAGCTCATAAAATAAAAAAAAAACCGAGTATTTGATGGTGCAAAAAAATCGATCTCTCTAAAACAGCAACGAACATGCACGCTCATTGCATGGAAAAGATAATGGTGGTCAAAGGCAAAGACAATGACAAATTTGAGTGGGGAAAGCAGGGTTCCGCAAGACAAGGAATATTCTGTTCCACCCGATTCTTACATAATGCTGAACAGGGATATCCGATGCAGCACAGCGAGATGCGCTATTCAGCTCGTAAACAGCAGCGCTGATCAAGGCAACCAACCGCTGCCGGCATTTGAAGGCCGCCTAGACAAAGAGAGCATTTACCCTTTTGCTCAGTGAAACGAATATGCTGTACGCTGCCCTTCAGTACTCGGACAATTAGGTTAGACTCGGAGGAGCAGTAGTAATCTGCTTCGATACTCGTCAGGTTCCAGGTGTTGCACTGAGAGTGCGTTTCAACGAATGCCAGTTAACTAGAGGCACCGCAAGTGCTGTAGTCATGCATTTTAAGGCGCTTGTCTGCCTTGAACTCTAAAAAAATACGTATTCCATAAAATTACTGTTCTGTCATTTAGTACCCCTAATTGCATGTTATATCACATAAGATACGCAACAATAACTTGCTTAAATGTAGCAACGGCCAAGTTTTTCTGAAAAGTGAGGTTGGTATAGGTCCTTTCTTCCCAAACGAAGCTTATTGTATTTTTTTAAAGCACAAATAAAAATTCATGCGCAAAGTGTTAAGCCCTTAGTGCAACTTTTTTTTTTTTGTGCGCGTGCGGCACGGGAATTAGGCGTAATGCAATCGACTTTAAAGGTGCTGGAAATGCACCACGTGATGAGTCGAGAGGAAAGGCTTTTAGAGTGAGCAAAAAGACTCGTGGGACACTTAAGCTCCTTCTTAAAACCTGTACGACATGAGAGCGTTAACGGCTCCCTTCAGTGGCCTGAGCTCCTCTTGAATATCACTTCCCAGACACGGTCGGACTAGACACACAAGGCCTCTCTTTCAGCAAGTCCAACAAACGTGCCTAGGTGGTCTAGGACTAGCATGTTTGACTCGCTATCCAAGGGTCACGGGTTCGATTTTTAATTAATTTTGATTTCTTTCTCGAGCGCAGTTATTTTACTTCACATTCTTACATGTCATAACGACGTTTGAGACATGTTACGACCTTACGTTCACAATTAATGTGATATTTTATTCACTCTTCAAATCTGCCTCTCCACGTGTGACGTCACTAGCTTTTCGTCAAATCCGCATCTTCTCGCAAGCCGCCAGCTTCTCCGCTGAACGGGAGCCTTAACGCTGCCGTGTTAAAAAGGTTCGTCATCGTATCGGTATGTAGCTTTATTGGGGAAGTCTTTTCCTCGGTTGTAAAAGAACGAGCAAAAGCGAGTAAAATGCACGAGTTAGGCAGCGCTCCCCTAATCGCTGATGGAATGGAAGTCCCATGTTTCTGCGCCTATACTTGTTTTGATTCATAATGAGCGGCTGCGATACTGCGGATCTCCACCACAAAGCGCGGAGAACCTCCATCAGTATTCATTCATTCATTCATTCATTCATTCATTCATTCATTCATTCATTCATTCATTCATTCATTCATTCATTCATTCTGAATTTATTTCAGACAACGCAGAGGTTGTCCAGGGTGACGTGGCAAAAAGCGCACATTGCCTGACGAGGCCACGCCACCCGGATGACAGGCGGCACCACAGGCTGCAAAAATCAACCTATCACGTTCGCTCTTGCTTGTGTACCAGGTCACTGGTGCGGAAACTGGGGATACCACACTATGCTCCGATTATGGTCTGGTTTTGAATACATAGTATCTTTTTAAAATTGAAATTTGATAGCAGGCGTGATGCTCGCTTAATCAGGCCACCCTGTACCACGCTGACTAATCCTCTTATCTGAGTTGTTCAGGTCCACCCAGCGCCAACCCCCCGTCGCAGCCCCTTCAAAGCCTTTGTTCATTACACACCCTCGGGATATAAGTTTTTCCACTATTGCAGCTTAACGAATCAAGGTTCACCTCCCTCCCCTTCCTGACACGCATCCCCTCTCACACCACTTTCCTTCCCCACCCCCGGGGCCTTCCTCCTCGGAGCGAAGGCCCTATTTAATCCCTGCCAGTGATGAACGCTTTGCCCAGACGAAGACAAGTCCCCTTGTCGAAACGTTGGCTCAAGCAACCTGAGGTTTTCCCCTCCCTTGTCCATTTTGTGATCGCCAAGGACCATCTACCACACCCTCTCTCTACCATGCACGCTTAAAGACATATAAGAGCGCTACCGACTTCAAGGAAGTCGCCACAGGCAGCACCTGCTACTGTGCGAACTCTTTCTCACGTAATCCTCCCTTATCTACGGGGACTACCGAAGCTGTGGATGTTGGCACGATCACGCGCCAACAAAGACAGAGAGAGAGCACCAAATAAGTCGTTGTTGTTGTTGTCAGCCTTTGAAAAGATGGTACAGTCGCCGTCAAAAGTAAATGGAAGGCGACTTTGTGAAAAAAAAAAATTAATTTCTTTAAATCTAAAGCAAACGTAGCAGGGGACGGCAGAAAGTTAGGTGGGCGGATGAGATTAAGAAGTTTGCGGGAATACGGTGGCGGCAACTGACAAAGGACAGGGTTAATTGGAGAGACATGGGAGAGGCCTTTCCCCTGCAGTGGGTGTAGTCAGGCTGATGATGATGAATGGTCCATGTTTGTTGGTGCGCAGCGCAATTCGCACAATCACAATTAGTCTGCACATATGTATTCAAGGATGCATGAATTGAGCGGGCAATGATTAAATTTTTTCGTTAATATTGCCTTCCATTTACTTTTTACGGCACCTGTACATGTCCACACTGGGGGATCGGCCAAGAATGGGAAGGTAAAGGTTGCTATTCACCTGTACATACTAAAGGCAAAAGAAAAGCACACGGGAGAGCAACACCGGGGGAGTCTACCACAAGGAGGGCAGGGAGTTAAAAAAGGTATGGGTTTGGATTGAAGAGAGAGAGAGAGAGAAAGAGAAAAAATAAGTCACCTAATGCGCGCCGTTTTGCGAGCACGTCCTTCTCCATACGCGCAAAACCGATGCAGTGAGCACGTCGGAGCGACGCTGTAAGGCATGGCGCGTATACGACCTCCTGCAGTGCGAGACGATGCATGCGTGTTTAAAACAGCAGCGATTCCAATCAACGCCCCGAGGAAAGAGAAGATAAAGAAAAAAAGAAGGTGGCAGCTACGGAGGCCGTGCGCTCGCCGCTGCCGAATCACTGGGACCGCGCCACAAATGTATCGCTTATGCAGACAGCGAACGCGTTCTAAGCAAGGGCACAGATTTCACTGCGCCCATAAGGAGCACATCGCGCGCTCTGCAAAGACGGAGGCGCACGACAAAAAAAAAAAAGTTCAACCAAAACTCAACGCGAGCAACGCGTAGGAATACGATACACTTGCTCTCAAAGCCTTCTAGGTCGGCTATGTAGCCGCGCACTTTTCAGAGCATCGCTCTGATTAAAAAAAAAAAAAGCAGATAAAAAAAATGCGTCGCATGCCGCAGTACACGCATTCCTATCGCGGTGAAAACTGCATGGCGGGACAACAGGCATTTCGACGGGAGCCATCGGATTCCGTGCCCTGCATTTTTTTTTTCTAATTTCGTTTTCCTTTCTCGGCGGAAAAGAGGGCACGCGTCGAGAAGCGCGGCGCACTCTGCTGCGGTGGTTACAGCGCCGCGAGCGCCGGCAGATTTCGCCCGATCGGCCTCGTTAAATAGCTTTCGGGGTCGCGCGCGAGTGCCCGTATCACCGAAGATCCGATAGCTCATCTCGTTGACAGCGAGTTCGACGTGCGGTAAAACCCGTCATAAAACAGGCCTTCTTATCCCACCACCGCTTTCGTTGAGCTGGAAAGCGATATAGATGTTCTATCTCTCTCTTTTTTTTTTCTTCCAATACGCTCTCTTTGGCTCTTGAAGAGGAGCAGATGTAATCGCGAGGGAGGGCCGGCGTTACATTTTCTGCGGTGTTAGCTGCGCTTTAACGGTAACGACGCAGCTAGGTCTCCACGGTTTACCCGTAAGCGAAGTGCGCCGAGATGGTCGAAGGATCCCGATCGAAGGTATTCTACCAGCGCTACAAGGCATACTTGCTCCACTCAGCACTCGAGAAACTGCCAAGCGGAGCAAGATACTATTAAAACAAATTGAGCCCCGTGCCTTTCTGGCAAAGCTTCTGAATTCCTGTCAAGCTACATCAGACTGTGGCGCCAGGTAGTGGCCGTTAGTAACTGCATGTCTTGCCCCGAACTGCTGCCTATGGTACCACTTATAGTGCCATTTTTTTTCCAATTAAGTACTTATATTATTAACCACTAGCTATCCATTCAGCAGACCTAGTCGTGTAAGCCCATGACACAGCTCTAGCAGTCACGGATGACAATATTGAATTCAGGCCAAATCCAATGCAGAATTATCTCAAATCAAATCAAATCAAAATTTTATTCGTCTGTATGCGTACACATTCATAAATTCTGTCTGTATGCGTACACTCTAACGTACCTCACTGATTTTTGCGAAATAGAATAACTGAGTATGTCAAAAATCGAAAACAAACACATGGATATCCATTCTCACCGATAATTAACGTACCTAATTATTAATAAAATAAAAACAAACATTGTCCACATGAAGTACGTGGTCGTGGTGGCGTACCCCGAGGGGGTCTTGTATCTCGCATGAAAAGTATAGTGCGGTTCTAGCACTGTTCTCATGTATGCAATATTATTCATTGTTTATGTTTTACCTAATGTTGACCTTTGCATATTTATTACTTGGTTTTGTTGCATTGCGTTTAATACAGATGCCTGCTTACTGATGCTTCGGACCTGCAGCCGTCGGGTCCGAACAGTCATTTTGACCTTCTTTGTAATATATGAGAAAGCAAGTAAGCTTTGACATGAACTAAGTTAATACACACACTTCAGAGCGAGAGCGGTAGCCGTTATCCTTCCTCGCACTCGGGCTCACTTTGGAGGCAGCCATTATGGTGACACCTAATGATAGCCAGCCCTTACTATGCGAAAAAATTCAACGCGCAGTAACTTGGCAACAAAGATCGTTTCCGATCATGTGATTCTATCTGATCCCATGGTGGCTGCTGTGCACAGCATTTCTGCAACATCTTTTTTAAGACCACGGTTGCTGAGAAGTACACAACGAAAAGGTTTGCACGCCTGCTCTAGCGACGAGTCGTGAATTTTTTGTTTTGTTTCCGTGCCAGCATTTTTGCATTAGACACGCTGGCAGCCTTTCGCGGTGCTCGACAGACTAAAAAATGGTGGCTTCTCTGACGTCAGTGAATACTCCCTATAAGAATTGGGACTGTTAGCAAACGGGCAAGCAACATGAAGAACACCATGTGCGTCTGCAAAGCGCTCCGTTATGCGTAATGACATGAACATTTTAAATAAAAGATCTCTTGCTATTATCGCACCACGACTTAAACGGCGCAAATTGCTTGCCACATCTGGGTATTATGGGTGAAATCGCATGTCTACAACCTTCCGGATAACCTTAAGTTTCTACTCCTGACCTTCTCCAGGACGTAAGATTTATTTTCCCGAAGTAACTTTACTCTCGTCATGGCACTGTCCGTAGCACTTTCGACGATCAGACAGCTGCAATTGCGAAAAGATCGTGTGTTCTGAGTGCACGAACAGAACTAAAATCAGTGACTCGATCCATGAAGTTGTTTATTAGATGATCAACATTGCCAGATTAAACTTTATCAAATACGTTTCAAAGAAGCTGTGGGTGCCTTTTACTATAAGCGCCGACAGATTTCGTGGGAAGGGTCTGGTCCTACCTGATCGCAGACTTTTGTCGCAGACGAAATTATTAAAGCTATTTTCGGTTTTTCTTGCGTCCTCCACGCTGGAACTCACGTGTATAGTGCTTGGCATTATATCAGCCGTTCAGTGATGTCTTCTACATCAGTGCACGTTTATAGTAAAGTCCTAACAAGGATATTCCTTCTTGATCCTGTCGCCAGTCAACCTGATTAAAGTATCTTGAAAACTATCTTAGGAAATCGCTGCAAAATACCGCCAAAAAAGGAAGGGTGGTCATTTAGATTGACGTGAAGGAAATGGGGGAGAACTCCCCTCCACCTTGTCTTCCTTCACGCTATCGTCTGGTGCCTCGAGTACGAACTGTACTTCTACGACCACTACCGCTCCTTGTAAATTCACTAAGCCGCTTTCATCACATGCACACAATGACTATCACCTACCACTGAAGTATCCTTACCGTTTGCTGTCGCCTGTTCGTCATTAGAGTCGGTGCTTCTTTATAGCCGATGTTTCATTGTACCCGATCGTTCATTATAACCGGTGTTTTGTTCTAACCGGTGTCAGCAGGTGGCAGGTGGAAGCTTCACATAGACAACGACGCCGGACAGGTTTCGCTGTAATGACACTTCTATATGCTCTACCATTAAACGTATTTAAGACAGAGTACTAATGGTCTTTCGTAAATATGTGAAATACATCATTACAAAACTATTTAAGATGTAGTACATTGAGTACAATATTTAAGATATGTAAAAGTCTGCTTTGAAGTGGCCATCGTCTTTTAGGGCTTCTAGTTCGGTCCATGTGGGTGACGTCACGAGGTGGGAACTGATCTGTTCCAACGGTAAGATGTGGTGACGGAGTATAGCGTATCGCGGTTACCTGTTAAAACCGCAGAAAACAAAATGTGCATAAGGTACTGGCCAGCAACCGCACAAGTAGCCAGTTAAAAATGCAGTCCGCTGGCTGGGTGGCATACCCTTTCGAAAAATCTACAACTTGAGCCTTTTCGTGCGAAAATTACAATAGTTTCCTGATTCCTAAACTGGTGTAGGAAATGAAATAGACTTAGGGATTCCTGTTGACCTAGAAGGCAAAGAGAGGAAATAAACTTTTATTTCAGAGAAGGTGACCGTGCGCCTCCGTGCTGGTGGAGCCCACAGTCCGGGACTCCAGTGGATTCGGTGACGGCTCAGGCCCCGTGAACCAGTCCGTGCTGGCCCTCCTCACGATTTTTTTTTGTCGGTGCAGCCTTTTTCTTTCTTCGTCAATCATGCCAATCCATTATCCCTGATAATAACACGGATTCATTGCCCCCGTGTTCCTCTCCAACCGCGTCTGCGGAGTCACAAGCACTCCGCTTACTCAAATTTTTGTTACCACCTCACGTGTCTTCATTACGGTTAGTTTGCGTGCCAGGCACAGAGGAATTCATTTAAATGAGGTTTCTGATACCTTGGAGAAGGCACCTATTCAAGGCCCAGTACTCTCCTTCCGCCCTGAGCATATATTACAGTGACCAAGATCCGCAGGTATTTACTATTGAAAGAATTTATAGCCACTGCCCTTAACTCCACTCGCGACCCCCAACTTGTTCTCCTCCCACGGTGCAGTAAAGGATGGCGGTCACTCAAGCTTGAGGTTCCTTTCACGCGTCTACGTCGTCACGTGCCTCGATTAAACTTCTACCTTCATAGATCTGGTCTGGTGATCTCTCCACTGTGCCCGCTCTACGCTGAACCCGAAACGATAGATCACTTCTTGATGTCCTGCCGCCGTTTCTCCTCTTTACGGAGGCGCCTGCAAGAGCACCCGATACGACAGCTCGGTCTAAGCCTTTCTGCTGAGGTTGTACTGTCTCTTGGTGCTTCCTTCCTTGGGCACAGCAACAGGTACGTGGTCGCCGCCATTCAAACTTTCGTTTCAGACACGAAACGGCTGCCATGTTAAAATCTTCCTGAATTGCACCTTCTGGCTACTCAAGTTAAAAATATCTCTGTAACCAGAACTTCCTGAACTCTGTACGTTTAGCCCAATTACAATTTTAAGTCACCAATCTCACAGTGTTCTCTTTGTTCTTACTTTAAATCACCAAGTCCGGATTCCTTTAAAAAAAAAAACATGTTAAGCGCCTGCCAGCTCGCTGCCTGTGTCTTGGCCTATACCCCGCAGTGGGTCGCGCCATTATCTCCTTGCGGAAAACAACGAGTCACTTGTGTCTACCGCTCCATTTAACCACCTTCAACGGGCTGTTTTTCGTGCCAGAAGAAGGCGGCGATCGACGAAAGAAGGTGGAGGAAGAAGACCACGCCCAGCCCCGAAGGCGAAGCCATGGGTGCCGCCCTGCGCAAGGAAGTCCCCGACCCCCGCACGGGCCTGACCGACCGCGAGCGGCGCGCCATCCAGGCGTCGTGGAAGAAGTTCGCGGCGGCGAACCACGACTACGGCGTCATCATCTTCTCGGCGATGTTCCTGGCCCACCCGGAGTACATCGAGCTGTTCCGCAAGTTCCGCGGCAAGAGCATCACCCAGCTGCAGGACGACCCGGAGTTCCGGGCGCACGGGTGCGCCGTCGGCTACCAGCTCACCTCCATGGTGGACAGCGTGGCCGACTCGGTGCTGCTGGAGGCGCTCATCCGCAAGAACGCCATCGCACACCTCGAGAGGGCCGGCGTCCACCCCTTCCACTTCCAGGTACGGGGCCTCCGTCACTCGTGCCCGGTGCGGTCCCCGGGCTCTCCAAGTATATTATCCTGCCCCGATGTCATATCCCCGAGAATACATCTCACTGTTTTCAGAGAGGTCGGAGACAGGAAGGAGACGGGCAGTAGTAGTTGTCTTTTTCTTCTCAGCTAGATATCCCACATAACCGCACCAGGAGATCCGCCAAGCATCTTGGAAGCATAGGAAAAAGGATAATGAATTGACCAGCTTCGTGTCGAAAAGAAAGAGGGAAAGAGAAACAAAACATAAAAGAAACAAAAGAGCAACACTTGGAGGTTCTGTTACACAGGCAGGGAGTGGACCGAAATTATTTAATAAAGACAGAAAAAGTAATTTCGTAAAATTTAGTAAGGCAGTCGATGTCATTCCAATGACAAATTTTGAACGCCGGCACAAACGGTCCTGTGGCAAAGTAACGCAATCGTCATGACCATCATAATCTATGTCGTCTTCACCACCACAACCATTATCATAATTCCGGAACTATGGGTGATTATCATAATCATCACTCCAGGACGAAGGCGCGCTCGTCAGCGTTCGCGTGGCGTAGAGCCATCCAGAGCCTCTGCATAGTGTGCAGACGCACTTTTTTATTCACTGCAGAGCTAAATTCCGCGCACTTGAGAAAATAATTCTGGTGGTACAGGTGAGCTAATAGGCTTTGCGGCGGAAACGTTGGCGCCGTCTCCATTGCATGTATTAACCGAAAACATACGCCTTTCCCTGCCCACCAGTGGGAGATTGTTATCCTGGTGGGCAACTTTCGCTGCAAAAGGCTGTTCTCGGAACTATACGACTTGTGTCCATGTCATTCTGGTCACTCTGGGCCACAATCTTCATGCAGACATTATGGCCCGCGTATATGCACAGTCCTGAATTTCCGATCCCTTATTGTGCAGGCTACGAAGTAGAGGCTTTCGGGAGGTGGCGGTGTGCGGGGGGCGGAGGCTATATTGAACCGTCACTGTCAGTGATTAGCTCCTTGGGCGCACAAAGGGCCTCAATTTTTTCTTTTTTTTTTAGGGAGAGCTGTATGTACGGTACCAAGCATGAAAAAAACCTTTTTAAATCTGTATAACTGGTATTTAAGCCAAGGAAATGCTTCTTGACTTTCCGCCCTTTGCCTGGAAAGACGAAGGGACAGTAACTCCTCTCCCTTTCCTCACACATCCCTTAGTTGCGAGGCTCAACTGAGTAGCATTCTCTCGGAAAACGTAATATTATGTAGTGACACCCTTTACCGTGTAGAAAGTCATTCGTACAGCTGTGACTGAAAAAAAATGGGGGGGGGGGGGGCAGTCCCGCTGCGAAATAGTAAGACGCCGCCCTCGCGAGTGCGAGTGCATGGTTCTATGCCTCCTATCTGCCGATTTAGGCGCATTTCTCCTGCGCGGCAAGGAATGATTGAAGTACATGACCGCTGTGGTTCCTGAAGGTAATAAAATCGATTAGAATCAAGTACGGATCAACTCACAAGGACTCCGCAAGCCAGTTGCATTACGAACTTGCCTACCTGCCACAGATAATGTTCTTAGAGTCTGAGTGACTGAGGCGCCGGTTGTCCCCTTTTAGGCGTAGCAAGAAGCGGCACTGATACAAGTATCAATGACCGGCGCTCAAGTCATCATGGCCATATAACACGCCTTCATGCGACAATCCTCAACTGGCAAAGGTTCCATATTTACTCACCAATCATCATCATCCTGACTAAGCTCACTGCAGGGCTCTGCCCTGCAGTGAGCTTAGTCAGGATGATGATGATTGCCTAATTGATGATGAGCCCTGCCTAAATTTCTGCCGCCCCCGCCTACGTTTCCCTTCTCTTCGGATCCACTCCCTTAAGTAGCAGCGGTTATCTTGCCTGCGCATGACATGCTTTGCCCAAGCCCATTTCTTCCTCGTGATTTCAACTAGGAAGTCATTAACCCGCTTATGTTCCCACACCCACTCCGCCCGCTTCCGATCTCTTAACTTTGCACCTATCATTTTTCTTTCCATAGCTCGCTGCGTTGTCCTTAACTTTAGCCTCCACGTTTTTGCCCCATAGGTGAGTACTGGTAAGATACAGCTGCTGTATTCTTTTCTCTTGAGGGATATTAGTAAACTGCCGTTCATGATCTCACTCATTCTTATTGAAATGTCACCGTCATTATAACTTTTCTGCATTTATTACGCGCTGGCATGTGGTACTGCGGCGGTACCATGTGCTCTAAGTAAGCTGGGCAGACAGCGACTCAGCGCGGAAATTTAAATGTCAGGCTTAAACGCTAGGCTTAAACAAATATTGAGGTGAATTTGAAGCTAACCTGGTTAGATAGATGACCGTGTTCTAAAAAAAAAAAGAAGAGAGGGCTCTTACTGCCAACAGGAGATTTTATAATCTAGAAAAGACCAAGCAACTAAATACGGTGTCGCCAACATCTGGCAGATTTCGCATGTAAACTGCGATGGGTCGGCACCTTTAATGGCGAGTACCACACAGCATTTCACTTTAAAATGGGGTTCGCTGTGTGCAATGCAGTGCAGGCGTGGCAAGTTTAAATCGACTGGGAAAAATTTTAATGCAATTTCATCCATTAAAAAAGTGGTAGGGTTTTAACGTAGTTAAACGGAGAAAGCGTTCGAAACTCTGTGTTTTGCATAGTTGGATCATGATTTTGCTTTGACGGGTCATCTACACGTCTGGTTACGCCCAGGGTAAGACTCAGGTTAAGCTGATCTGATTAGTTCGCGCCGCAGATAAAAGTTGATGAAGACGACGACGTGCAAAGCACAACGCAAGAGTTCGTTGCAGTTTTTCAGCCTGATGACATCATCATCATCATCCGCAGTTTAACACCAGGCGTGATCGGCGGTAGTCTCGGGCTCTCGCGCAGCGGCCTGCGAAGCTGATCTGTCCTTTCCGCTGCGGATTCGACAGCCAGTCGTGGATATTTATTTGATTTCTTTTTAATTCAACGCGGCATCGCTGTTGCTAGGCAGCAGCACCTGAAAGATCGAGAGAAGATTCATGGTCGGTGTTGGTGGGCGTATGAGTGCTTTCGTACAAATGCCTCTTTTGTAGCCGCGGACAAACGTCACCTAACGCGGACAGCACAACAGAATGGATGTTTACAAATAATCTAGTTGCCCTCCCCTTCCCTTCAAACAGAAGAGAGCTATAGGGTGACTACACAACACAAGCATTGCCGTTGCCACCTCCGTCTCTCACGCTGTGTACAGTCTAGCCAGAGCAAACCAACTCAGCGTACTCTTACTGAACGCGTCATGACTCCTCACATCTTCCACGCAGAGCCTGGGGCGCGCGGTCATCGACGCCATGAAGGAGAGGGACGAAAAGTCTATGAACTGGGTGGCCGTGTCCGGCTGGGAGAAGATGTTCGCCGTGAGTATGGGCGCCCAGCCGGGTGTCCGCACATGGTTCTGTGCATAAAACACACGCGTATGGAAAAAAGTTAACTCGCTACATCTGGTCCCCTGCCAGGAAAAGATGTACGTGGTTCACCCAGCTGTCATGTCGTCCCTGAAGCGGGCAAAATTGTATCCTATGTAACAACTGCATCTCATATGGAAAGCGCTTTCGGCATACCTGCGACATCCGGAGCTCCTTCGGAAAAATTTAAAAGCAATAAAATTCGACAATACGGATGGCTCAGTGTGTTCAAAAAATTGCAGGGGGCTCTTTGGCATCGCCTTAACGGTCTGACGTGATAGCGTAACGGGTTGACTTGGATACATGCGGAGGGTAATTCTCTACTTCACATTCATAGATACCCAGCAGTTCTATACCCGTCCTGGCGCAGTGTTGCAGCGATTAAGCGATTCGCCATTGCCCTGTGATGACAGGTGCTCCCAGCGGTCGGTCTTCTGCGGCCCATGTTGCTCTTCGCGAGCCACCAATTGTTAATTTCACTGCCACCATGGGCAGTTTGCAGTGGGCAGGTTGTGATGACACCGCAAGGTCACGTGACCTAGATAGTGGCCCACCTGCATCCTAGGTTGCTCTCTGGGGACCACCTGCCAGAGCCATGCCCGGGATTTTTCGATCCCAACGCCGACAATTAACGCCGGATTTTTTGGGTAACGGGGCCTTTAACGGTGTCGCGTTAGGGTGGCAAGAGTGTGTGCGAGGCGGTCTAGTATTTTCTTTTTACTGGTGCAGTGCACAAGTATGAAAGTGCGAAACAGTGAACTACACTAGTGGGAAGCTACTCCTTCCTATGTAATGTATGCCTCCTTGTTCAGTTCCTCTATGAAAAAGGCAACCCAGTGAGATTGGTGGCCCCGTCCAGCGCACCGAGCTGAATTGACCTATTGTCTTCCTTCAGTTTACGGACAACTGGTCCTTCGTTATGTCCATGCACAACTTTCCTGTCCCAACTAGCGCCATCCGTCGGCGGGCACTAGCGAACAGCGCGGAACTCAATGGAAACATTTTTATGTGTAACCGAGATACGAATAGTCTGAAGAAAAGTCATCGCTGATGTTGACACTGTCTTCCTACATGCAGCAGAATCTGACATGAAATGTTGCCTGCATTCGCACATCCCAGTTAAGATGCAACATAAAATTACAGAGATATATTCAACATTCGAAATTCTCTGCGGTAATTTGTGATGCTCAGCGTCGAGCTGAAAGAGGTGGAGGCCGCGTAAACTAGAAGCGTTTGTCCATATTTTCTGGTATTTCTTTAAAAAGCGATCGTGCCTGCTTGCAGCCCTATAAGTTGTGTCGATGATACTCACTTCAGATTACAATAAGCAAACTTACTGGTTATATTGAGGAGAATTGAAGTCCGTGTAACATGGAGGAAGGAAAACTCAGGAGAGGCGGCTACCTCACATTTTTTGAAGCCGGCACCCCCCCCCCCCCCCCCCCCTGCTCCCCCCCCCTACTTGGCCGCCGGCTCGGTGAGTTCGCGCGTGCGCAGCAGGCATTGCAGCAGACGACGCCACTGCGCCCAGCATTAGTAATGGAGGCGCCGTCGGCCCAATAGTCCTTGCAAAAGCGCGCGACTTCTGGCACACTTCTTGGCGTGCAGTTCAGATAGCGATGGCCTGTCGTCAGTTTTTCTTCCTCCATGATACGTAAAATGAACAATATTCTTAGTATAATAGCATCAATGAAAGCTTCGCGAAGTATCCCGGAGAAAAGTCGGCACCGTGTGCAGCGTACAGTACGGTTCATTGTTAAAGGAAACATGCGATCACGTGCCCTCCGCGCTTCACGAAGCCCTGCTGCCTAGATGCGGCGAGAACAGGCGGCATGAAGCGCATGCGCGGAGAGACCAGCTTCCATGCTTACTGCGCATGCGTCTTGTGCCGACAACTCCCACAAATTCTCGGCGGCAGCGCGATGCGCTCAGGCCACGCGATCGCATGTTCCCTCTAACAGTGGACCGTACTGTACATTGGCGCAAATGAAAACAGTAAATGACACATCGGGACAGTAATAGGAAAAGCCTCAAAGATTGTGTATACAAGCAGTAAAGAGAGTACAAAGAAAATGTATTTATATTAACGAAAAAAAAAAGATTTTCAAAATTATAATAGCAAAGAACAACGTGGTCACGCTTTGAGAACCGTTCATGAGAAATATGCACTACTTGAAAAAACGCCGGAGTAGAGATATCCAAAGACATTTTGGGCGCAAATGTTTCTAACTCTTCCTAAATATAGAAGGTCGTTAAGCATGGGAAGTTTTAACATAGTGGTCTAACAAGTTTTAACATCGTAACATCCATAGTGCGAGGGACGTCGCTTCCCTCTCGACGCTGAGGGCTGCTGCGAAGATTACCAAAAGTGTGCTGCTGCATTGCTGACCACAACGACCCTCGACAAAAACTGAAATTTTGATTAGTTCTACGCATGGGTGAACTTTTCTCAGTGTCCTAGGTGAGAGCCAGTCGGCAGACTCGAGATGCCCCGCGTCTAACTACGGCTAAGCTATGATAAAGGTTTCACCGAATTCGTGCGATCGTGTCGAATTACCCTTGCTCACCGCATCCATAAAACTGCGCCACCGTAGGTGAACCGTGCGGGAACGAGAGACCATTGAGTCTGAAGACCCGATCGCCATATTTGTACGTCATGATATAGAACGCACGCGTGCCTGTGCCGGAGAGCCATGCTCCATCCGTGAAAAAAAAAAAAAAAATATGCGTGTCTACTGATTTGTGGTGGTGTGCAAAGTGAGGCACTCAACTGGTCAGTGTGTAAAGACAACGCAGCCCCTATCTAGGGACTAGGTGGACGTCGAGGCTTGAATTGCCTCCGTTTTAGAATCGAACCAGAGACTCTGAGAAGTGCGACAGCGGGTAATTATATAAATATATTCCAAGTAAAACTTCCGCTTTGAGACCTACTCGTCTCCATAGCTTCTTGACTCAGTTCGAACGGTTTCCATCTGAACCGCTCCAGCCTTAATTGTGATCGGCGTCCCGAAACACACTCACCTCGGCCGCCTCTGACTTTGCGCACACTTTCTCTGGCACGCAGTTCATGCTGGCGGTCACCGTGAAGGTGTTCGAGGAGTGCCCCCAAGATAGGGATACGTTGCCCAAGGACCCAGAGGACGGCGCCAACGACTCGCACACCATCTCTCCGGGCAGCGCCGGGGCGGCCAAAGGCGCCAAATCCGGCGGAAAGAGCTCGAAGAAGAAGCGGTCCAAGTCTGGACCCGCCGCCTCGTCGTCGGGGATGCAGGGCTGAGAAAGTCGGCCGACGGCCGGCGCATTATTCAACACCTTTCGACGAGGGCTGTCGCACTTTACAAACTTTTCGAAATCCTTTTCGAACCAATCAATTTTTATTCCGTGGCTCCTGTTCGCGTTCCGATGATGGCCGCTGAGAGCAACCGTCCAGGTCCAGGCCTACTCAGTCATTCGAGAAGGCTACGCGCGGAGGCGTTTTGGAGTGACGCGGAATAATAATAGTAATAAATGGTATAATGCATGCGCGAAAACATATGCGACGGTCTTTACGTGGTTCACTATCTCGAAACCATGTATAGATAACATTTCACTTTGACTTCGCGAAATAATACACGTCTTTGCCTTTCTGATGTACTCTCGCGTATGTCGTTAATCCATTACTGAAACTCATGATGTATTTTTTTTCATCCTGCCTGTTCGCGCAAGACAGTTCTGCGTGCGGTGTCTGCAAAAACTTCGCGTCCCTTTTGGAACTGGGACCACCCACTCCGACCCAATCGGATCCACAACAAGGGTACCCTGCAAGGAGCCATTACCTGCTCCCTCCACAACAAGGGTACCAGAATCTCCATGCTCTCCCTGGCCTGGGAACTCTGCACCCTATCTGACATCGGTTATGCAATATGTGCCGACGATTGTGGGGATTGAGCTTCATGAGCGGCCCGAGTGCGCGCATGTTGCTACCGTTTCGTTTGTTAGAGAGACCCCCCGTGGGGTGTCCGCGAGCGGAATGCGGGCAGCCGCGCTGCTTGTCCTTCCTCCCTTAGAAGGGATGCTATTTCGGGAACCGCAGTAAATCACCCTCCCTTCCGTTGTTCCCGTTTCGACCTCGCGTCCCCATTGGGTCACTCCGAGTGACTGTTGGGGGGGGGCGTTGTTTCGACGAGATGCCCCGAGCGGGAAATGAACGGGGAGATCGACACCGACTCGGGCGGCAGAAACGTGCGTAGAGTTTGGCTCCCGGTTGCCTTTGCCGGGGGACCAAGAGCGCGGGTGTTTTTTCGCACGCACCTAGTACGTATGCCTGAGTACAGGTCCGAATTTCCGGAGTCCTGTCACCCGCCTGTGCGGCGCCGACGCGCTCCGGATTCGGAAGGGCCTGATTTCGCTGGTTCTCTGTCATCGCCGGCCATTGCCGGTGACTTGCGTCGCCAAGATGCGCTCCGCGTATGTCCCATCCTCCCTCGTGTGGCGTTGCGCGCGATTTAACCCTTTGGTAGGCCGTGCGGCATGCGATCGCTCTTAGCTGTGCCGTCACGCACGTATGTAGTATTTGCATTGCGCACGCAGCTCAGTTGGCGGGCCCGCTTGCGGGTCCTGCGGCGGAGTTATGGGTTGCACCGAGGTCTGGGGATTAGTGCAGTGTTATGTAATGCAGCTTACTGTGTAATAAACACTTGTGCTCTAAAATAACTGCCCCTTCCTTCCTTCGGAGCGAAACCGCAGGTGCGCACCAAACGCTGGCTATGCCTTCAGCTTGCTCTGATTCGAGCCCGCGTTATGTGGGCGAAGTGCCACGAAGTGCCACCCTCACCGGGGGCTGGCGATCCCTGACGATGTAACAGTCTGGACAACCAAGGGCTCACTCGCCTAGAAAGAAACCACGCTGTAGGCGGCAGCGAGGGTGTTTGAATATTTTGCCCAACACAGCAGTATGCATTGGGCTCAAGATAAATTCGAAATCATTCGAGTCCATGGAAGAAGTTACAAGTCCGCTCAGTGGAAATCTCTATAGCGCGTACTGCCCACATCTTTGGCCTTTGAATTCAAAGCCACAACGGGTGGGGGAATCCCACAATCACCCCTAAAAAAAAACAAAAAAAAACGTTGAACCAGATCAGCCGCACGGTCAGACGCATCACAAAATACCGCGAAGGGATGAGAGACGGACACACTTCAGCTGGTGAATGCCCTCATAATCAGCCTGTTCGCCTACGGTCTTCCCGATCAAACCCTACACAAAACCGAAGAGAAGCAGATTCATCCAATCATTCGGACTGCATACCAGACGGCACTAAGCCTATACCTATCAATACTTCTATCAATGGCCCTCAGACTGCATAATACTTTTGACGAATTGAGCGACGCAGGCCTAACGTCACAGAAGACCAGGATGCAGACCACAGTGGTGGGCAGAGATTCTCAAACAGGCAAGCACCCCGGAGAGCCTGCAAGCACTGTTATCTAACTGTCGCATGGGATCCGACACCACATTCAGGCGTCCCCTGTACGAAAGCACATGCACCGTGAGCTGCACGCAGGTCGCCGCCTGGCCACGGTTCAGTTCCTGCTCAAATAACTCGAAAGACACACCGACGCAGCTTATATGGGCGAGGCAGACTACCTGTATACTGACGCTTTCGAGTAGCAGCCCTGAACCACAGTTTCAACCCGGTTCCAACGGCCTGAATACGATAGCCTAGCCAGAGCAAGTCCACTGCGGCGGCACTGGTTATGAAAAATTTCGATAACATCGGCGCCCCCTCCCACATCGTCACCTACTCTCAACAAGCTTTCTACCGTTGCACGACAGGCCCATCGCCCACTCGAGCGGCGATCATCTTGGACTCCCGCCTCATCGAACACCGTGGCATTGCGGGGACCCCAGGCCATGAGGGCCTCGTTGGGAACGAGGGGTTTAACGCTTTAGCTCGCGATCTTACCAACCGAGCGGAGCTGTCGACCAACCACCTTCTCCCCCTACCACCGAATTATTGAACGTCTTGAGTCCTAGCGGCTCGGCCACCGGGTTTATTTACCACCACACAGGCGCCTACCCTCAGGGCAGGCCTATGCCTGGCGTCAAATTCAAACGAAAAAAATTGTCAGTGGTTTGGCTCTGGTTAAATCTGGAGGATTGCGAAAGCAACGAGGAGAGAGAGAGGGGGGGGGGGGGGGGATGGAGAGCGCGCGGCAGCGGCGGCGCGCCCGGCACGCTAGCTATGCGCAACTGGCGAGCGCGGCGGCGGCACCTCTGAGTCAACCGCGCAGCGACGGCGTGCCAGCTGTCCGCCGTGTGACGTCCTGCTCCTCGCGCATGCGCAGTATGGCCTTTCGTCAGCTCCGCGAAAGGGCGCGGGTACTCGCGTAGTGTTGCTTTCACAACAATATTTTCCAAACCTTTCAAGAATCCTAAAAATCCATCCCGCCCAATATCAAAACGCTAGCCTCCGGTGAAGCGCTAGTCCGACACTCTCTTATCGGTCATGGGGTTGACGGGCTAAACCGCAACGTTTCCAAACACCGGACGCACCACCCGAGCAGTGGGAGGTACAACTGACCAGCGTCACCTTGGTGACCAGCGTCACGAGCTCCCGATCATCCAAATGTTGCTCTCGTAGGTCAAGTCCCCTGGTGTCATGAACTGAGTATTGTTATCACCAGCTCGGTCAACACAATTTTTTGGTCACTAAACATTTTCCCTCCTCCTCCTGCTTTCTTTTTCTCTTCGGAATGAATTTATAACGTCCATGATTAAACGAAGTGAGAACCTGCTTCTCCTGTGGGAATAGCGACCCTTCCCTCGATGCGTGGAAGCCTGTGACTTCTACAAGTGAGTCTGCACACCGTACGCGGACAGGCTTCAACGAACTGCGCCATTCTTAGTCTCTTGCAGGTTTGCATCAGTTATACACTGCGTATGGCCTCGAAGGCAGTCATAGATGTAATTCGTTTACTTAGTTGCATTGTCTTTCGTGCAGCACCCTTATTTGAGTAGGACTTCCATGGGTGGCCAAACGATTCCAGGTGATGAGAGCCTAACAACAGATTTTAAAAATGAGCTGCAGGATGGATGAGCAGCTGAATGGCATTTTAATAGCGAATTCCACTCGGTCAAGCAGCGCTGCATAAGATGCATAGGCCCTGAGAAGTTGTCCTTGCAGTATTCACTTGATTAATCGTGATTTTCAGATCCGTTGACCGTAACCGTGCTCGTATTATTCTCTGGAATCAAATGCCGACCGTGCCTCTTAACGGGTAGGCACTGCATCATCGTACCCGTTTCCAACATGAGCACTGCAACAGTTACCACCCGTGGCATTTAAGTCATTTAGTACTAAAGAAAATATTGCGGAAGGGGGGGGGGGGGGGGGGCAAGGACCTGGAGGGAGTATAGTGTACCTCGCTCACGAAGCTGCCATGATAAAGCGGGAGGGGACTCTGCCTCGAGAATAGGTTGCGCACAGGGGAAGGGGGGTTGCAGAAGCTGCGGCCGCCTTCCAATCATCTAAGGCGGGTGCCAAGTCTTCTTCATGCCTTTATTTATTCAGTCGCACCTATCCCGTCATTGCTAACAGTGCAGTGTTATGACCATGCAGGTTTCTTCACGACACTGATGGCCGAGGACCCGTGATGTTGTGCTCCAAGAACTGTCTACTTGCCGGGTCACTTTGCGGCAATGTTTTCAGTTTGTTTTTTGCAGTTAACAAAATACAGATAGATATGTCCTATATTTTCTGTCGTTTAGAGAGAATGAAAATTCGTTCGGAAGCGACTTGTTACACTGATGCTCCGGCGCAGAGGACGGCCTTCCTCTGCCAATGTTGCACATGAAACTAAAAGCTACTGCTCAATAATGTTTTGAATATTTTACAATTCCATAGCAATGAAATAAATGTTTTTTTAGCCAGTTCTCATCTTCTCATCAGGTCTCAGAATCACACTTTTTATTGATGGAAAAATTTAATCTCAACGCCGACTGTTGACCCGCCTTACAATGTAGGACAGTATGCATCTAAATGCACTGCCTACCGCATGTGGCCAAGCTTGGGACTGTCGACATTTACTCTAATGTCGCATGTATATACCCCATAACCATGTACTGTAAATATGAAATCAACTTGATTTGATTTGATTTCTCATCACGCGTGGTGGTTATCCTATGACAACGCGAAAATATTGTTTCCTTTTCTTGCGGAATCACAATCTAGTTTATGTGTTGGGCTCAGCTCACTGCTTCGAAAGAAGAATGGCGGTTCTTTTTGAACGCCCACAACGCAACGCTTGCACAAGAAGAAAGTTTGGAGCGTTTTGAATCTGCGATAGCGGGCGCAAGCTTTTATGCAAGAAGCTTCCAAAGTTGCTACGCGAAAAATCGGTGTCCTACGCGTAGGACAATAGGCATAGATGAGTTCAGAAACGGCTGCGTGCCCCAGCCCCGTCAACAGTCAGACTTGCCCCGCCGCTCTGGACAGCTTCTCAAAGCCGCCAGTAACCGCAGCTAAGTGGTCGGCGGTGAGGAACCGTCTTTGGCGAGTAACATTATTGGATATTTTCCTCCTAGCAATTAATACGATAGTTTAGTGACCCTAGGCGTGTAAATTCTTCATTAGCCTTGCGCGAACAAAAATAACCGCTTTAACATCAGCGGAAAATTTCATCCCTAGAAATCGCCAGCTTTAGAAAACTTGCACGTATGAACTTGTACATATTTGCTGCACATAGTATTTGAAAGTACATGGTATTCAGGGCTAAATCTTAAAGGTAACGAAATATTTGTGGGTTTTTGCAAGCCATGAGGTGCGCCATTGCAAAGCGCTTCGAATTCATTTCGATTCCCCGTGATTCTACATTTCTTTAAACAGCGCTTTTGAATTTTTCCTCCTCTGATATATAGAGCCTTAGAGGCCAGGATTGAGCCCATGACTCTATTATTCACAGCGGAAAGCCGAAGCCGAAAAGTCGTGTCGATGAATGGCGTTTCACAAGGCCGTTGATATTTCTCTTCAGCACGATACACTGTATAACATCTTACGCTCGAAAAGCGCTTGCATGCAACCGAAGAGAGGACTAGGTGGGAGGCGCACCCAAACACTCTGGACGAAGCGATACTATCAACTGCTCATTTTTGGCTTGTGGAACATACGACGAAATACCAACCATCCCCAGTCCTATGCGTTTTGCCTGTATATCTGTCTCTTTTCGGCGGCTAGTGTACATCCGAAAACTGTTTTGGCGAGTAGCGATTCCGGTAAGCGCACCATTGCCACAGTGTTGCCGAAGTATTTCGGCATTGCTCGATAGATGACGCAGTATCCCTGCGGCTATAAACGCGATGGGAAATCGTTGTAATCATTCGTGGCTCTAGTAGTTTTAAAACAGTTATACAGGGTGACTTTTTTAACCCTTTGCAGATTTTTATTTTAAAAAACTGTCCGAGATACGTCGGTGCGGTCTGCGCCGGTGGATTGTACAGCAAGACAGACGTTATGTACGACATAGATTGGTTTATGGTTTAGCGGTGTTTAACTTCCCAAAACGACTCGCGCTGTGAGGGATGCCGTAGTGGAGGGCTCCGGATAACTTCGACCACCTGGGTTTCTTTAACATACACTGACATCGCACAGTACACGGGCCTCTAGAATTTCGCCTCCATCGAAATTCGACCGCCACGGCCGGGATCAGACCCATGCCTTTCGGGTTAGCAGCCGAGCACAATAATCACTTAGTCACCGTGGCGGCTTCGTAATCAGTCCCACTGTGGTGCAAATGCCTTTCCTTTACCCCTCCAATTAACCCTTTCCTGTACTGAGCTTATCTTATCTCCTTATCTCCTTAGCCCACTTTACTCTCTAACACCCCTTGCTACGCTTGTCTTCTCTTGGAATGCGAGAAAGTTGTAGACTCTCTATAGTTGAGGGTTTCATGTCTGGTGGCTCGCAATTACTTGCACGGAAAATGTAGTCTGATGTTTCGTTTCTAAGTATATTTACAAATCCTGATATTCAAGCTGGAACAGACAAGTACAGCCCCGATTGGAGTGCACGAAAAATTTGCTATTGTGTGAAGTTCGCTTTTTTTGTGAACGTACTCGTGCTTCTTTTTTTTTTTCAGCCCTTGCGCGCATGCGGCGTGTTGTTCATATGCAAATGAATGCTTATATGAGATCTCCGTTCGCATCCAGCGGCCATTCTCTTTTTGGCTGCCCTTTTAGTGCGCTAGCACAAGAAGCTCGATGAAGCCAAAACGTGTCATCGGACGCTAAATTTCCCCAATGGCTTGATGGATGTGACGTCACCATACTAGAGCACTCCTATTGGCTGGAGGAAAGTGACCTCACCAGACCGAACCATTTCTATCGGCTGGAAGAAAGTGGCGTCACGAGACGAAGGGCATTTCAATTGGCTGCAGGGAACTGACGTCACTAGATCTACGTGAGCTGTAGACGCCTGTACTTCCGGTAAATTCATCAACAGTTAGCAACGCTATCACACTGTGAACACATTATGGAATTAGTTGTCCCTGTTGTAGTGTACTAAGTGTCACGGGTTCCACTACCGGCATGCGCCGACACTGCGCTGCGCCTGAGGACGAAATTTCCCCGCTTTCGTGGCGAGAGAGAGAGAAAACTTTTAATTACAATAGATGAATTCGTAGGAGCCAGGTGGTCAGGGAATACATTGCAAGATCCGTCAGAGTGATTCGGTCTCTATCCAGCACCAAGAGAGAGGGGCAACTTCATCGTCTTCAGGCTCAGCGTAGTGTCGGCGCATGCCGGTAGCGGAACCATTGAGAGTTGGTACACTGCACTGTGAATTTTTTAATCTCATTTTTTTGGGGGTGCGCTCATACTATTGGTCAGAGGCTGGCGACACCCCATCTGTTAGAATTCGGGGCATTAATGCAGTTAATTAACTGCCCTACCTTTTCACTGTTTCCGTCTTCTCACCAATGTTCAGTCACTGGGAACAACGAACCTAGAATTAGGGAAGCTCACCAAGCCTCTATTTTTCAGTACAGTTAACTAACACGTTTCTCTTATTGTCTCATCTTTTTGCAGAGGGATGCGCTGCATTGGCAGCCTCCTTGCGGTAGTTGTTGGCGCGTGCGTGTGCAAGCGCACCAGCAGCACAATGTGAGATCTTGTTCCAAAGAAGAAGAAGAAGAAGCGGTACGTTCTTGGAAGCGCCTCCGTCCTACTCTGTTCTGGGTCCTCAGGCGATCGGGGCCGAGAAAAGGCCTCAACCGGAGCAGTGATGGGCAATGCGTCGCGCAGGGCGGGCGAGTTGCCGGACGAGCAGACGGGCCTGACGGAGCGCGAGATGAAGCTCATCAAGGAGACGTGGCACAGCTTCTGCGACCAGAACCGCGAGTACGGCGTGCTCCTCTTCCTGTCGCTGTTCGTCAAGCACCCCGAGTACCTGCCCATGTTCAAGAACTTCCGCTGCAAACACGTGGCGGACCTCAAGGACGACCCGGCGTTCAGGGCGCACGGCTGCGCCATCGGGTACCACCTGACCTCCATGGTGGACAGCCTGGGCGAGCCGGCCACCTTCGAGGTGCTGGTGCGCCGCAACGCGACCGAACACCTGCGCCGCAAGGGCGTGCGGCCGTTCCACTTCGGGGTGCTGGGGGAGTGCCTGGTGGACGTGCTGCAGGCCAAGGACGAGCGCCACGTGACGCCCGCCGCCGTCGAGGCGTGGAGAAAGTTCGTCTCGGTAAGGACACCTGCGCCACGATGCGCGTCCCCGAATGTTCTGTCACCGCGTGCACTGGTTTGCCATTGTTGGCGCGACGCCTCGTGTTTGCACTGCGTTGTGGTGTGGAGTGGAGTGGAGTGCATCTGGCAAGGCAGATCATGAATTTTGGCTTGTGAGTATGCCCCGAGGCTAAATTATATAACAGCTGTATCTGGCGAATGCTAACCAACGAAGAACCTGCGAGGGGAACTGAAAGGGTGGAAATTTAACTCAGTGCAGCGCTGCAACTTTGTGAAGGAAAATGATAGACGCAAGAGACAGGAAGAGAGCAGAGTTTATCAGTCACAAAACAATACTTTATCATATCCTAGTTGGGGTCAAGAAGAAATGGGCATTGACGGTGGCGGTGGTGAAAACTTTATTTACGACTGGGGAGTTTGAGACGCACAGGTCCGTGGGCCCCTGCACGGTCCCAATGCACTCAAACGTTCATGTCCCGGAGGCTCACCCCATCCCTCCCTCATCAGGCATTGACGGGGTATCTGATGTGAATGCGAGGCAACCCATGGTCCCGTAGGGTAACGGCGTGGATTCCGAGAGAAGTGCAGCGTAGCAGGGGGCACATGCAGAGGGCCTTGTGGGCGGATTTCATTAGAAAGTTGGGGGGGGGGGGGGGGTAAGGTGGCCGCAGATTTTGCAGGACACAATTAAGTGGGGGCCAGTGGGAGAGGCTTCCGTTAAGCAGAGAACGTAGATAAGCTTCTGCGGATGACAATGGTCCGTCAGGGCGCTGTTGCTGCTTGCGATTGATGCTAACGCACTAGACACTGTCGGTGGAGCAGACGCATCGACGACGGCATTGAACAGCCGTGTCCGGTGAAAATATGCAAGGTGGTGCACGTAACTTGTGCCAAGTATTTGCGATGCAGTATTGGAGGACAAAACAAGGCATTCTGTAGCGCACGGATTGGAATATGCTTTTTTTATTCTGGCCAATTTTCGTTGCTATAATATTTGTACACAGTCTTGAAAGCTCATAATTAAAAAAAAAACAGCGCGATCAGGACGTTTTTTTTTTCTCTCAAATTATAAGTGTGCACGAGCACGCCGAATTCGCGGTCCTTCTTAGGAGTTTGAAATCTTGAATTTAGGGGAAATTTTCTAATTAGAAAATTGCGGAGCGTCTTACAACTGGTCTCATTCAGCAGATGCCACCTTGCCCGTATGCTTGGCACTGTCAAGAGAATGGATATTGTGGGCTCAGGAGATACTGAAAAGCCTTATCAATGTAGTCCTTGAACTTTTTCATGTCAAGGGTTGGGTGGGGCTTGTGGTGAAAGGGTATCTGCGCTTCCTTTCGAAAAAAAATTTCTGAAAGTGTTGTTTAACGAGAAGTTACGAGAGGTGGCAACAACTTAGTGGTGCCGGTAAGAGAGTGTGGTTACCGTGTAAGGAGGAGAAGGGTACGGCTGGTGTGGGGAATGCGCAACTGGAGGACGGTGGCCGAGGGAACCAACCTCGGTGTGGTAAGCGTTGGAGAGGAGGGTATGCGAGAACGTGCAACTGGGAGAGGGGTTGCCACGGGAACCAGCCGGAGGTTGCTTAACGTGGAAAGAGTGTACGGCGAGAGCAGAGTGCGTAAATGGAAAGTGACTACTGCGGGAACAACGTGGTCGCCGTGGAAGGAGCAGGGTATGGCGACAGCCGAAGACAACCATGCGCAATATTGTCAACTTTAACAGCTGTAATTAGAAGGTCGGCCTGCTAAGCACATGGAAAAGAACTCCGAGACTTATATACCCTTCTATGAAGCGAAGAAGAGACAAACGCATATGCATCGCGACTGAGAAGAACTTCCACTCCACAAATCGCCTATACGACATTTGCATTACCAGCAGGTGACTGCAGGGCCGTACTACAATCACGGCAGTGATGACATTGTACACTTAGCAGAAGGTCCCATATACAAGTTTAATTCACTATGATGCGTACGGTTGCTAGCATATTTTTGAGGTTTTTTTTCTGTTTATTACTTGCATACCAAGGACAAACATACTAAAAGTGTTTCAAATTGGGCTAGTTGGTAGTTAACATGGTCAAACATAATTGCGCTTTTGAAAAGACGGGACAAAACAGGGACGACACAAACTCTCGTGCGCAAACTGTCAACTGAAGTTTTATTGCGATGAACGCACATATATAAGCTTCATGTCTTAACATAAATCAAAAAAAGAGATTTTGTCCCAGCTGATTGGATTACAATCGTTCACACTGATCCAAGAGTTGCCTTTCCTGTTTGGAAAGCAAAACCGAGGGGTCACTTACAAAGGTCCCTTTCCCAGGTGCGATAGCTGCAAACCCCACTTCCAACAGACAACAGTTCTGAAATCCAGAGATAAGAGAATCAGGGAGCTGTGGGAAGCCTACTGCATGGAATCGGGAAAAGGGACCTTTGTAAGTGACCCCTCGGTTTTGCTTTCCAAACAGGAAAGGCAACTCTTGGATCAGTGTGAACGATTGTAATCCAATCAGCTGGGACAAAATCTCTTTTTTTTATGCTTGTTGACGTGATTGAAAAACTGCTACTTAACTCCGTTTTTTTTTTGGTGATTTATGTTAAGACGTGAAGCTTATATATGTGTGTTCATCGCAATAAAACTTCAGTTGACAGTTTGCGCACGAGAGTTTATGTCGTCCCTGTTTTGTCCCATCTTTTCAAAAGTGCAATTATGTTTGACCATACTAAAAGTGTTACAGACATCTGACCAGGGCCGCCAGCCCGTCGTTATGGTGCATTTTTTTTTCTGCATGTTGCCTCATGCGCCTTTTATTGCTTGCCTAGGTTTGCCGCATAACATATATTAAAGATGTATATTATTTTCTCACTGCAAGAGCAAACTGGCTGTACCAATAAGCCATTACACCACCGTGTCGCGGAACCAATCGCATGAACTCACCTCCGGTACTCGTCACTTCTGGACATCATGTATGGAATTAGCTTGAGTCGATTCGTTCCAGCGTTGAGAAGCACTCGCCGCACTCTCTAACACCCTCGCCTTCCTGGCGCGCATTCTCTCGCAGTACATGGTGGCCATAACCAAGGACGTATACGAAAAGGCTGGCGTACAGCTTGACGCGCAGTCGACAGCTTCGACCCCGCAGACGTCGCATGGCGTCATGAGGGAAGTCACCGGGTCGTCGCTAAACCCGAGCGGCAGCGCCGACGTCCGCCAGAAATTAGCGACGGCCCCTACGAAGGACCGAGAGGCGCGCAAGGAGAAGGGTGCCTCCAAGAAGGACGTCGGTGGTTCCGAGTCGCACAACGCGGACTTGAAGTCACCAGTGTCGCCGTTGCCACAGGATACGGTGTCGCAAGACGGGAACAAGGGTGCTCCAAAGGGGAAAGACGCTCACAAGGATAACCGTGCTCTTCGGGAGAAGGATGCTGCAAAGGACAAGGGCGCTTCAAAGGGCAAGGGTGCTGTGGTGATCTGAAGGCAAAGAGCAGAGGCTGTCAGGAAACAGAGCTCACTGGCGGAAAGTTGGCGTACGCCAGGGCTACGCGCGGAATCACCACCGTGCATCTGTCTTCTTTTTATAATTCGTTTAAAATGCACCCGTTGATTTGGCGAGGATATACTTGTTAGTAAACAATAATGTACATACGTTCTTTACGATTACTTAGTTTTGTTTATAGTGTTTATGACATAATGTAAATTTGGTTCGGAAGCTTAGTTTCGAGCACTGCTATGCGTGTGCAAGTGTACAATATCTGTTCGTTCCAACGACTATTTGCGGCGGCAGTGTGCCTTTGTCCGTCTTACTTGATCTTACGGAAGAAGAAAAAAAACATAAAAAGCAACCCTTTCCATGTCTGCACCTGACCTCGTCTCTTTAATCAAGTCAGCGTGTGCCATTCGAGTTCTGTCGCTGTGCCTTCGTGTAAAACTTACTGCTTCGGAAGTACGAGGGCCTTTTCTGCAGGACTAGGCTGCATGGACGCGCCACGTCAAAAGACTTCTAAATAGTACGGGACGTACAGCAAATAACCTTCTGGTTCTTGAGTCAGGCGGCTCTGGTTCCTTTATAGTGCACGTGAAAGAACCCCACATGGTCTATATTAGTCTGGAACCCTCGCCTACGTTATAGCCAAACGGGCGAGTTGGTGGTACACATTGAAGGCCAACAGCGCAACGACGCAGACAAAGTAGAAGAAAACACAGGACAAGCGCTGCTCACAACTGAAATTTATTCAAGGAAAGCAGTACAATTTTATAGAAAAAGTGGCCAACTTATCAGCTAGTACACAAACAAAACCCATGTTTCTACGTGGCATCGAGGTATGCAACCTCACTGTCATATAATGAAATAGATGGCTTACTGACGCATAACCTTGTTTTTTTCGTCATGTGATATGCTTCCATAATCTCACGTGTTAATCAGGACGGGTGTTTGTAGAGGATATCACAGTAAGGCAATGAAGGAAAACAAGATTGGCAGTCACGAACATAGTCAACTAGATTATTAGATTTGTTAGCTTCCAGATTATTTGCATGCTTTTTCAAACGTGTATTGATGCAACGCCCCGTCTGCCCGATATATATTTGTCCGCATGACATTGGGATTTTGTAAACTACCTCTTCTGCGCATGGCACATACATTGTTTCGTGCTTAATCCTACAAGTTGTTTCAGATTCTTTTCGTTGCTCAGCCTTTTTTTCCAAAACAGCACAAACCCTTTTAAGTTTCTTGGGTGCGGAAAAAACCACCCCTACGCCATACCTTTTTGCCACATTTTTAAGATTATGTGACAGCCGATGTACATAAGGGAGAATGGCAAACTTTTTTCTTTCCTTCTCTTTTCCCGGACTAGGCACCAAATATGGATTCTTAAGCTTTACGGCTTCCCTCACAGCCCATGCGCCGTCGTTAAACCCCACAGTTTATAATTCGAAATTATAATTGTTCCTTGCTTCCCGAACTGGCCCATGTGGCCAGTTGTAACGTGGGAGAGGCGTGCAATCAGCGGTAACTTTTTCTCTTTTTCTCTTTTTGAACCTGCGCGGTGGTCCTGAAGCAGATGGTGGTGGATAAACTGCAGGCTCCCGATTCAATCACCGCCTTGTGCTGCCTCTAAGAAGTAAAGGCTGCTTTCAGACTCAAGCCACACATCTCTCTACCATACCGTGCTTATTAGCGCTGCCGCCATTCCGACTGTTATGCAGGGACAGTATATAACTTTTTTCCAGGGCAAGCGTTGCCATTGCCAGTATCACCATTTCAGCTCACAAGCCGAAACTCGCGCCTTTTCTCGCCGGCTAATTACAGCGCCACACAGGTGTGTCAGGGCTATGAAGTTTATGCAGAGTATGAAGTAAGCGGTACCGAACCTGCGGCATCTGCGGTTCTCTCATTCCGGTTAGCTAGAAAGACACGGCTTTCACTGGAGGCCAGTGACAACTATGATAGTTCTGCGTGCCTCCTGGAGACTGTCCGGGAGTTTCTTCAGATTATTCTTCTGTAACGGGAGTAAAAAGAAGTCAGAAATGTTCGTTGAGAGAGATTAATAACCTTACTCTTCACTATATCCCCATCTTTCCACTATATCCCCACTCTTCCTTGCCAAGATTACAAGAGCTTTTGACAAACTCTGGAAAATTCAGAATTTACTCCCCCAAAACATATTCCTGTTTCACAGATCTAAAGAAAAGTTTCGTACCTTATTTATATGCTCGCAACGAACAGCGTCAGCGGCCCCACTCCAGAAAGGGCAAACGCTATTACTTTGCGAGACGGCGCTGTAGCGAGTGCCTGGAAGGAATTCTCCCGCAACCAACGCGAAAAGAAAAACCGGGACGTTTTATTTATGCATTCGTTCAAGCATTCGTGCCTAATACTACGGTTTGGTTCAGGATAGTGCAGATCCCTCTTTTGCTTTCTTGGCGCTTGGTGCTGCTGTGGTCTGCGCTTGTCTACCTACGTCACGTTCGGACTCACTCCTAGATTTTGCGCATCCACGTCCCTGCGACTGGCAGTCGCAGTGATCCAATGGGTGCGAATGGTGTGCATGCTGGAGATTTTAGGACGATATTTATGCAGTTATTGTACCATCAAGGCTTCGAGAGTACTGGCTACTTACCTAAAGCGAAGAGGTTCGCTGTCTACGAGGAGTACACTTCATGATGGGCACTAACACATGATTCGGGTCGCCCATGGTCATGTAACGTGCCAGCTGGTTTTACTCACGAGTCGCAATTATAGTTTCAGCGTCACTATACAGTAGATCGTTACTTCTACGTTATACCTAAAGAGAAAACGAGCCACACGCTTTGAATACATAAGCTCGACTGCTTACTGCTTTGCTGGTAATGCTGAAATGCACCGGCGCAGCAAGACTCATAGCGAATGAAGTATATCGCCACCGAGCCAAGAGGCAATGTTTTATAGCGCTAGCTTTCAAAGCCTACTTCCCCCTGTTTCGCGTCGTAGTCGTGAGAGAGAGAAAGTAATTTAATGAAAGGAAGGGTGGAGAGGTCGGCCGGCGGTGTAGTCGTCGCCGTTTCCAAAACTATATAGACCACCTGATTGTTTGCAAACAAGCGAGGTGGCGCTGCAGTCGCTAGTGGGCTCGCTTTAGGCAAAATGCCAGGGAGCGGCGTGGCGGGGAGGCCCTGAGTGCATGTTTTGGAGGCTTGCAGGCACGTTTTTAGTTTTTCCGGATCACGAGAGGCGCCTTGAACTTAGCGACGTATTCCGGAAATACTTCCGTACTGTGTATTGTAAACGCGGTTGGTGGTAAATAAAAAGCATTGCAGCTGTTGATTTCTGCGCTAGCTGTTGAATACATTCACCAATCTGTGACACTCTGCTTTAGCCAGCGGGATCTTACTTCGGTAAAATTGTTAGGAGAAACACTGGCATCGCCTCGGCTGAACAGATGCGGCCTCGCCGTCTGCTGACACACCTGCCGCCCAGTACGTTGCCAGCTAAGGATGCACGTAATCATCTTTAATCCCTGATGTTTCTCGCCAATTTCTGTTAGTTCATCTCCTTAATGAGTCGGCTGGTGAGTAACGCTGGTGAGTGACTACCACTCACCACTCACCACTACCACTCACTACCACTCACCACTACCACGCACCTGCAATCCGCGTGACGTAGACGCAGCTATATTCGTGCTTGTAGTTCTCTTCGCGAGCGTTATGATATCCCTTGCCCGTCACTGTAACTTGACGCCGAAAAATAGGCAATAGCAATTCGGACAATGCTTGCCAGCGGCTGTTTTTTTGCAAACAAGTTCGCGATCATTCGCCGCTTCAGGAAATAACGTATGATACATCATGCAATGAAAACAGCCATACTGGCTTAGGTTACTTTTCGCGCACAGTAAAGTGCGCTATCTTGACCATATCAACCTGACGACGAAATAATGTCGCAGTTTAGCAGACTTCTCTTTACACGAAGAAGTCATTTCTGTCCGAGAAAAAAATACAGGTATAGTGTCAAGTAACTAATAAATGACGTGAACGTGAGCTTGTATAATCGTATAACTGCCTCGCACTTTAAGATATGCCATACTATTAACAAAAAAAAATAATCAATACATGTTCCTGAACAAGCCAGTCGGCTCCCAATCAGCACAAATTCTGCGGGTTATAATCAGTTCTGGAGGATAGAAAGCTGGACGAGTTTGTTTGAATTTGCCATACTAGACACGCAGGCTAGACGCGCAGTCAGACACTCCCAAACGGTAAAAGCGGAGTACTTTTTATCATTGACGTCACTAGTTTTGAAGCGAGTGATGACAAAAAAAATTATCTCTAAATCAAGTTTTCAAAGCAATACAGGAGCTTTTCGTTACCAAAAAAAAAGAACATCAACGCAAGCACAAAGGAGCAAACAATACATTTTTGCTAAAAACAAAAATTGTACTAAGCTGTCCCCAGTGGTCCTTTAAGATGGGGCTCGACTTTGAAAATGAGTTTCCAAAGTAGGCTGCACAGCAGTTGTAATATAAGGTTGTGGCTATAAAATTTGCAAGTGTAGTGTGCCAGCTGTGACGGGTTCCTCTACCGCCATGCGCCGACACTACGCTGCGCCTGACGACGACGAAGTTGCCCCGCTTTCTTGGTGCTGGCTACGCCTGCCTACCCTGCCAGATCCTGCACGACGGTTCGGTCTCTTGAGGACGCCTAATAAACGCACACCTACACAAGGAATCTTAAGATTCCTACAAGCTTGGAGTACAGCTCAAAACTAGTTTTAAATTTTGTTCAGTATTTTTTATTTTTGTTTTTATTTTCAACTAATGTACTCTTTTCTTAAAATCTACAATCCGCAGATTGTTGCAATTTTGTGCACAAGAAGCAACAAAAGCTTTACACATATGGAACTAAAATTATGCGCTTCAACATAAACTACATTTTTTTTTATCTTTGTTGATGCAAAAATTGTCAGATATGACCGGTTTTTAATTAGTCAGAAAAATTAAAAAACACCTAGGCGATTGATTCTAGCTAGTTCCATTTATGTAAATACCAATAATTAACATCTGCGAAAATTTTCATTTGCTTATGCCTTATATTTCCCGCGAAAAAGGTACGAAAACTTCAGAAATGTTCTTCTGAGAAAAGAGCGCCATTAAAGTCTCTGAAATCTGTTTTGTTCATCAAAACTTCCCTTGACAGAAGAGCTACAGGAGGAGCCCTAGTGGCTGGAAAATGGACTACGAACTAGGCCAAATTCAAAACCTGACTTTCTGATTAAAAACTTTATAGAGCATTGAATTTTTCAAGCCTTCGAAACGAAGGAACCACTTCGAGGTGCAACCACTTTTCAGGGTGACGTTACGAAGATAAAAGAACAGAAAATAATGTTTGGAATCGTGAGTACCCATGTGTACTATATTTTCTGAACGATAAAGAAATTCTTTATCTGATGATCGCAAATCTCAAACAGAATTTTTTGACAAAACGAAGTTTCACTCCGCCTTAAGGGCTTGCCGCCGCACTGAGGGCGTCAGTGTTTTTGAAAGTTGAGCCCGTATGCTTTGCCAGTGAAGGAAGCTAATCAGGTTGGGGAGTACAAATACGTGATTAATGTTCCAATACTCTGTCGCGGCTCGAAAGCGGACGTTCGATAAAGCAGTATGTGGACAGGCAGGCGTATGTACGAATACATGCATGGAAGGTACGACATATATGGGCAATAAGTGGCAGGTAAGTAAATCTGTAGACAAATATATAGAAGGCGCTGCAGAAAAATTATAGACAGAGTGGGGTAGGGAATGTGAATCTGTTAATGATGTTGCCTATGACTCATTCGAAATTGTCGTAATCAAGAGAAAGAAATGGGCTTGGGCAGGGCATGCAATGTGAAAGAAAGATTACCGCTGGTCCTTAAGGGTAACGGAGTGGATTCCAAAGAGAAGGCAGGCGTATGAAGGGGCGGCAGAAAGTTAGGTGGGCGGATGAGATTAAGAAGTTTGCGGGGATTAGGTGGCCGCGGTTGGCGCACGACAAGGTTATTTGAAGAGATATGAGAGATTCTTTAGTCCTTAGTGGGCGTAGTCAGACTGATGACTACGATGATGATAAACCGTTGGCGCTTCGTACTAAAGCACCTCTGCAGAGATTCGGGCAAAGTTGGCGAACACATCGACTTCATAGTGCACTGTTCCCCCCTGCTAAGCACGGAGAAAATTTGTTTTAACACGCGGACTAGCATTGCCTCGCCCTTGGAAAGACCAGACGAGTGCGTACGTGACCGGTTACGCTGTCGGCTAGCAGACGAGCAGAAGAAAAGAAAGGTGCATTCCGCCCGGTTAGGCGGAGCGGACATCGGTGCTTCAGCGGAGAAACGCGTGGGTGGCTTCGTCCAGCGAGACAACGAGTTTTGTCAAGAACACGATTGGGACGAGTTGGCAGCGCTTCGTGGCAGCAGACGCACGTTTGAACCAGATGGGCGAGGTAAAGGTAGATGCAGAAATTTGCGGCAACTCATTAGTTCATGCTGTCTTCAGTTTTCCAAAAAAAGAAATGATGGGAACAAACGAACCCCCCAAAACTTTTTAGTCTTTTAGCACAACAAAGCCTACGTTTCGCGTTCTACGTTCTGACCCTACGTTTGACGCATGATTGCCTTAGTGACTTATGCGCATCTACAACCTTTGTCAAAAGTTTAGAGCCCAGGGGGTCTGCTTCTGGGCCAGACTGCTTTGCTCGTAATGAGCGCTCAGCGTCCCAAATCTTCTCAAGGTAAGAAGATTTTTGGTCCTGCTACCTCCGATGCGTAGGACTTCCATGAGTGCTACAGGAGCGCCACAATAGTGCTTAGAAGCAGACCCCCTGGGCTCTAAACTTTTGACAAAGGCTGTACTTACACCCAATACACCACCACAAAACCCAAAACTTTTCTTATCTTTTTCCGCTATCCCGCAAACGCCGTTGGGGACAGCACGGTTCATTTAAACGCCTAGACTCGATAACTAGTAGACCTCGATATGAAACTCCTTCTGGGAAAGAGCGACTTGCAAGTGAGACCGCGATATATAGCACTGTTCTGATTCTTTTCGGTGCCGAAAAAGCCTCTTATCTTTTCCTCACCAGTTTACGAAGATGTGTAGAGTTCGGCGAAACAAAGCGCCGAAGCTTAACTCGAGAAACATGCATGCTTCAGCGCCATGGACCTGCGCAGAAGGTTTTTCCAGCTAGCTGTAGCTGTAAGCAGTTAATGCTTTCCAGATGCTGCAAGAAGGAACATGCGGCCGCAGAATAGAAAGCTCCTCTTAAATTTCGGATACTGGGTTCATTAATGACAGACTGGCACCGAGCAACGCAGGGCCATCGCATAGAGGGCGGACACGAGTATGGGGATGATGACGATGAAAATGTTTATTTAAAGCCACAGTGCCTTAGTTGAAGGGAAGTCTGATCGGGTCCCTAGTCCGGGACGCCGTTGGTGAAACCCGCTGTCCGCGCTCTGGCGACGAGGGCTCGTTGTTCCTCGAGGTCCGAGCTGGACAGGGCCGCCTCTCAGCCCTTCCGCGTTGGCTGATTTATGATGTCAATGCTGTCATTTTTCTGACAAGCCGATACCATATGGTACAAGTTTGCCTGCTGGCCACAAAATTTACGCCGTGCCGAAAAGGACTCGGGCTCAATGGCGTGAAGCGTAGCTGGATTATTCAAGGACATAGTTTGTAGCCTGCGAAGGTGACATTCTTCTGATTTAGTAAGACCCTTAGCGGGCCTCTGGAGTGTTGCAAATGTTGTAATATTTCTGAATATGTTGTTAACGGAGAGGGGGTGCCTGAATCAGTAAGGGAGGACGTAGAAGGATTCCGGGGAAGAAAAGCTCGGGCCGAAGCGTGTGCGCGCTCGTTTCCTTCAACTCCCTGGTGACCTAGTACCCATATTAATTCCTTCCGTTCAGCTGAAGTCCTACATTCACTAAGAAGTTTGCATGCTAGCGGCGTGATTCTGCCACGCATATAGTTTCTATAAGCCGTCTGGGAATCTGTAACTATGTATTTAGACGCGGAGTGCGTTGCGGCTAGGGCTATCGCTACTTCCTCCATAGCCTGTGTATCCCCGTTACGAACTGAAAGCCCGTCCACGACTTGCATTTGGTGCACCACTGAGATTGTTGATATTCCTTGTACAGGACCCACAGCGTCCACGAAGACGGCTCCTTCTTCTGTTGAATAGCACTCGTTCATCTTCTTGCTCTTCGCCACTCGTCTAGCATGATGATGCTCCGGGTGCATGTTTTTGGGAAGCGGAAGCATAAGGAATTTGCTCCTCCACTATTTAGGTATATCTTGTCTCCGAGCCACTTGCTGCGGAAAGCTAATATTTAAATCTTCTAAGACCCTGCGGCCGGTCGTAGTTGTGGCCAGTCGCATTACCTGGCTTGTAACATGGGCGCTAAACAATTCATCAGCCGTGTTGTGTGCCCCTAGTTTTAGCAGACGCTCCGTAGATGCTTTCATGGGTAGGCCGAGTGCGTTCTTATAAGCCGTTCGAATGATAACGTCCAGGTGGTTCAGATCGGTCTTCCTCATAAAAAGGTACGGGGCCACGTACACTATCCTGCAGATGACAAAGACCTGTGTTAGTCTAAGGGTATCCTGTTCTTGCATGCCGTTTTCTTGCTTGTGATCCGAGATATCATACGGATGACTTGTTCGCACACCGTTCAGAGCTTGGTGATCGCTGCTGCGTTCACACCCTTGTTGTTAATGAGCAGCCCCAAAATCCGTATTGTTTCCACCTCGGGAATAGTTGTATCATGGACCGAGATTTCCAGCGAGGCAGTATACCCCTTCCCTCGCAGTACGAGGAGCTCCGACTTGTCCGGGGAACAGCGCAGTCTGCATTCTTCTGCATACTTTTGAACCGTACTGGCAGCCTCTTGGAGAGCCTCCTCCATCTGTCCCAAGTTTCCCTCCATTACCCATATGGTTATGTCATCCGCGTAGAGGGCGTGGCGGATTCCGCTTATGGCATTAAGTTGTTCCGGCAGGTGCATGAGGGCAACGTTGAAGAGCAGTGGAGAAAGGACTGCTCCCTGAGGTGTCCCCCTGGTGCCCATGGGTATCGCCTCGGACCTCGTGTCGCCAATTATGATGTGCGCTTGCCTATCTTGCAAGAAAGCCTTGGTGTAATTAAAGGTACGCTTTCCGCAAAGAGTACCCCGGAGATTTTCCAGAATCTTGGAATGCTTCACATTGTCGAAAGCCCCCTTAAGATCTAGTGCTAGTATGGCCCTACTGTTTCCTTTGCGCGGGGGATCGATAACCTCCATCTTCAGCTGCAGTAACACGTCCTGGGTTGACAAGTGTACATCAACGCAGTACATCAACGAATGCTGGAAAAGTGGACAGTTACCCAGGGCATGGAAGATGGCTGATGTCAGCTTTATTCCCAAGCCTGGATAGGAGGTGAACATCAATAACCTCAGGCCCATCTCGCTTACCTCGTGCGCCGGGAAATTGATGGAGAAGGCGGTACACATGCGGCTTTCGACGTATATAGAAGACCACAATATTATACCTCACGAGTATGGGGAGAAACGGGGATAAGTGGTTGTGGTGCTTTGGAGAGGCTTCAGCGGGCTTGTGATGCATATGGACTTGGTTAAAAGTCGTTATTACCACAGGCGGGCTAGCTGACGAAATCATAACGTCGCGTCAAGTAAGCAGGCTCGGCTCGCTGAAAGCATTCGCTCGACAGAAGCAAGCAGCAGACGACGCAGCGGACAAACTGCAGGCAGCGGGGCTGTAAGAATGGGCGCTGCCACTTTGTCAGCCATGGCTAGAAGTCCCGAAGGGATGATTGAAGCAGGAACGAATCGTACTTAATGTTCCGGAAATGCTTAGGCCCCTTTCCACCCTGCGCGCCAAGAAACACAAATGAGGACATCTTGGTTGCAAGAAATCCAGCATCCAAACCTGTCTTCCGTTGGAACAAAGTATTGACGCTAAGTTTTTCGCGTGATGATATGGCGCTGCTCCCTCCACAAAGCACAAAAGAACGCCACCCTCACAGTACGTAAGCAAGACTTTATAAGATATGGAGACAGAACAGACGGGATCGTGCAGTTCGCCAGTAGCCACTGTGGCACCCACCATCTTGCATTGCAACGCCGCCCAACAGTCCCCGTTTCTACAGTCCCCCCTCCCTCCACACCTGGGATAAATGGCCTGCCAGGAACACTCCTAGACCACAAGACGCCCTTAAAAACCCCACGTGTACCTAATCTGTATTGCGTAGATTCCGGTCCTTCAAATCAAGCTCCCTATATATATCTGCCCACGTGATAAGCCGTCCTTAAGGCGAAACCAGAACTTGAGCAGAAGACATTCACATTGCATGGTCGTGGAAGGTTCTCTGGGATGAATCAAAAAGACTGAGTAGTGTAGGTGGAGCCTGCAAACATCTTGTCCATCTCATTTTTCTGCGTACAGAAGGCTTGTTTTCTCCACCCTGGTTCAGCAGCTCAGTAATGTGGAAAAAAAACAAAACGAATAGCTGTCTTCAGGAAGTACAAACGTGTGTGGCGGCTGTTTTGAACACAGATGCGCAAGGCGCTGCAAGATGAGCACGAGAAGCATACGATCATGGTGCAAGGTACTATCTTGAGCAAAAGTAAAAGACCCTGCAGCGCGTGCTGAACCTTGCCGAACTGCATGCGAGTGTCACCGGACAAAGCACTCCTGGCGTCGAGACCGACCCACCGTTATTTTGCTCATAACAGTACGGTCATACACATACCTGTCTTGAGCGCTCGAACGCGCACTAGAGAGTACGCACCAGTGAGAATTTATGAACTTACAAACTGTACGAACGGCTCAATGTCTTGCTTGCTGTTGAAAAGAAGGGTGGGCAAATACAGAGGGGTTCGGTGCATGGTCCCCAGTGTCATCTCGTCCTCCTACTAATCACGGCTAACAGCGGGCTGTTCGGCTCAACGCACATAAAGGTAACCGGCGCCCGGTGCACACCTCGTACAATTTTCACCACGCGAACACCTGCAGCTACCTAACATGACTTTTATTAACTACGCGGAGTGAGACCTCCGCAGAAAACAATCCAGAAAGACGCGTCTACAAGTCTCTTCCAGAGAAATTTCCCGAGTATAATCGAGCGTTCGATATCCCCAAGGCCATAGAAATAACGGTGCCTTAAACGGCGCCCGCCACTATTGCCTTTGCGTTCTCGCTATTGCTTTTATTTCTTTCTTTCTCTGCTCCATCCGGTATTTCTGCATCCGCTGACCACGTCGCTGATGCATTCTCGCGGCGGAGCAAGATCGGTGCACTGGGCAAGAAGGTCACCGGTGTTCCCCTGATGCCCGTCAGCGACGGGAGCGACAGAACCAGTTTTGTCTGCTCCGCAAATACGCGTACGACGAGTCGATTAGGCCGGAATGCGCTGGCGCAACGCACGTCGCCGTCGCTCCCCTCGACAGACCGCAGCACGCTTTGCATGCTAATTACGCGCACTCCGTTACAACCACCCGCTGGGAGAATCGGAGGCAGGGAAGGGGGAGTGGCACGCTCGGGCATGCGGTCGGCGCGACCTCCTCCGCTCTCGCAGCTGCATCCTGCGGGATGCCGAAGAGCAGCTGCTGCTCTTTTCGAAAACGTGCCTCACTTTCCTGGTACGCTGGTCCCCGTACTACCGCAGCAAACGGCTGGACAAAGTAGAGGGCTGTGAAAACTTATCTAACAATTGTTTGCTGGCCTTAAACGTCACCGTTTTAGCGGATCCTTTACAAGTCTGAGTTCTTATCATCTGATGTAATAAAAATAGATGTAGTTCATTTGCTGACCCGAGTTTCAATGTGTTCGGGCAGATAAATAGCATTTCCCCTTCCTCTCCCCTCTAAGAACAAATACAGGCGGAAATATCGTCTCGAAAGTCACAGAGCATTAGGTGGAGCACTCAGGATGCATTGTTCACACTGAGGCAATTGGCTGGAAAAACGGAGGTCTTCAAAGTACGCCGTAACATTTTTATTGTCTTCACATCGATTGGATGGAGGTTTACGTGGTGTTTGTCGTGCAATTCGATATTATAACTTCGGTGAGCAGATGTATCCCGCTGAGTTGTTGCTTCTGCGGCGTTTGTCCAGTTTATATGGCGACTATTTGCGATCATGACGCAAGGACAGCTTCCCCAAAGAGCGCTGTGGCAGCGCGTTTGCATTGCGCGGAGGAGAATTTTTAAAGACCCATTCTCCGAGCACTCACGCAGGGAAGACGCCAGCCATGTCAGGTTAGGTTTTGTACCCACTGGAAAACGGGTGGAACGTAGCCGGCGCCACTGGGGCCAGTGGAGCTCGTCTTCCATGTTCGGCGAAAGCATTCCGGGTGTTGTCATTATTAGCACATCTTACTTGTACCAGCTGTTGTAGGGTTATTGGCGGCGCGGGCTGGGTACCTTTATTTTTCTTCCTTTTTTCTTGCCCATTCCAACATAGGTTTACAGCGCTTTAGGCGGTGCGGTCGGGGCATTATGATTTTATTTTCTTTTAGACTGCCCAATCTAAAGGTCAGCTCACAACGGTTGCAAAAGTTTTTTTCTATTGCGTCTGTACACTGAAGTGTAGTTGGTGTCAGAAGGCTCACGGCAGATGCAGGGAGTGGGTGCGTGCAGTCGGAAGAAGTTCTGTGACACTGTTACGAGGTCACTCGGCAGCTCATTCGTATGCGGAGAGGAATAGCGCAAAGACGGAACGGAAGCGCATAAACTGGGGCAACGCCGGAGCAATGACAACACAGCTAGACGAGACATTGGAGTTGACAGTGTCACATCAACTAGCCTGCACCAGTACACTCCTGCATTTCATTCGTAGGCGCAAGCGCACTCCACGCGCTGTGCTTGCGAAAGGCTTATAAAGGGCTCGGTCGTGCCAGTACAACGCCCTAAGTTTATTTTCAACAATGGCGAAACAGATTACGTGAACACAGTTGGTGCCTACCCAGCACCGTCACTTTCATTGCACAGGAAGTGTCGGTAGCGCCAGAAAAATCTCTATTCGCCTCGGAGAGCTAAAACGAAACCGATCACGTTCTTATTTTTCGTGTCGACGAGAGAGCAGCTCGCTTTGATTGCGCTGCACGCAAAACGCTTTGCGCTTTCGTGGATCGAGGGTCATACACGAGCATTCTTCTTACCTTATCTGTTGAGGAGCTCATGTGTTTTGGTGCATGCTCGCTCATTATAAGCATGCCTGCCGGTCTGGCAGTTGAAACTTGTAAGAGGAATCTCCTCCATTATTCCTACCAAACCATACCGATATGGTACGGTATGGTTTGGTAAGGTATGATGCAGTATGGTATGATATTGTATGGTATGGTGGTATGGTATGGTACAGTATGGTATGGTAAGGTATGGTATCAGGCACATGGCCAGAAATTTTTTTTCGGGAGCGGCCCAAGGCAATTTTTTTTTCTGTAAAGGGTGGGAGGGTACCTCGCGGTGCTTGGTCAACTAGAAAGATTGGGGGAGAAGGGGATTTTGAGGGGGGAGGGAGGGGCCCGGACTCCCTCGGACTCCCTCTTGGTTACATGCCTGTAAGGCCTGTACGGTATAGTATGGTATCGCCCGTTACGGTGTGGAATGGTATACTATAGTATGGTACGGTATGGTATGGTATGTTTGACGCTTCGAAGCTGCATATGAGCTATGAAGGACGCCACAGTGGAGGGCGCCGGATTAATTCGTCCTCTCCGCTCTCTTTACCGAGCACTGAGATCACACTACACATGGCTGTATTTTGCATCATCCGGCTGCAATCAATGGTGTCCGACCCCGCGACTTTGGATACAGCAGCCCAACACCAAGGCCATTGAGCCACCACTGCAAGCACAGCTATGACATTTGGTTTATGGAGGCTTAACGTCTCAAAACGACTCAGGCTATGAGGGACGTCGTAGTGAATGGCTCAGGAAACTTCGACCTCCGGGGGTTCTTTAACGTGCACTGACATCGCACAGTGTACGGGCCTCTAGAATTTCGCCCACACCGAAATTCGACCGCTGCGGCCGGGATCGAACCCGCATTTTTCAAGTCAGCAGCGATAGCCCATAGCCTCTCAGGCATAGCCACTCAGCCACCATAGCTATGGTACTCCATTCGTTTAAACGTGAACTCGAACTGCCCGCGCAGGCAAGATTCACAAGAAATGGGTTCAACAGTCTGGTACTAGCAAGTAATCACTCCATCTCTCAGCTCGTGTTCTGAGGGCTAGCAGGCATCTTGGAGTAGTGTTTGTAAAAAAAAAAATTGCTGAACGTTTAACTCATCTAAACCTAGTTATACTAAGCGAAAGCGGGCGATATCCGCGGGTTGGTCAGATGTCGGTTGCTGACGACGTTGCAAGGTCCTCTGCGTAACGTTCCGAGATGGCGCAGCTTCTCTCGGATTCATGGCGAAGCGCACTCTGCCTAGGTGAGCGGTGCGCTCCTCTTTAAGCCGCGGCTAAGCGCGCGACGAGTCACGTGGTCAGACAACGGGAGAGCGCATGCTCGGCGACTTCAGCTGCGGCGGCGGAGAGTGAGTGCGCGCCGGCAGCGGAACCACCGCGGCCGTGGCGTGGCTAGTCACATGGTCGAGCCAGCGCAGCTCCGGAAGGGCTGAAGGTCGCTGGAGGTCAAAGGGACGTAGTCGGCGAAACTCGCGGAAGATGGTGTAGTAAAGCTTTCGCTTTAAAAGAGCGCACTTATCTACTTTGCACAGAAACATTTTGCACTCGCCGCACAGTCATCGGCTTTCAACCAACAAGTTTTCCTTCTCTTCAGTTGTTCCTCGCGAACGTCACCCACGAACAGTCCACAGAATGAACAGGCTCATTCAGGGACAAGCACCTCGCGGTGCGTGCAAGTCAGCGATGATTAATCGCCCCGTCGTGCTCGCAGAGATCAAGTTCGTTCCGACTGCGCGCGCATTGCCGGTGGCGCCAGCCATACGCCACCACCAGGCGCTCGCATTCACGTCACGCGAACAACAATGCCCCGCAGGAGGCACAATGAGCGTCCACAGCCGCACTCGGCAGTACTGCCACGGCGGCCTCCCTATCATCCCCGCCCATCTCGACGGAGCTCTCAGTGCGCTCATAGCTTCCTCGCAGAACCTGCCTTCGCGTATAATGAGCGCCTGCCGGATGGCGCCCTGGAGGGGCTCAAGCAGCAGACCGGCTCCTGCCTGCCTACGAGCAGACGACCTTGCGCAGAGTGGCGGGGAGGTGGCCGTTATTTCGGCACCCTTAGACCGCTAGCTCGGAAGAAAGTTGGAGCAGCGACAGGCTCCTGCCTGCGAGGGGCTCTCTACGATCTTGTTGGGTAAAAGAATCCAACTCCCAATGCTATCGGGTATATGCGTCCCTAATAAACATTGGCTATTCGGTGTATTGTACGACGGAAGTAACTTGATCCGGCCTCCAGGGTCCGCGTGAACCAAACATGGCCGCGTCCACTGTGGCAGCGACCGCTGCCTGCAAACAGTGGAGGACCCTGTTAGAGCACAGCTCTTAGGCGCTCGTTCCGCGTCGTGTCAGCGTAACCGGCTGTCCAAGTAGCAGAACAAAAGGACACCTGTCAGCTGAGGCAGGTGACGTAGCTAGAGCGGCGCTCAAACCTCGCATTACCGGCTATCTTATTCGTATCTCAATTTTTTGCTCGTCAGTAAGCGCGTCAGCGTTAAGGTCAAGCATGAGTACGTTATCATCGGTTCAGAAAGAGCTATCGATCGATGCCCCTGGGTCAAACCCTCAGTCCGCACTGTGACAAGTGTAGCTGAAAGTAAACTATGGAGTGCTTTCTTTTGGAATGCACGACATAAGCCTATGCATGAGACGATAGGTTACTATTTGAAAACGCAGGCGCTAACACCCTAGTCAGTGTGACGTTCCGTGCGTGAGCTACCAGGGCCCATATCTTCTGCGGAATCTTCTCTGTGCTCAACCGTCCTACTCCCTTGTCTCCCCTTAAACGGTCCGCGTTCGGCGGCGCCGCGTAGACGGAGCCCCCAGCGGCGGCAAAGCCACTGAAGGGGTACGGTCCGCGTTCGGCGGCGCCGCGTTGACGGAGCCCCCAGCGGCGGCAAGCCACTGAAGGGGTACAATGGTACAAAGACGCCGGCGGGAGGGAAAGCCAGCCCAATTAGGCTGCCTGGCCGTACAAGGACACAGGAGAGGCTGACAACCGGACAAGAGAAGAAAGCTGCCGACGGGAGACAAACGACATCCCAACGAGGCAGGTCTGCAGGGGAGGCTGACAACCCGACAAGAGAAGAAAGCTGCCGGCGGGAGACAAAGAAACATTCCAGTCGGGAAGACAGGAGATCGGGCGTGGCCGGCGGAGCAGATATAGCTGGCGAGTGCGGACGAAAGGCACGCTCAGGACGAGATCGGAGAGAAAAAGTGTCCTTCAGCGCCGAAGCCGGACGGCGCGCAGCTTCTGCCAGCAACCGACGGATCGCAACTCCGGAGCCCCTCCATCGCCCCCATGACGGCGTCGCCACGTAAGCTCGGGCACCCCAGCCTCTGATGTACAATGTATAATTATTGATTACATCATTTTGTTTAAACTGAGCCATACGGTGTCTTCTTGCCTCTCCGTCCCGTGTGGACCTGAGCATTATGTGGGGTCGTCACACAGTGATGATGATGATGATGATATATTTTTATGGTGCAAGGGCATCTGTGGCCAAAGAGCGTCATGGCACAACGAATTTTCTTCTACTCAAGGTGGGGTCAAAGGCCCATTTTCCAAGCATTTCACCCTGAATAAGCCGAGCAGCACCAGACCAGGGGAAAGCTTGTACCCACTGTATCACCGGTGGGGTACCCAGCAGCACTGGGTACCGAACCCCTCACCTCCAGCATGCGAGGCGGATGCACAGACCAAAAGGCCACCTCTGTGGTCCCCCAATGCCAATCACAATGGCCTTTGTACTAGGACCGACCTCCTGCTTTTCACAGCAGCGTCATGCACTATGACTTTTTTTTTTGCGCATCTGCAAGCCTTTTACAAAGGATCTAGCCTTTTCGGTTGATAAGCCCACTTGCTACGTCCGTACCGAAACTCTAGGGCCATAATTTGATATTTTTTACTCTAAAAGCTGTAAAAACAGCTTGACAGGGGCCCCGGCCCCCGACATGGTGGCACTGCAGCGTGTCGGAGACATCACCACACCAGAGGAAACTTTCCTTTGACTATTTCGGGCACCCCGCCTTCCTCCCGCCCTTCCCCGACGCCAACGCGGAGTGCCTCATCGGCTGGTTAGCATGCCGGATAAAATCCCAGCTTTTTCATTCAGGAGCACTTCCTCTCTCTTCCCTTTTCTCAAAGTACTTAATTGCACTGGGATTAGTGAGCTGCCATTGCTCTTGGATTGAGCTTCGTAAAGGAATTAATTAAGGCAATGGTTTAGATGAAAGGTACGAAGTACAGGCGGTTTTCGTGGCTTCGCACATTCAGCCGACGCCCATGCGCGGCTTGCGCTACTTGAACAGACCTGGTCCACACGACATGGCACCTGACCTGGCGGAAAAATCGCCCGGCTGAAAAGGATGCCGTCAACCTGCATGGACAGGTACACTCCCATCCCTCGAAGCTTCCTGCATGGATGCAATTTAGCGAGTAGGTGCGTTAGATGTGCGCGGGCCTCTGTACGCAGTGGAATCCGTTTACGCGGCAGTAAGCTTCCTGCGGTGGGGGCCGATGTTGCCACTTTCCATTTAGACGCCAGGTTGCTAACGAGGAAGCTTGACACAAGACTATCTACGCGCAACAAGGTAAGAATGGGTAAGTGATGAAGCGCATAACGTCAACAAAACCCGACAGCATTCTAATACCAAGTTGAGGGAAGGGAATGGACTTGGGCAATACATGTATTATATTGGTGGAACAGATGACCGACGATCCCAAAGAGTTCATTGGAGATACGATAGGAAGAGTGAGTTAGAGAGAGAGAGAGAGAGAGAGAGAGTAAACTTTATGTGCTCTAAAAAGTTTTGCACGGCGCACGCAGTTGGGTCCTCATTCCGGGACACCCGCGCCCTTTGCTGCCTGGCTAGCCCGTACAAGCCAAAGCTGGTCTTCCTGTTCCCAGCTGGACAGCGAAGCCTCCCACTGCTCCGGCGTGGCGTTGTCGATTATGGGTGCTGCATGTATTTTTTGGCAGACCCATGTAATGTGGTAAAGTGTGGGTTTTTCTCCGCACTAGGAGTGCGTGTCCCCCTAAACGGTCTGGTGTATCTTGTGTATGAAGACACATGGATATGAATTTTAGAAGTGTGTGATGAGAGGCTAGTTGGTAAGACATACTGAAGACACAAAACTACGCAGGAAACAGGACACAGAAAAGAAGCAGGCAGGAGAGCTACGCTCGTCCTGTCTGCTTCTTTTCTGTGTCCTGTTTCCTGCGTAGTTTTGTGTCTTCAGGATATGAATTTGTTTGTAGCTGCCGGCATGACACTGATTGCTCAATGTTTAATATCTTGTGGGGTGCGGGATACTGGCTTCTTGTTACCCGGAAGTGTTCCAAAGTGTCTCAGTAGGTACGGGTCACCACAGTGGTCTCTCCGGCCTCTAGAGACCAAATAGAGATAGGAATAGTTGAGGCTATCAACGCAGCCAGTTTTTTTCTTTCGGTATAGGGCCCAAAGACGATTTCTCGTGTTGGGTGCTGGGGTGGGTGTGCTTTGTGGTGCATGCTCAACCAGAGCACTGCCAAAAGCATCTGCATTGCTGCCTAGCCACGCGCCTTGACAGCTGCCCAGCCTGTATTAGGAAAAAGAAAGTCAAGGCTTACAAATAAGTCAAACGAAGGAGCAATGTTCGGAAATTTATAGCCATAGGATGACCTTCATCGACTGTGGACAGGAACAAACGGGCCACGGACGCAGCCATGATTTTTTTTTTTTTTCAGTAGGGCGCGAAGGTGATTTCTCGCGTTGGATGCAGGCATTGGTGCGCTTTGTGGTGCATGCTCAACCACAGCACTGCCAAGAGGATCTACATTGCTGCCTAGACACGTGCGCTCCCGCCTGACTAGCTTATATTAAAAAGTAATTAGAATCGTTTGTTTGAGACACTAATAGGAAGGCGCTTGCCGGTGTTGCGGAGCTCCTTTTTTCGCTATAGACGTAAAAGCCATCTATCAATGGCCTAGATTGATAGCCTAGTAAAAAAGGTCAAAAAGTAATGCGAAGGCACGATAACCGATAGCCGTTGAGGGTAATGGACTGGATACCAAGAGAAGGCAAGCGTAGCAGGGGGCGGCAGAAAGTTAGGTCGACGGATGAGACTGGGAAGTTTGCGGGGGTAAGGTGGCCGCAGCTGGCAGTGGAGAGGGTTAATTGCAGAAGTATGGGAGAGGCCTTTGTCTTGGAGTGGGCGTAGTCAGGCTGATGATGATAAGGATCAATGGCCTATCGCTGTGCCGCATCAACTTGTCTTTGGTCGACGAACTCGGGTTGGTATTAGGGGACAAAGCTTTGTTGGGACAGGGGAAAATGTTTTAAAGTGTAGCAACCTGTGCCACAGGATATAACGGGCTTGATATCAGGACACAAATAGAATGGAACCCAAAGACTGCTATGTCTGTTCGGCTCCTACATGTTTCATTTCATTTATTTACCTTAAAGGCCCCTTTTGGAGTATAACATAAGGGGTGGGGTAATAAAAATTTTGTCACATTTTGTCACGATGATATATGAATTTCAATGTTGGCGTTGAAGGATGATGGGCAGGTGATGGCAGCAACGGAGTGGGAGAGACCGTTGCAGTCTGAAGCGGCTCGTGGAAAGGAGGAGGTGGAAGAGGTTACGATACGGGCGCGTAGACGAGTAACTTGAAGGGGGTGACCAGTGCGATGGGATATGCGCGGTGGAGGTACGCATATGTACGGTTCTTGGCCCAGTAAGTTGTAATAAGATTGCTGACTTGTAGATGCTCATGTGTTTGCGCGCTCTTTGACGTGCGATTGTGCTTGATCCACTCACGCACTCTTTTCGGGCTGCCATACACGTGTTATCATCCTGTGCCTTGTTCTTCCTTGTGGCTGCGGTATGTGGTCAAAAACAAATTCTTTCTGGCGACAAAAGATTACGATTATTTCACTTTAACGCGCAAGGGTAACCTGCCCAAAGAATACTATAGAAAATGTGTTTTCGGCTTTCATGACGTAGTGCCAACGGTCAATTTTCTAACCATTTCACCTTACAGAAGTCCTGGAAAGCTTGCACTCACAGGAAAAGCGTTTGGTACTCAACGGCTCTGAGAGGGCATGGGGGCATTGAAAAGGGATAATCAAAAACCGCACCTCTCGCATACAAGGCGGCTTTAGGCCACCGCTGCGGTCTAAACAAGGAATCCCTTAACTGTTCTTCGCCGTGATTAATGTACATGCCCAGCTTGCGTCACGGCCTCTAGCCTTGAGAAATCTCAGGAGACCGGGAAGCGGACGCAGTTGATCTAAATACTGGCCATGACAAAGGGTTGGGGCCACCTGCGTCCTACCTAAGCTGCAGTGCTTCGCGCGCTTCATGCAAAGCCGAGATGACAGAAATTAGAAGCTCGAGCGGCTCATGCCCGAAACGCTCGCCGCTCATTTAGCGATGTATGCCGGGAGAAAAACGTCCTGTGCGTTACCTTGTGCGGGCGTGGGGGCCACGCTTGATAACCCTGGGGATACGGCGGTGCGGTTCCGTGACTCGTACGACACGCAGCCTCCCTTGACTGCGCATTTGTGCGGAGAACTATATGGGGACCTGTTTTGTACGTTGCGTGCAGCGAAGCCAGTGATTCGTGCCAGCTACCTGGGACTGTTTATGTAATGAAAGGAGAGCTGCAGTAGCAGCAGCCGCAGTTTCAGTGGCCCGGAGAAGGCGGAAGCACTTAGAGGGGGTCCACGTCTGACTCTCGCCGTAGCGTTACCTCGGCGCTCTATCTCCTCTGTGCGGAGCGAGGACAGCGCACCTCGATGCAGCTGTGGAAGTCGCTTGGTGACGAGCACCGCTGCTTGAGTGGACGGATGTAAGATAACGAATGCCCCGCTGTGTACAAACTGCTTACAATACTGGAATCGGTCAGAGAGAGAAAGAGAAGGAAGGAGGTGCAGAGGTTTAGCGTGGGCCAGCTGGTGCGCCGCTGACATCTAAAAGCAGCGCCAAAGAGCACGAATGCAGATAGGCACGCGACTTGACTACCGCTGCGAACGTGCCTCGAGTACTTCCTCTTCTGAATCTTGCAGACTCTTGTGTGGACGAGAGCGGCGCGGCTGTGAAAAATGCTTGAACTTTCCAGGGGGCAAGAAGCTCTCTGATGCAACTTGTAAGAAAGTGCCTCAGAACGAGCAACCATGGCGTGGTCGTCCATGAAATATGGCGACAAAAAAGAGACCTATCTCGAAGAATTATGTAGCGGCAAAAGTTTTATCTGGGCTCGTTGGTGCATATATTTATTATAAAACTAGCGCTAAGGAACTAGGGCCCGGCTCGACCCGAAGGCTGGGCCGTAAAATGCGTTGTCTCGTCGGGCCTGAGCCAGGCTCGGGCTTGGAGATGTGGGCCCGGGCCGGGCTCGGGCCCCTACATGGAGAGGCCGTGCACGGTTTTAACGCGAGAGCGTTAAAGCTCTCATTCTATACAGAAAATCTGGCGTCGACGTTGTGAGAGAAAAAAGAGAGCGGCCTCTTGTCACCTTAATCACATCACCTTGTCACCTTGTCGCCTCTTGTCACCTTAATCTGCCACCTGCCACCTGCCCGCCGTGGCAGGTGGCAGTTTAATTAACGATTGGTCTGTAGAGCTTGCTCAGGAAGTGCAGCCTCTGTCGCGCAATCCCCAACGGTGGCAGCGCCTACCATCGCAGGGCAGTGGCACCTCGCTTAACCGCTGCACCACTGCGTTAGGAGGGGTATGAGAACTCCCAGGGATGTATTAATGTAGAGAATGAGCATTTCCGCATATAAGATCATGTAGGCAGAACCTCGGTGAAGTGATGCGCGAAGAGAACCCGTAGTGGTATCTATGCCGCCACAATTTTGTACTATATCGATACAGGCAAACTTCAATCGACCCTCAGAGCCCTTTAAAGTGTGGGTTCGATCCCGGCCGCGGCGGCTGGAATTTCTTTGGAGGAGAAATTCTGGAGGCCCGTGTACTGTGCGATGTTAGTGCACGTTAAAGAACCCCAGGTGGTCGAAATTTCCGGAGCCCTTCACTACGGCGTCTCTCATAGCCTTAGTCGCTTTGGGCCGTTAAACCCCATAAACCAACCAACCAACCGTACATGGTTTCCACAGTGAATTATTTTGCGTTTAGTGCCTCAGCAACAATCAAGGTTTTATTTGATGTTAGTTCGACGACACCACGTGCTGTCCACACTGCTGGCGCAACTTTCAGCGCAGGGTACAGGAAAAATTGGCAGCGAGGCTTCGGAAATGGCAAGAGAATACGTCTACTTAGGGCAGGTAGTGGCCGCAGATCCGGACCACGAGAGGGGAATAACTAGAAGAATAAGAATTGGGTGGAGCACATATGGCAGGTTCTCTCAGATCATGAATGGCAGTTTACCAATATCCCTCAAAAGAAAAGTTTACAACAGCTGTATCTTACCGGTGCTCGCCTATGGGGCAGAAACGTGGAGGCTAACGAAGAGGATTCAGCTTAAGTTAAGAGCAACGCACAGAGGTATGCAAATAAAAATGATAGATTTAACGTTAAGAGATCGGAAGCGGCCGGACTGGGTGAGGGAACGAACGCGGATTAATGACATCCTGGTCGAAATCAAGAGGAAGAAATGGGCTTGGGCAGGAGATGTAATGCGAAGGCAAGATAACCGTTGGGCCTTAAGGGTAACGGAGTGCATTCCAAGAGGAGGCAAACGTAGCAGGGGGTGACAAAATTCAGGTGGGCGGATGAGATCAGGAAGTTTGCAGGGGGCAAACCGACGCAGGTCAGGGTTAATTGAAGGGATATGGAAGAGGCGTTTGGACATAATTAAGCTGGTGCTGACGATGATAGGATTGACGTGGGCGAATTGGTTCGGTTCTGCTAGACACGAAAAGCAACAAACGAAAAAAAGGAAATTATCGCAGTAGTCGTTAAGGTCATGCTGGCTCCCACTTAACGCGACTTTTTTTGTTTTCTTAAAGCAGTGTTCGTTGCCTGAGGGAACGAAAGGGAGGTAGTTATATGAATGCGAAAACTATTGATTCCAACAGTCAAAATGCAAAAAACTACTCCGCACTTCGTGATGATAGGGCACCTTAAAGAGCTTCAGATGGTCTAAATTAATTCGGCGCCCTCCGCTGCCCTGTCCCTCAAGCGCACATGTGCAGCTTTGGGAGGTTAGACCTCTCATACCGTACCATACCACACCATACTATACCACACCACACCATGCCGTACCTCATGATACCATACCATACCACACCGTGCCGTACCATACCATCTTCATTTATTGCGGATTATGGTTACAACCGTTGTTCTTAACTGCGATAGCGAAGATAAATAGAGCAGAAGGAAGCAGCTGATAAATGAATGAACAAGTGTGAAGTTCATGGAGCTCCATATAAAAAATGACAACAACTTATGCCGAATAGTTGCCTCCCTCGCTTCGCCTCAACCTTCATTTCTTTGCTCGCTAAACTTTTTGCGTTGATTTCTTTTTGATCACGACCGTAGGCTTTCAGGCGTGATCTATGTCGGGACCTGTCACAAAAATTCAGGGGGCACTTTGACGATCTAAAGTGCGCGGGGCGAAAGACTTCCCACGCAACTTTGGCCGCACAGCCGTTGGCACACACGAGGCGGCAGTGGGGCGACTTGGATTGTCTAGTCATGACACACGATTGACTAGTCATGATTGGTTAATGACTAACTAGTCATTACTAATTAGTTGATTACTTTTTAGTCATTACTAATTAGTTGACGACTAACCAGTCATGTCTGGTTATTGACTGGCAAGTTATGACAAATTAGCTGATAACTAACTAGTCGTGACTGGTTAATGACTAACTAGTCATCATTAGCCAGTCATGACTGGTTAATGACTAACCAGTTATGACTAATTAGTTGATTGCTAGCTAGTCATGATTGGTTAATAACTAACTAGCCATGACTGGTTAATGAGCTGCTATTCATGGCTCGTTAATGACTAGTTAGTCATGACTCGTGACTTGTAGTGACTAGTTACGACTTTCCCTACAGATGTAACGGACGGACGGACAGAGTGCAGGCCGCGAGTGTGAGCGCTTAAAGGCTTTCGCCTTAAAGGGTCAGTCTACTCACCGAGATGAGTGTATAAATAATGGCATATTCTGGCAGCTGGCACCCTATAACATCAATAACGAGGGGTCTTCGCCCGGTTTAGGCAGGAATTTATATTTTATTTTGGCGTTAAAAGTCGCGTAAAGAAAGCATGGTGGCGACCCCAAACGTTCATTTTGTTCAAGAAAGTGGTAATCTCTTTTTGTAGAAGCATAAGTGAATATACTACGTACCATTTGTATGCCCCAATGTCAGAGAAACGCACGTTTTGTTCTAGTAAACTGTAGAAGGCGTACCGCTCGCTTTTTCTGTAAATCACATGAATATTTATAGTTACACGTACGCAAAACGCAGGCACATTCCCACTTTTAGTTTAGCGTATGCTAGCAGAGACGCAAAAAATAAACTCAGCCAATAGTGGCGCCATCTGGTCGTCAGGACGGGAACCATTGCTGTAAACAAACCGACTCTCCACTTAAGCCTAGGAGCGGCAGAATCGTCACTCTAATTATTAAAATAAAGCAAATTTATCTCTTATATGCTTTCTTATAGGCGAGATGAGACGAAGCGAAAGACAGGCGCCCCATTTATGGCCAGTGAACGCACTGAAAAAGGCAGCAACAACGAGAATTCAGTCCGAAGCGAGAGGTCCGGCTTCGACGGGCGCCGCCATGTTTGTCGCCGCGCGGCGGAAATCCAGATGGTTGCCAGATGAGACTACCATCTCATACAGATGGGTTCCCACATTAATAAATTCTATTTTAGAATGTTCTACCGCACTCCTTGGCACCACAGCTGGCTAAACGGTAATTTGAGTAAAGAGCTATCGGTTGCCGCAAAGAAAATATGGTCGATAAAATTCAGTAGACTGACCCTTTAAAAGTCGGTGCGAACTTCGTGAACGCGCATGTCACGCTCATTACTATTTGCTTTTTCATGTGCATGCATGACTGCTGAACACCACTGTGCCCCGCCCCCCACCCCCATCCGTGTAATGCCCCTAAAAGGACAATTAAGTGTTAATAAATGATGATGATAAATAAACTCATCCACTCGCTTACCTGCATAATCCTGTCCCGACTGAGATTAAAATTAGTTCCACTTATTTTAGCGGAACAGAACATTTGCACTGAAGGGATGCCCTGTTTAAGGGAGAAAAAGAATGCATGAGGTCGCTATCCAAGGTACCTGTCTAAGTTTAGAGTGTTCACAGACTGTTCCCGTTCTCGGTTACTGCCCTGAAAGAAATAAACGGTCCACGCGCTGCGCATCCCAGACGGCCGTGCACACTGAATCCTTCTCAACGACGCCGTCTCTGCCATCTATCGCTGCTCTGTAGGATAAACGGGAGGCTGTGGTGCATTCGGGCGAATCAATCAGCAAAGGTTACCGATGACCGGGAGGCCGCGCACACCGGAACACCGGGGCCACCGGCGTTCGCGACGCGGATTGACGACGAAGCGCGGGAAACCGGAACAGTAGATCCCTGCCCGGCTACAGAATTGATTGTCGCCCTTGTCGCGAGTGTCAGGAGGCGTAAATTTATCTGCCATGCCTGAGCGCGTTCGGCTACGCGATACGCTGACCCCCCTCCGCCGCGACGTGGCCTGCCCGCTCGGCGTAGCATGGCTGTCCGCATCCAGGGGTCGCCATTCTCTTCCTGGTCGCCCCTGTGGCGCCAGGCCAGCCGTGCACTCGTCGCCAGTGCGCAGCACATCGGCCCGCATCGCGACGGCGCAGAGGCTGCTCCGGACAGGAGCGGTAACCTGCATTCCCGTTTCCCTGTTTACATCTGCAGTTGGAAGAAAAATAAAAGGCGGTCGGTGCATAGCGACTCGTTTCCCGAGATAAATGCTGATCTCCAGCAGATTTACTGCAAATGGGGCATTTCGAGCGACAAAAGAAAGCGCTGAGCAATCTGCCCTAGTAGCGCGAGAAACTGGATTTGAAAGGAGAAAAAAAGGTGATGCGTATAAGTTCTCGTTTTACTTGCTTGGACTACTTGCTATTTTGAGTGTGATTTGCTTTTATGCTATTGTGCTTTTATTTTACTTGACTTTTTGAGGATCCAGGAATGTAGAGGACGAGAATATGCTTCAGGTAAGGGTTTAGCACTGGCTAGAGTTTGATTTGCATCGGCGATGCAAGAAATTGAATTCAAAGGAGTGCAGTTTGGCGCTTGATGTTAGACTGCTTTGGCCCTCGTATTAAATTTTTTGTTTCTATTCAGATGACATATTGTGATACGTAGTTTCACTGCTGTCCTTCTTTTGATCCACCTATTACCTTACGTCTGTGCCGAACTTCTTAAGATCGTTAGCAATATTATTAGTAGAGTGCTTTTCTCTCCTTCTATGAGCATATTATCGACTTAGTCATTAACATATGGCATATCCAGTCATGGAATTACAACGTGTGTGCACGGTTCGGGCATGCGACATCAGCGTTGCGCTGGGTCACTTCAGTGCGCGCCGAAAAGCGCTGATTATGAATCACATGATCTATGTTCCTTGTTCCTTCATTTACTAACCATCCCCCCTTTTCCATCACTTTTTGTTCAGGTAGTTCTGCTTTTACTTTTTACAGCCATGTGATTAAAGCGGCTTTTGTGTTATGGATCACTACGTGAAGTTGCATATTCTCCTTCACATAACACGTGCCCACCTCGGCACATCGCTATATTGTACTTTGTCCGAGGTACCAGTACCGCTATTGCCTTGAAAACAGTTCATGTAGATCCATGCGTGATGTTAAGTAAAATATACAAATACATACATATGTGGCATACATGGCGGAAGCCTAGAGCCACCGAAATCAAGGAGCATAACGGATGTCCTTCTCCTTTGAATTTGTAGTTTTCCATCAGTGGGAGATTAATAAAAGCAGAAGAAAAAACAACCACATGATGGGATCCGAACCCACGAACTCCGAATTTCATCTCCCATTAATGAAAAACTACAAACTTAAAAAAGAGACATCCCCTATCCTCCTTGGTTTCGGTTACTGTTGGCCTCCGTCAAGCTCTTTCCGTTCCCTTCTCCGCTGCATATGTGGCAGTTATTTATGACTTATATACGCAATACTACAGGAAGATTTTAGGTGGTAATAATAATTTAAGTTTACACCATTAGTAATCATAAGGACTAATAGAGGTTGATCTGCATCGGAAGGTTACCGCGTTTTAATCACAAAGAGACCACTCTCACTAAAAGCGGAGCTTTTGCAAGTTATAACAACAAAAAACCACGAAAAACGAAATACACTTGCCGCCATAACTTTTCAAGTGAAATGCATGCATCTACACCCTTTTTTGTACAGAATTGCAGAGCCTGCGCACTGCGCCATTGACTTCACAACGGTGTCAACCCGTTATTTTCGGTAAGAATGTCATTAGCTTGAATTGACTGCCGGGAAGATTTTTAAATCCAATTTTCTCGCGTATAAACGCGGCTTTTGCTACCAAGAAAACGTGAACATAGCCAGCAATAACCACAAAATCAACTTTTATTCAGAACAATAATCGGCTGCTGTTAAGCTCTGCGTTGCACTGTTATGTTGGAGGGCCACGCTCTCCCTTGCTCTCAAATTTTCCCTTAAATCTTAAGGGAATCTTTGATCTCGGTATTTAAATCTTAAGAAATCTTTATTATGTAACTAAAATATACGGTGTGTAACAACCTGTTACATATTCAATACCCTCGTGTGTTACCGACGCGAAAAAAGATGCAACGAAGGTGAAACAACAAGCGTACACTGCAATGTAATCAGCTTCAACTCAAACTGACGGCTAGCTATTGGGCTACACTGCAAGTGTTAGTCGAACCAACGGCTCACTGTCACTGCTCGTGTGTGCACTCCCTTTCTTTCGCCCTCGTAAGTTTGCGCTGAATTCTAACTATGGAAGAACTCAGTGCATTTTAGCACGAAAAGCTGCCATCACTTAATGCACCAAAGGAGCTCACTACTTATTCATAGGCACTTTTGACATTGATGCATACAATCTGAGTCTAGTGCCTCATGTGTTTTACTGCGTTTGCTGTACTTACTGACACCAGGCCCAGCTCAGAAGGGCCGCGGCAGTAGCTCACGCGACACGCTGGCGTTGCGTAAACCCCCGTTAACCGTATGGTTTAAAGTAATCTACACTGATGGCATCTTCAATATCTTCCCTTTTAACAGCACTGCTTATCTCTGCAGTCGCTGAAATAGGGCCTAGTCAGCGTGTAGTGCCCATTAGGGCAGTCTGATTTGGTTTGGTTTATTAAGGTTTAACGTCTCAAAGCAACTCAGGCTATGAGGGACACCGTACTGGAGGGCTCCGGAAATTTCGGCCACTTGGGATTCTTTAGCGTGCACTGACATCGCACAGTACACGGGCCTGTAGAATTTCGCCTCTATCGAAATTCTGCCGCCGCAGACGGGATCGAACCCGCGCCTTTCGGATCAGCACCCGAGCGCCGTAACCGCTGAGCCACCGCGGCGGGGAAAAAAGGCAGTATGAGTACCAGCGTGCGTTCTACCGCATACACGCCTCATTGCAAACGAACTGAGTCGCACTGTTCGGGCGTTTGATCACATGGGTTCGAAGTGCCTGGTCAGAGTAGGGCACACATGTCGGAAGCCGGAACGGAGGCAATCAAAGGGGTCTTCGTACCATTTGCAACGGCTTGTACTGAGCTCCGGAAGCGCATGACCTCGCGCCACTGCTACAGGTCAGAACGTGCGTGTTTAGTTATCAGGGAAAAACTTGCACCGTGCACGTAACCAGGACGCGGTAGGCCCAAACGAAAGCGTAATCTGAATACGGCTGGCGCTGAAGCATCCGCGGTAATCTCTGTCCTTGTATGTCTGGAAGGAGAACGCTATGTTGCATCGCAGCGCTTCCGTGAGCGATAATGCAAAGCTCACAAATCGCCATGCGGCCCACACTGCAAACACGTCTGGCGCTCGAAAGACTAAATTCGGTTTGTGTTTCCGCCGATGACGACGCTGTTGCATAAACACTGGCCGCAGGCGCCTGACCTAACCGATGACGACACCTCACCCGAACACTTTATCTTACCGGCGATAGCCTGTTTTTTTTTTTTTTTATCAGGGTTAAAAGGTACAAAAGTGCAAACGTACGTGAACAACACCGCTGTAAGTTGTTCGACGTGTCTGGGCAACTGCTCGAAATTTCCCGAAAGCCATTTACTTGTTTAACCACCACTGAACACCGTCATGTTTGTCAGTAGCTCTTTAATCTAAAGCCTAAGCACAAGCGAACAAAATCATAGACAACCTCAAACTTTTTTTTTGCGCCAAGGGCATGGCGTTGTATTGGTGTCGAAATTAATCGTTGCACAAACGGTTGCACAGATATCACGAAAGGACAATTCCCCGCCAGAGGTCATCTGAGAAGCGATGCTACCGCGCACTGTAGAACGGTTCGGACAATTTTTTTCTTCCTCGGGCTCACCGTGGAGCATCTTCGAAGCGCTTTGTCGTGACAGGTCTCCCAGCAGTGGCACTTCGTATAGGAGCGAGTCCGACGCGGCAGATAATGCATGACAGCGGCGTTTCTTAGTGTGAGATGTGTCGCTGTACTCTGTCATTCCTTCAAAGTTTATATCAATTCCGAACTTAAAAAAACTCGTCACGCCTGCTTCTAGTTGAACTCTGTTTCCATAGGAGTCACCCACCCAGAGTGTATTGTCACGGGACTTTGACCACAGGGTGGACGACAGAAGGACCGGTTGGCGCGCAGTTCAAACTCCTCGTTCGGTGAAATTGTGCAAGCTCCCCCCCCCCCCCCCCCCCCGCAAAAAAAAAAAAATCAACTCCGGGTGGCGATGGCAACAAATGCGCGCGACTATCGTCGGGGTTAGAATCACTACCGCTCACATCCGCACTGGGAACTTTCTAGATAATGCACCAGATCAAGTACCAGTCGCTTCGGCTCAGTGGTTTTGGAGTTCGGTTGCTAATCCCAAGGTGGCTGGTTATGCGATTCAGGTCGCAGTGGCCGCATTTCGATGGAGCCGAAAGCCAAGAACGTCCTTAGGCTCTGCGATGAACACCAGGTGGTCTAAGTTAATCTGACGCACTCCACTACGGAGTACCCCATAGCTCTCATACACTCCCCATACCCACATACAAGCCCCTAAACCACCTCGAAAAGTCTTGGACATCGTAGAAGCTGTCGCTCATTATTACGGTCCTTCCGGAGTGCTCCGGTTGCATTTCAAGAGCCAAACAAAGCTACGAGATTGCACACGGGGGGCGATTAACAGTAAACAAAGAACACAGGAAAACAAACGTATGAAAAAGCCTCGCAGGGATGTTGCATTTGGCGAAAAGTCCGGATTGCGCATGGTTGGTGATTGTTGTGTCATCCGGAAATTTATCAACGCAGCTGTAGCAGCGTCAGTAATAGTCGCGCCTGACGTCAAAAGGTCTCCCCCCCGCGAGTTACCTTCACTCCCGTGCCGTCCCTGCTCACCTACCATAGCCACACACCAGCTTGGTTGCCCTTCATTCAGCATGCACTGTCACCTGTGTTCACGAACATTACGGTCGCGGGAGATGTGAAGCATTTCTTTCAAGTACATCTATGCTTTCTTTTGTGAAAAAGGTCATATCTTGGCGCGAAACCTTAAGAGTTGGCACCTGTCACAAATTTACGAATCAGTTAAAAAAAAACAGGCCAAGAGCAGAACAAGTTAAGAGGACAACGCTGGGTCCTGGAACATTGCTCTTTCTTTTCCTTCGTCTGTTGTCCTGGCGAATGGCAAGTGTGTGAGGTGCGCCCATGAACAGAGCCTCTCATCTTGGATCCACTGATCGCTAACGAACTATCAATCACGCAATATGAATCCGAACTTTTTAATGGAGACCGACCCTTCTGGACCAGTACCGGTATATATATAGCTCCAGTACTTCTAGAAACACAGTAAGAGGCACGTGCAAAGCAAGTTCCGACAACAGTCTAGAAAAGGTAACACCCCCACATGGGTACCAAGACGTTGCCACCGCCACTGCCACTACGACCTGGAGACAACCGTGCCGCCGTCGGAAATCTTCAAGGATAGGGAAAAAGCGTTACCGCAGCGTGGTGCGATCTGAAGCTCGCGCTCGATACAAAATATGGGCAAAATGAAACTGACTGTGCCACTTAGTTCTCCCGAACAACGGACAAACATTTATTCAAGCATTGTTTCCCCTATTGTAGTTATCACCCAAACAACTTCAATGAAATGTGTAGTGCGTCGAAATACTAACACACATAATAATAATCGGGATGTGTGGGACATCGTTTCCGTTCATTTTACAAGCGTCATGTCTTGGCACACAATCTTTAATACTTGATAAAGTCACACACAACGTATGTCTTAATCGAAGGTGTTTGAGGCCTTTTTTGTTTAATTATAGCGCACATTACTTTTCTCCCGTTTCCGGTTGTCCTGTGGTAATAATTGTTTACTTTGTTCATTATTTTGGAAGTGGCTTCATGTGAGGTGCTTGTTTCTTTGCGCTTATATAGTGTTCATTTAAGGATCTTATCCTTGGTCTACTTGGCATTTAATTTGTAATGGCCGATGCTGTATTTGTAGTAAATATATCTGGTTTACACTGTTACTGCAATGTAGAGCTCAGTTTCTAAAAAATTGCCGCCGCGGTGGCTCAGTGGCTATGGTGCTCGGCTGCTGACCCAAAAGACGCGGGTTCGATCCCGGCCGCGGCGGCTAGAATTTCTTTGGAGGAGAAATTCTAGAGGCCCGTGTACTGTGCGATGTCAGTGCACGTTAAAGAACCCCAGGTGGTCGAAATTTCCGGAGCCCTCCACTACGGCGTCTCTCATAGCCTTAGTCGCTTTGGGACGTTAAACCCCATAAACCAAACCAAACCAGTTTCTAAAAAATTATCTGATTTGAATTGATGTCGCTTTGCAGCTGGCCTCAAGGGACTAAGAGTTGCTCTTTGAAATACTAATGACCGCGGAATTAGTAGAAGTCTTTAAAAAACTAACCCCTGCAGCAGCTTTACTTCTTGCTGGATTAGAGACCGGGCGTCGACGTTCTTCAAGCGCTGGGTTCATCAGTACCCAGCGGGAAGCCGGACACGCAGTTTCTGCCTCATTGTTGCTATCTTCATTTCACACCCGCTCGAAGAAACCAAATCCAGGCAGCCACTTGTAGAACTCTGCCTCAGGTCCCGTCGGTCAGCGCTTCACGCAGTGTCAGTCAGGCGGAGGCGCTCGTGCTCTTAACTAGGCCGCCCGAGCGCTCCAGAAAGAACGGCAGCCTTTCGAGACGGCGTATATAACAGCTATAGCGGCCCGACAGGTCTCGGCGTTGCGGCTTGCCCTGCGACCGATGTGCAGCGGAGAGGGTCCAATTAGGGTTACGCGACCCCTCTGAGGAGGTCCTGGTTGACCTCCGACGACAGTTCGTTAGCGGCTGCTACCCGTCGGTTACGAAGACGGAGCACCTTGACGCCTCGGCCACGATCCGCCCGGCAGGCGCCGAAGGTCGCCTCCACGTATATAGAAGCTTTGGAGCGCATCATATGGGGTCGTACGAGTTCTTCGTTGGGATGAGACGTGACCCTGCAGCCTGTTGCGGCCACGTCCCGTGTGCGGGTAGGTATAGGTCACGAGAGACTTGTCAGCGACGCTTTTTCACATCGAGAGTGGAGGCGAAAGGAGTGGCAGATAATATTATTTCATAAGCCGCTTTTTGTACGGTACGCTGCTCCTTCATTTTTCTGCAAAATTGTGTTTTTATGCGTCGTCAGCTGAGGACTCTCTCTTGCAAACGCTGTTAGAGATGCTAGATTTGTCGGTAACAGCCTGTCACAGCCTGTAACGGTTTGCAATAGTTCATAAGCCCGATCTTAACTATCCATATCTGTCTCTCTCTCTCTTCTCCTTGATCTCATTGGCTCCGCAGACGGCGCTCACTCCAGGCGCGCTCATCATACTGATTGCATCCCTCGGAAAGGCCACTAAACGGAGCTCTCACAAAACAGGTCTCCCATCAGACTGCTTCTCAGGCGCTCTCCCATTTGGAACGGGTAGTACACTTGCACGCTATAGCCTCAACCTGGAGATGGCCCCTTTTGTTTCTTGCTTTCGCACCGCAAAAAAAGGAAGAGCCTTTGCACACGACCTCGGAAACAATCCGACCCTGCTCCCTCTCTTCTGACTGCCCACCCTCCCCCTCTTTTCAAGTCATTCCGGGCCCATTTAAAGTAGCACCCCCGTACGTCCCCCCCTCCGAAATACTTCCACTGCATGCACATACCGTAGATGTCCATCGCCAAACGAATTAGAGAGGGGGGGGTACGCGAAAGCGCCCTCTGGTCACCTCTGTAATTTCACTGTAAGCGCGAGGGGTCAGAATGAAGCGCCTGGCTGCACCGGATGATGGTTTTCGCCCAGCAGCGTGCCGCGACCGCTGGTGTCGGCTATTATACAGGGACGCGTATGTATGTTGTGCGAAACGTCGCTTCCCCTTTTTCCTTCTGTGCCTGCGCACCGACCAGGTATCGCTCGTCTCTGTATACGCTAGGGCCGAGAGAAGAAAGGAGACCCCCTGTGTGCGTGATCCAGCGAGGAGCCGAAAACATTATTCTGGACCGGACGCCAGGAAAAGAGGAGACATAAAAGAATGCTGGCAGCGAAGAAAAATAAATATGCTGAACCACCAGTAGTCGCGGCGAACGGTTTTATCGACGTTTTCCGAGCGCAGTGTAATTCTCTGGGAGCCCCGGAGAAACGAGAAGCCAGCACGCCAGAGCTGCCAAGCGGAACAACCGCAAAGCGATTATATATGCCTCTCCAGTCCTACACCACCGCTTCCACCCTTTCTTTACTCCCCTCCCCCTGTGCCCTTCCCCTCTACCCGCTTTCAGTTTACAGCCTATACTGCGTCTATGCAGTCGCCCGATTTTCCTTTTCTTTTTTCTCTTTTTCACTTCGCGTATACTTCGTTCTCGTTCCGTGAGCTGGTATCGTTGCCCTTGCTTCACGCTTGGCGCCACCCGTACAGAGAGGACAGAGCGACCGGCCTCCGCTGCGCGGAGACGTTGCGTCATCGGAGAGAGCGGCAACAAAGGGCTGTAACGTCGTCCATTTTCGAAACTCTGCCTTCGGCATACCCATCCTCGCGTGCCGGCCGCTACACGTTCGACGTCCTTGGACCTGCTGCAGGAACGACCGAGCAGACGACGGAACGACCGAAATGACGACGCTGCGTAGGAGCAGCTCCGGTGCTTGACACGGGGTCATGCAGTCCGTGCCGCCGTGACCGCGCGTGCAGACGGCTGCCTCCTGCAGAGGTCCTTGCGACGTCCCACGTCGTGGATAGAACGTGTGGTGTCCGCTCCTGGTCTGGCTGCCCCAATTGTTCTCCAGTGCTATTTTGCACAGTGGCGGCGGCTGTTCTGGGCAGGTCGTGGCGAGACAGCGAGCGAGAGGTGCGCCTGTGGCTGCTGCTTCTTCTGGTCGAGGAAGGGTGAAAACTCTCAGAGCTTATTTATTTTTAATCGCCCCGTTTCGCGCAGTTCGCCACGACCTCGAGCTTAGGTGGAAATAAAAACGCCCGTTAACTGCCCCAATTTCGCCAGCCGGCGTTTATTGCCCAAACAGGGCTGTGGAGAGTTTCGACTTGGGAACTCTTGACTTGGGAAGTGGCTCTATTTAGCTAACAATGACAATAATAATTGCCTCAAATCTTGCAATTCCGGAGCTCTCGTTGGACTTGTTGCTAGTATGGTAAAGAAAGTTAACAGCAGGTGGGCTTAGCAACGGTACGTTCTGCAGCGTCGCCTGGTTTGCTTTGTGCTTGTGGTTTTTGTTCTATCTCTTCCTTCCTTCCCTCCTCGCTGCGCTGATTTAGTTTTTAGAGTACATTTCACTGCAAACTGGGCGAGAGCTGGCTAAAGTCACTTAACACCTTGCAAAGGCCTGTCCTCCCCATGTAACGATATAGTAAATTCACGCTGTATATGGTCTTGAGCGGAGTCCTCATTGTCCAGCGGAGTCAACCTTTCGCGGGAATTTCTAGTTGCCAAACACAAAACGCAATGTACTAGACTTGTCCTCGAGCTCTAGCGTTATCCACCTCACCTTTCTTTTACATGCGACAGATGGACCTCTGGACCTTCGCCCCTTCCTCATGACTCGCCATGGACCATGTGTCCTTGTATCGGGGACCTATACAAGTGGCACTGCGCATCAACATGTAACCTACAAGTGCAACTACCCTTTAAATCAGGGTGGTTAAATGTTTCACTCATTAATCACGGTACGGTTTCTTCCTTTTCAGAAATACTTCAAGAATTGAGCCGAAACTCGAAGCTATAAGTTTTGTCCCCCCTGATATTGTAAGGCTAGGGAAATGTTAGCAAGTCCGGACGAGAACCGGCGTATTCAGCATGGTATGACGGAGGATCCGCCTCCGGCACATCTACTCACATCTCCCACGCTTGAAAAATGGGAAGCTGTTTCTCCAGCCCGGACCCGGACGTTCAGTCCAGGGCCACGGCAAGCGCAGGAGGTCGCCGACGGACTTAAACTGCCGGCCACCTGGAGCGGCTGAAGTGCCCAAGAAGATCACCAACCTATTGCTGACAAAAAAGTTTTTCTCTTTCTTTCTCTGGCAAGTCCGGATCTCGAGATGTGTTACAGATGGTGCAGCAAATAACCTGCAACTCGAGGGCGGCACGCATAGGGCGTATTCCAGTTTAAATACCTTCAATACAAGCGGCGACACGCACCACAATACGGACCGAAAACGGCAACGTAACTTTCGATTTTTGATATCATTCACTGCTTGAAAGTAGCGTCCGCCCTGCCGCGTGAATTGAGGTCCTACCCGCATGCCTGCACTGCAATTAATATAATATAAAGAGTGGCTTTGTGCATCCTTGCGGCTCTCAGGGTACGCGCCTTAGTCATTAACGATTATCGCAGTCGTCCAGTTCAGCGACTTTTACGGCACTTTCCAGGTGTCCTCCTGCTGTTTTTCTGTTACCGCGTATTTCATTACAACAAACAACCTGTATACGATGGAACTTGTACAAATAACAAATAAGAGCTGCGCGGTCATGAATGGACGCGCGTCCTAGTCGATGACACCAAACGTTGCGCGAGGCACGTATATGAGGTGGCCACTTGATCAGGCAACATCATTACCAACACCGACAACTACGCCCAACTCGCAACGAGCCATCAACAGCTGCGATGTATATCTTCCGATATACTGAAGTCGATGGGGAACAGAGCGTCTGAAAGGCGTTTCAAAGCCTTTGGCGGCGTCTTACGACCACGCGCACCACCACCCGATGGCAACGAAGGTTGCGCGATGCATAGTGCATGCCCCCTTCGACCACGTCTGTCAGTCCTGTCCTTTACTCACTATCGTGCTACCTGTGCTGTTCCAGCCATCAACTAGCTCAGTTAACTACGCTTTTAACTTTTATGTGAACTTACAATGGGACCTGAGATGTCGCGAAACTAAATGGGAAATCCTCTGCAATGGCGTGGCACGAGACTCTATGGAACAATCTATTACGTTTGAAACGCTCTCTGTCCAAGAAGTCGGCCAACTAAAGCGATTCTCTGTGGTGACTGGCGGTCAGTGGTGACGGAGGCACTGTCGTCAAAGGAGAGTCAAACTGAGCTTCGGCAAAACAGGGCTGAGCCTGCTCAGGTTTCTGCATGAACATGTCCTCCGCGATCTTCTATACTACATTGACAGCCCCGTCTCATGCCACATGGCAAGTCGACGAAATAAAAAATTAATCCTAAGGAAAATTACGATTCTCTCTAATGCAATGCAAAATTTGAGCGCAGTTCCGTCGGTGTCTCAAGGCTCTGTAGGCTTATTGTTTTTGTTTGTTGGGTCATCGGCACATCTGCCAAAGATATTAGTCCGATAGCAGCATCAGTTGAAGAAGACGTTGTGCAATGTACAGTTCGCGAGAATGTGTATATTAGTTCGATAGCAGTATTGGTTGAAGACGGCGATGCGCAACGCACAGCGCGAAAGTGTGTTGCAGTTTTACACGCAGCGCGATCGGCTGCGGTGATCGCGCCTCGTGCTCTCGGGTACTCTGGGGTAACGGATAGCGATCTATTCGCGGCGCCGCGGGTTCAAATCCCAGGTGGCAGTGTCGGTTTTGACTTGTTTATTCGTTGTTTGACTTGGTTGCACCAAGAGTGGCGACGCTGCCCATCCCACGAACGGGCGCTTGAGAGCTGCGCTCTAAAAGAAACGAGACACGCACAGAACAATTACAAGGCAGAGAGAATAAAGAGCGAAGCAACAAGCAGCCGCGGACGGTCCATCGCAAGCAGCAGCAGCAAAAGACGCGTCACCGTTTTTCAGCCCTAATCCTCGACGACGGCGCCGAACAATGGCAGCTGAGACCCGAGGAGGGGAGAAAGAATGGGAAATCGGGGGTGACTGATCGATCCGGCCCGGCTGATGACTTCCTTTCCGCTACGGGGCCAGCGGTGACGAGCTACGGCTGCTCGCGGCAGGCTTGCCCCGACCAGGGTGGAGCGCAGTGCGCGCCAGGGGGAGAAGGAACACGAAGATAACAGACCGAGCGCTGCGCCGAGCCCGGGCGCCGACGGAGGCAGTGCACCACTTCCTGCTTTCCCTCCGCGTTGCCCAAGAGCTTTTAGGCCGTTTTGCAAGAGCGCGCTGCGTATGGAACCCGCGCGCCACTCGACGGCCCAAGTGGTTTCCGATAGCTGTTACAGCGCGGACACGTAAGAGGGTGGGGGAGGGCGCGAGTCTACTCGTCCGTGTTACGGCGAACGGGGTTACGAGCCTGTCGGTTCCCGCCACCGTTTTCTTCTTGTTACACGTGACCTGCCACAGAGGCTGTCCGGATACGTGCACTGAGTAGCGCACCGCTGTCTTCCGAGTCGCTGACTTTGAGCGAGGCTAGTCCAGAATAAACTTGCGTTGAAGCGATTCCAATCTCTCTGCAGTTCTACTGTAATCGTGGCAGTATGGAAGAGGCGAACAATAGCCCTGGGAAGCTCTGGCCCAGAGTTTAGAAAATTTAATCATGGTCTAGAATATTCAGCCGGAAAAAGTTTCCTTAACGTTCGCCATTATGTCATGACGAAAAGCTCCCGTTTTCTTCTGCCCGCCAAAGAGAGCGTTGTCCCAGTGGCCCTGAGCCATGAGGAACATGTGGGCCTGACAGCTGGCGCACTATTCCACGTGTGTGGGGAATTGAAGGTCGTGGTATCCAGAACCATACCCACACCGCACGTTCCGTGTTGCAGACAGTGTCATATGATGGTTTGGTTTGGTTTATGGGGTTTAACGTCCCAAAGCGACTAAGGCTATGAGAGACGCCGTAGTGGAGGGCTCCGGAAATTTCGACCACCTGGGGTTCTTTAACGTGCACTGACATCGCACAGTACACGGGCCTCTGGAATTTCTCCTCCAAAGAAATTCTAGCCGCCGCGGCCGGGATCGAACCCGCGTCTTTTGGGTCAGCAGCCGAGCACCATAACCGCTGAGCCACCGCGGCGGCACAGTGTCATATGAGGTCAGTCAAGTGGCTCGTATTCAGACTGATCTGGAAAATCTTTTGATAAGGTGCGTCATGATTTCTTGTTTGCTGTATTAGACAGTGCAAATACTGGTGATGTCTTCATTAAAGGTATAGGACTATGCTATAAAGCGTCTATTAGAAGACTGATCGTTCATCTAAAGCTTGCTAAACCTATTGCATTTTAAACATCGGTTCGACACTGCTGCCCCCTGTCGCCTTTGTGATTCGCTTTATATGTTGAGCCGCTATGCCTTGGTATCATCAAAAACAGAAAAAATTCATCGCTTCTCACTTTTGCAATGTGAAATCAAAATTTTGGCTTATGGCTTATGCCGGTGACATCGGCCTTCCCTGTTCTGATAAAAAGAGTGTGCTCGAGGTTTTTCATGTAACTGAGCAGTTCTGTCAGAGTTCGATGCGGCTCCTAATCTTATAACACAGATGGGTTTTAAGGCGGAAGTCTTTAATGTCTCATCGTTGTAAGCAGCAGTTGTCGACAGAAAATGTCACGCTTTTCAATTGGTGGAAACGGTCGTGACGTCACAGTGCGCGAATTTCAAACGGGGCCAATTGTACTATGCAACCAATTGAAGGGATCGTATAGTGATCCTCCAAGTGGGAACTGAGCCTAGTTAATTGCTTAATTACCTAATTAGCCTAATTAGCTTTGCTAGCCAGGCCATATAAATAAATAAAACCGATTAAGAAAATGGTCGAGCTCAGGATTCGAACCCCGGTCTTCGGCGTGAGAGACGAGCATGCTATCCACTCCGCCATGCCAGCTCGATGGTTCGGGATGAACAAAGGCGCGTCTAGTGTATACGGTGTCTTCACTCACTCTCATCCTCCTCCATTCCCTTCCGGCGAGGTTTAGATGTCCACCGACAAATGAGAGACAGATACATTTCCTTTCCTCAAAAACCAATTTACCGACGAGCGAGGCGTAGAACCGAATGGGCGATGGCGTTCTATGGACTCCTTGGCAGCGTTGCAAGACGCTGTCGCGTTCCACTCTTAGCGGCGAAGCTTAACATCTTAACCACACATCAGTGACCACACTTTAGGTCAAAAAAGTGCACCCCTGAATTTTGTGAGACAGTTACTACGTAATTCCCTTTCCTCAAATACAATTTTCATTTTCTTCATTACGGCTCCTCTTTATCTATCTTCTGTCACTCACACTTCCTCCCTTCCTCTGCGGTGTGGTTCAGGTGTCCACCGAGATGACAGAGAATTACTGCGCCATTTCCTTTCCTCAAAAAGCGTTGCGTTCAAAGGGCGAAGGCATCGCGCCGAACGGGTGGTAGCGTTCCGTGGACTCCCTGGCAGCGCTACAATGCGCTGTCGCGTTCCACTGCTAAAGGCGAAGCTTAAGCGTCAGTAATTAGCAGTTAATTAGTATTCAGGCATTAATCAGTAATTAACCATTAATTAGTGATTTGTCATCACTTAGTAATTCGTACTCAATTATATGTGACGCCACCAGTGCCACACAAACAGCGAAGGTGGTGCGGAAAACGCTTCCGCCTCTACCCACTTTAGACAGTCAAAGTGCCCCCTGAATTTTTGGCTTGGACACTGGGGTACAAAACCAGGCCTTTTTTGAGGCATCAAGTGGAACTCCGAAGGCTTACATTTCTTGGGGGTTCCCTTGCATGAGTATTGCTACAGTGTTTCATTGAGATTCTCAAATTTCGCCCGTTAGGATACAAACACTCGCTTGGAGGGGCATGGGAGTATAGTGTGTTTGCATGAGCACAAGTGTGCAATATCTTCGTGGTTACCAAGCTCATCTACGTAAAGCAAGTGTTGCATTGTTCCAGAAAAATAGTGCAGGCAATGCACAGAATTTTTGCGACTTTTGTGAGGCGCCCTCAGTGGAAGCCTATGCGTCGAGACAATTTGTTTCTCACTCTGGAGGCTGATGAAGGTGGTCTTCAGCACTTGCTTGTTCATCAACTTGTTTCAAGGTTTTTATTTTTTAAAACTGTAATCCATCCTTTCCTCGTAGCTGTGCTTAAAAGAGGAGTGAGTGGCCATTTGCCTATTCTGTTTGCGCGCACTGGTCATAGATGTATGGAGCCTTTGTGGACATTTTAAGTCCACAAAGAACCCCCACACACATTCCATTTCCTCACTGTACGCCTTTCTTTAGAGTACCTATAATGTCTCTTTAGAAAACAGATGGCAAAGGTTTCAGACGCTATTTACTGTACCAATGTATTGGCAGCCTTACCTCGCCTTTGTAGATAACTGTGTATTAAAGCGGGTGCGACGGATGCGTGTTCAATCAGCCGCAAAAGCTTTCTTTTTTAAACTTCACACGTCGACCTTACCAGTCAAAACGTGGTTTTGTGCTAAAGGGGCGTTTGTGCCATGCTCAATCAATTGTCACCAGCAGTTAGAGGCTTTGATCATTGCGTTGTGTCGCTATGTGTTTTGCCGTGATGCTGTCTTTTTTCTTAGGATATTCTTCAGAGGACTCTCAAAAAGGGCATTGAGGTCACGCCCTACGCTATAAAATTTTTGCCTACAATGGAGGCTTCTAAGATTCCATGCCATATTTTTGTGCTCATGAGAGTGTTTAGCCTGTGGAAGAGATGCATGATAGATCGCCACGCAGATCCGCCATGCAGAGCAGGGTGCATTGGTGCGAGGGTATATGCTGCGCAAGATCGACCTCCTGTACGGCTACCTTTACTCGGTGCATGTGTGTATCCCTTGATTTTCATGTGCAGGCAGAGTGATAGCAGGATGCTGGCGTGAATATATGCATGACGGGTTATACAGATGCGGTTGGTTAAGTAAGGCTGGAGGCCTGTTAGTTTTGTTGTACTTGCATGCAATAAAGAAACAAAGTGCCTCGATGGACTATGGCTGGCGTGTTCGGTCTTACCCGCGACCGAACGGTCTCAGGTTCGATTTACATCTGACCCCACTTTTGTCTTCCGCGAAAACCAATTTACTTTACATCCTTACATGTCATAATGACGTTTGAGTCATACTACGACCTAATAATCACAATTTATCTGATGTTTTAATCAATTTCTATAGCGCGTGATGTCGCGACCCTGTAGATCGTCGACCAATGGGAATTTTGTTCCCACACCCCCGTGGTTGCGGCCGAACGTGCGCTCTAACGCTGCAAAGCTGATGCTAAGCCTCAGAGTGTGACGCTCAGTGCCCTAGACGCCTTGGAAATACCGGACCCTGCTGACACCGAAGCTTTGTGGGTGCGAGAGTTCCTTGACCTGTTTATTGAGGACTGCTTCTCTACAGATTTTTCTCTACACCTGAGCACTCCCATTGGAGCTTACCGGTTGGGCGCAAAATAGCGCCTTTTCGTAAGAAGAACTTTGGTAACTTTCTGAGGACCCACCTATCCCTCTAATAAGTTTCTTTGCACATGGGACCCATGCCTTTACCACCCTTCCCAAGAAAAAGTTGACTTCCGCACACTGCTCTCTCAACTCACGGTGCCCTTCTCGCGTCCGACAGGCTTGCACGGACGGGTCCAATTCGCACACCGCGACGGGAGCATCATTTGTGGTTCGCCACCTCGTAAGCCGCTTTCGATTGCAGGCTGCTTCCAGAGCCTCTGGGCCGAGACTGTGGCATTTCATAAGGCCTGCCCTACGTTCTGCCCGTTTCGTCTTCAACAACACTTTACATGCACTGCGATTGTAAGCCGCTTTTGACATCGCTGTCCACAATAACCATTGAGGATTCGCGCGTAAGGAAAATCAAGCACGCCTTGACCACCCTTTCTATGGTCCGTGCACATGGTTTGTTCTATGTCCTTGCCAACTCAGGCGTATGGGGCAGTGAACTATAGCCGGCCTCGCCGCCTCTCTGAAGGCGTCACGCAGTCTCTTCCTCCAGTTTTGGCGGTCAATCCACAGCATCTGCAGCACTATGCGTGCCACACGTCTGCGCATGTGGCAATCGTGGTGACGCGCCAATAACAGAGGCAGCTTAGTTCGTGCGTGGTTGCCCATTATTTTAGTGTTCTCCGACCTCTTCCCTCAGCCATACCCGTTGATTTCTCTCTTTACGGGCCATGGACGATTCCCCACCTATTTCTGGCATTTCGGCCTCAGTGCCGATCTGGCGTGCCTAGTGGAAACATACAGGGCTGGTCAAAAGTTCCCAGGCCACATGGTCTGCTTTCTATCGGTATATCCTGGCACTTAAGCTGCCGATGAAGCTATCAAGGTAGTCCGAGGTTGCAGCGATACTTCTTGTACCCTATACAGATATTTTGAGCTTCGCTGGGGTCGTACCTGCCTGGCTATATACTCCTCAAAAGCAGACCATGTAGCCTGGGAACTTTTGACCGACTCTGTACCTCATTACCTGTCTTCATGTCCCTTCCCGGTCGACGTTGTTAACGAACTGGGGGTTGCCCTTGTGGCAGTTAAGTTACTGATCAGTCGAGAAAGGTTGCTCGGGATTAGCAACGTGGGCCGCACAAGGCGCGCAGGTGGGAGCACCTGCCATCACAGGCCTGTGGCGCATCGCTTAACCGCTGCACCACTGCGCAAGGATTGGTTTGAGGACTTCCTGCGATCTGTGAATGTTAAGTAGAGAATTACCAATTCCGCATATGTAGGTATCCACCAACTATATCGCGTCATACCTTTAATGCATAACTTGAATTTCTGTCTTCACCAATTGTTTCCTAACTACGCATTTCTCTCTCTCTCTCTCTCTCTCCCTTTTTTTATTTCGTCATTCTCCCTTCTATCTCTCATCTTTCTTTTCTTTCCTCCCATTCTTCTGTTTTGACTTCTGATGGGCCAGCCAGTTATCGTATTATTGTTGTGATTTTCTGCGCGCTTCTCTCTTTTGCGATTTGTGCTTTGATTATTTCTGCATGTCGGACCCCCTCGGCTGCGGCACCAGTCGTTCGTGTGGACGCCATCTTGCTCCTGTGGATTCGGCCAACTTTTCCGTGTTTTTACCACGGCTTTACTACAAGTTCTCGCTGAGGGCCGTCTGCCCTGATTGACATTTAGTTATGAAACTGTTTTGCATGCCTCCAGTTTTTCTTTATTTCGATTAGCTTTATCTCTGGATTTTCCGCTTGGGCCAGTTTCAGGCCTCGTTTTTTTTATATCTGATTGGCTCAAGCTCGCGATAACTGAGATAAGTGCGCGCGCATACTCCACTTTTCTTTTTCACTTTTCTTTTCTTCTAGGAGAGCCCCAAACAAAACGGGGGGGGGGGGGGGGGGGGGGGGTACAAGCGCCTAGCCCTAGGTGCAAGATAGAGCAGTACGTGCCGCCGACATCGAGGGGAAGTGAGGCAGGCGCGAAAATTTATCAGCGCTTGCTGCCAAAGCTATCCCCGAAATTCGAGTTACAGGTGGCAGCCGTCCTGACAGTCTTTTTTTTTTACTCGCTCCAGCCTTCTGCTTAAATCGTGGTAAAATACGAATGTTTCAAATTCCCTTCAGTCATCTACCGCATGCGACTATATCTGGTGATTCTACTGATTATAACGGTATTCGTCAAAATCCACATACCAGAAGCCATTGTGCTTGTGCCTCAAAATCCCTCCATCAAACTCGTTTTAAACATATGCTTGACATGCATTAAGGTACTACCCCACTACAGAACTCTCTGGAAGTATATGCGTTTCAGTTGGCAACTTAATTGTAATATAGCGAAACTCGCAGATTTCACCTTGGGGCGCAGCCCTATATGAGGTTTTGTGGGAACTAAAAGTAGCAACCTTGAAATCAGCGGTATCACCATGCGTTACAATTTATACAATCCAATGTCTTTTCACTTTCACCATAATTTCATAAGACGTATTAAGTTATTGTGAGAAGGACGTAATAATTGACAGCACTCCAAGCCCGTTTTCTATATCAAGTAAGGATCAGATGGCTGAAAAATCAAATATAGCGACGACGAATAACGCTGAATAACACGGCCCACTGCGTTGTGTAGCATGCACCGGTGCTATACGGCTGCCTTCCTCTTCCATAGTGCAACCGAGTATTAGGCCCCGCCGCCCAGTGACGGCGCCCACCCTTGTTCCTTGATCGCTGTTAACTGACAGGCTTACCATAATCGGATGAACGGTGCGAGGTAGCATTCGCTGCTACTCGGGAATTGCCTAACACATATGTAACCACTTCCGATTATTATCCAGCACCACATAAATGGACGGCCAAGCAAGCGACTGTAAGCTGCACGGAGCTGTTGCAGTGGAAGACGCCGGATGTCAGGCGGCTGCGGTGGTATTGCGAGATCATTGTGTTGTGGGAGCAGCAGTTCGTAGTTGGCAGCGAGGTGCTGAAAGTAGTAAGAGAATACGTCTACCTAGGGCAGGTAGTGACCGCTGATCCGGATCATGAGAGGAAAATAAATGGAAGAATAACAACGGAGTGGAGCGCATATGGCAGGGTTCTCTCAGATCATGAACGGCAGTCTACCAATATCCCTCAAGAGAAACGTATACAACAGCTGTATCTTACCGGTACTCACCTATGGGGCAGAAACGTGGAGGCTAACAAAGAGGGTTCAGCTTAAGTTAAGGACAACGCAGCGAGCTATGGAAAGGAAAAAGATAGGTGTAACGTGAAGAGGTCGGAAACGGGCGGAGTGGGTGAGGGAACAAACGCGGGTTAATGATATCCTAGTCGAAATCAAGAGGAAGAAGTGGGCTTGGGCAGGGCATGTGATGCGGAGGCAAGATAACCGCTGCTCCTTAAGGGTAACGGAGTGGATTCCAAGAGAAGGCAAACGTAGCAGGGGGCGGCAGAAAGTTAGGTGGGCGGATGAGATTAAGAAGTTTGCGGGGATACGGTGGCTGCAACTGGTGAAGGAAAAGGTTAGTTGGAGAGACATGGGAGAGGCCTTTGCCCTGCAGTGGGCGTAGTCAGGCTGATGATGATGATGTGTTGTGGGATGTCGGGTTCTTGGTCCTCGTCCCGGGGAGGACAGCAGTGGAACAGAAAGAAGTGATTGTGCCCAACAAAGACGCGGAAATTGTCTTACTTTAGGGTGCATCGTGCGCATGGCTCGCGGAACTCCAAACAATGCGCTCGGGAAGGCGCGGGAAGTGCTCTTCCCGGTCTGTCGAACTTGCTTCCTGTGCGAAACGGCAGCGAGACTTCCATCCCCGCTCCGCCACATTCTTAGGAAGCGGCAGTGGTGTCAACAACGAAAAATAGAAGCCACTGTTGTCCTGTCCACTGTGCGAAGAGTGGCTTGCTTTGGGGACTTCTCGGCACGCGGTCTCTCACTGACCGATCTCTCCTGGCGGATTCACCGCGAGGAAGCGGGTGTGAACAGCGCGGCCGTGGCACGCATCACGGCAAAATGCTGGACGGTCCCACGCACGCCGCTTTTGTTTTTGTGCCAAAGTCACCTTACTCTTAGACTGTTCGACCACGTCAATTATGCCGTCGTTCTGCATTCGATTCTGCTGGTTTGCGTGATAGAGCAAAATAATTTAGCTGTTGCAGCTCGCAGCAGGGGTGTCCGGCCTGATTTGTGCACAGCCCTTCTTCGGCGACAAATCCTGGTCTAGACGTGGGGTCTTCCGCGTCACCTTACTCGAAATTTCCCTGAAGCGGTTTTGTTCCTTACTGTGCTTACAGAAGCTTAGTGTTTACAAAAATCAAAACGCCGTGCCGGTCTGTACTTGAAGTCAACTTCGTGTGGCTCTGCAGCATAATCTATGAGCGTGAGATGAGAGCTTCCATGCTCGCGCGCGCCAGCGCGAGAACTCCACACTCGTGGAAGTTCGCCGTCACCTCGCCCTCACAGCTTCCGCTGGACATCTACAGAGATCTTCTCTCAAATTGGTCTTTTCCCCGTTCGATCGCTGGCTGACCGCCTGTCATTAGTAGCTCAATCACTAGTTCAGCCGTCTGCTGCGGTAGTATTGAATGCAGGAGTGGGTTCGTTTCAAACCGCCGACGCAAGCGTCTCCTGGTTCTTCTGCGTCCTCACCCCGTTGCATGCATGTAAGTCAGATTTCTAGACGCGAAGAAAGTCATTGGCCAACCAGGCATACACCGCGTTTTGCGGTAAAAAAAAAGGGGGGCTGAGCAAAAATCAAAAAGCCATAAAAGTAGCTAACTCCAGCTAACTTCTGTTGGGCCGAGTATACCACTGCCTGCAGGGGGGTAAACGCGCATCTCCATTTGCCGTCACAGAAAGTACAGTCTTTACCAAAAGTAACCAGGCTGCATGGTTTGCTCCTCATTCGTATAATAGAGCCCCTCGCGGCTTCCGTGAAGACCAACAGTTCTTTGAAGGTGTGGACAGAGGTTATCCTTACCGTACACAGATTTAGAGCTTGAGGGCTGGCATAATAGCTTTGCTATACGACTGAGAAGCAAACCACGCAGCCTGGTTACTTTTGGCAAAGACTGTACGTAAGGCTTAGTTTCGATCAAACCCATAGGATCAATAGAAGAAACTACAGGAACCCGAAAATATTTTATGACCACCGCGGATTTGTCTGCATCATTATATAGTTACGGCAGTTATGTAGGAGGAAACCGCACTTTGAAGTTGTCTGAATACGGAAGTTACGAAGCCCATGTGACCCCAGCCCCCTGAACACTCAACTGTTCAGGCGTGACTGGCACAGCGGAACCTGAGATACGAATCACTCCGGCGAAGCTCACGCGCTTGGATCCGCTCGAGCGGTTCTCGCATCTCCGCCTTGTGATAGCGCTTGCAGGCGCACGCTCGCCCGATAGTCCCGATGTTTCGTCAGGCGCGGAGAGCACCGCCGATAGGTCGTGAAGAAAGCCAGCGGTCGAGCCAAGCCCCTCGTTAACGCATGCGCGGCCGAGGGCGGCTGTTAGACTCCGCGAGCGCGCGCTTGCCGGAATCACGCGTTCGCTGTTCCGGCGCTATCGGATCGGTCTCGGTCGGCAGAGTTCCAGACATCCCTGGCGCTTGGCACGCCATTGCATCACGGAGAATTTTCGATTCTTTAATCTCCTTGTATCTCCTGTAATCTCCTGGTTACCACTTTCCTTACGCCCCAGAAGGCGGATGCATTGAAGCAAAAGCGAAGAGATCAGCAGAACTGATTGGCAGGGCGAAGGAGCCGGAGAGATAAGACGATAATATTGAAAAGATAAAGTTTATAAAGATCTCAAGCTGTTGTAGAAGTAAAAAGAATTCAGCATGCATCGTCCCAGGTGATGACGCGAGCACGACGAAGTCTTTGGAATCGAAGCACAGCCGTCGTTGGCTTCTACACCCATTACTTTTGCGACATGTGTTCAACAGATTTGAGTAATAATATGGTGAAATATCGTCGAACCTGCCTTGTAAAATAGAGACGGCTGGTTGCAAACTTTTTCCACAAGGAAGGCAAAGAAAACAGACGAACGATGGTGTTTTGATCAGCGGAAAAAAGCGCTCTACTCAGGCAAACTCTACAAAGGCAACTACATATTGCAGGGAACTTGACAGAACATACGAGTACAGTTTCGGCCAAGAACTGAGAAGCATGCGATCAGTTCGACGCGCGCAATTGTTTGCTTGTCACTGGGCATGTGGTGAGGATCCCGTGGTAGTCCAGTTCGATTGGAGAACTACAAACAACGAAGTGCAAAAGGCTCAGCGAAGGCACTCGAGCGGCCACATTTAAGCAGCTATGCAACAGTTGCGCCGCGCCTGCGCTGCGGTAAAGGTGTGCATATGCCGATTACGATTAGTTCCCCAGTGAACCATGGAGGTGCAAACGTAAAGCTGGTGCAGTCATGGCCTCCACGAATACACATGTTCAATGCGTAGTTGCCTTGCTACCGTTTTTTCGGCGGCGGATTTGCTTCATTGTCGCCTATGGTATCCTACATTCGTTTCTTCATCCGTCTCCTTGTACCACACACAGAAGCTTGCAAGCAATTCTCTTCAAGTCCACGTACACGGTTTCCTTCAGCGTATAGTTGTCACCGTTACTGTAAAAAGTGATTCATGGTCAAGAGCTCTCATGCTCGAAAAAGCCGCAGCAACCGAGCACGCTATAACGAAACGATCTCTATTGCGAGGCTGGTGTACGACCGCTGGATGAAAGCCCATTCAGCGTTATTGTCCTGACTAATCGCGCTGAACTTGACGCATTTCAGGAAGGCGCAAGAAGCAGAAAAAAAGCGAAAGTGCGCTTTGCAGTGATCTTGCTGCAGTGTAAGGAAATAATCGGCTCCGGCGAAGAGACCTGCACACCGCTTTAGTTTGGTTGCGCGAGATTGATAGTTCCAGAGGTGGAAGCTGTGTAGCTGCTCAGCTATGACACTGAAAAATCAGTGTGCAACTAAAAGAATTTTTCTGCTACCCTATTATATGCAGTGAACCGCATATGTCGACAAGCTTCATGCTCGCCATCCTAATAACCTTCCCACTTCACGCCCTCCTCCTCCTCACCGGTTCATCCGCCTCGGAGTGCAATATTTAAACCCCGCGAATGATGTAAGGTTTGCCCACAGGAAGACAAGACCTCTTGTAGAAACGTTGTCAAGCACCCTGAGGCACTCACTTCCCTTGTTCACTTCGTGTTTGCAGGAAGCCCATATACCTGCCTTGTCTATATATGTCGAAGAATGCCGTTTAAGTCCCCGTCTTTGGATAGTTGAATGCGAACGCCATGGAGGCCCCCCTCTATAAAGCAGAAATCACTGCTCAGAGCAAGATGCGGGAGGGACAAATTAAAAATTTCTGTTATACCATTGCTTCGGAGCTTATCAGAACACGGCCTCTACGATGCATATGAGTTCGCTAACGTTTCACAATGAGGGTCAATGCAAAGCGCCTATAGTGTGACTGCAGCATCTTTCTGCGTTTTGACTAAGCAAAGGCGAAGCTGTCAACACACGGAGTGCAGTTGCAGAATTTGAGGCAGCAAAAGATGACATAACTGCTGTTTCTAAGACTGTACCCAGATCAGCTTTCAATTTTTTTTTAACTACAGGTCTGTTGTATGAATTGAAGCACAGCACTGAGACCCCACAACGCAGCGACCACCATGTTGCCGTAGTGCTTAAAAGTAAAAAAAAAAAAAAAAAATGCGTAGATGGCGTCATATGCGGCGGCGTTTTCTACCTTCGTTTCTATTAGGGCGTATGTTCTTTTGTTGGTAACCCAAGCAAACGGAGTAAGAAGCACGTCTGTATAACGTCTGTCAGCAGTAGGTAAGGCTACGGCTAGAAATTCCGGCGCAATGGAAACCTGAGCTTCCTCGTTGTATTATTGTCTGTTGGCAAGGGGTTGGCAGGGCTGTGTAGCGGAATTTCAAGGTAGGTAGTTCGCGAGCTTTAGCAAGCTGGGACGATAAGACAGACGGCTATTCATCCAGGTAAGTGCATTGGCTTACCAAAGACTCGTCCTGAACGCAACACGCACCGACTTAACTCATCTTGCGCCTCATAAGCGGTCCCTCAAGTAAGTAAAGTCGGAAAGAAGCAGACTGTAGAGCTATATAGAAATTGAAAACACAGATCAGGAAGGAATCGTTCCATCATAACTCAAGAGGCAGCGAATACTTTTTGAAGCTAGATGAATGTGTCTTAGAATGCGAAGCAACAAAAATAAATTTAACCAAGAAGTTGACACATATGCGTTAAATCTATAGAAACAATTGAATATCTTATAATATAATGTGGCGGTATCCATCCAGATGTCGAATGAGGAACAGTCAATCTTTCTGAGGCCCTATAGTTTGGAGATAGCAATGGTCATATGAATGAATCTACGGTAGAAGTGAGCAAAAACCATTGGAAGATTTGTGCGTGAAAAGTAGAGCGGTGACGAAAGGGTACAAGTTCAGAAAAAAAAAATTGTACTGAAAGAAAAACAGCCAATTTATAGATAACACCGGTAAATTTGAAGGATTGCTTAAGGGAATATAAAGGGAAAAAATGGCCCAGCTCTATGGCAACTGCCGCAACTGGGTTAAAAAGTGGACGCTCCTATAGGGCGGCATTTATAACACTCTTGAGATGGCATTGACAACGCGGTAACCATACGCTCTGCAAGCTCTTTGTACTAAAGGTCACCATATTTCTTCCGTGAGCGATCAGTAATGCGCTTTAGTATTCGATGAAAAAATCTACACAACCAGGTCGTGAACTTGAGTATGAGTGGCTCCAAGTAGCGCATCCTGCAAGCACACAACAGTACTGACGTATAGCGCAGATACCATGAATTCCTAGACGGCTACAGTCAACAGTGATTGAATTGCTCTATAGTAACGGATATGACGCAAAGTACGTTATCAGTGTCAGAGCTTCGTCAGGTGTGAAAGCGTCAGGTATGAACGGTCACAAGTTCACCCGGTAGCATCAAAAATTTCCTGAGCATGATATATTTGCCAAAAAAAAGAAACAAACCCTCCAGACGGTCTTTTTAAACTGCCTCCACGTAAAACGTTTTGGGAAGCTGACAAAATGACATGACAGTGAGTAAGTTGCATATATTTTCACAGGTACACTTCCCAAAGACAAACACGGACAAGCTCTAGTGCTGTCTCTCTGCCGCCCTTGTCTATAGTACTTACTCATGTTTCACTGAAAATAAGCTGACCAGCCATCGGCTCTGAACCAAGGAGGTTGGGCAGCTTTCGTTCCAGTGCAGTGCGATGACGGCAGTTACACATTTGAAGCCCCGTAGAGCATATCACCTTTCTTTTATTACTATCATCTTTCGAACAAGTTAAAAAATAAGTCCACGTGCGCGGCCTTCGTTTAGTTAAAAAAGTAAAAACGTTGACATCCTCGCGAGTGGGGCTCCGGGAGACGTGGTCCGAGCTTGCTGGTAGTTGCTTCCAGTGGTCGTTAGCTGGCGGCAGTGGCAGCGCTGAAGACGTATGGTCTCGAACACTCGTCGACTGTTAGGACTCGCTCTCGTTCGTTGTTCGTCGTCGCGCTGTTAATTAGTTGTGTATTCGTAGAAGGGCAGCACTGCTGGACTCGAGGCGCCATCCAGTTGGCCGCGCTCTCTGAACCGTAAACGTTCAGCCATCGAGTGCGCATCGTGTGTGCGCATACAGGGGCCGCGCGCGAGAAATGTGTCGTTTACGCGACCAGTGACATCGCGCACGCCTATCAAGAGGCACTCTTGGCTGGCCTGAACAAATGCGTCCTCGGCGTACCTCACTCACTCCATCTTGCGAGATCTTGCGCGCTTCTATAAAAGATCTACGCGCACTTTCAAAGACGTCGGCACCAGTGATGTACCCTTCGCAACAAAGTTTTGGCCAGCGAGGCGGCAAGGTACGCAACGGCGCGACTGAAAGCGGGGGTCCACACCAGCGCTAGACTTCCAAGTGACGCGTCTCGTTCATGTGCCGCTCTTTGCCCCACTAGTATAGGCGCCCTGCGATGCTCTCGACAGAGTCGCAAGAAATGTTTCAGGAGCAATGGTTGCGCTATATCAGGAATGTCAATGATGGCCGGTGTGTACAGACTGAAGCTGAGACCTGACGAAGGCGAGAGCTGCTCGCGCAGCACGTGAGAAAATGCTAGCTGCAGCCCTAAACAGTTCGTCTAGCCACGGTACAAACCGACTGTGATACTCCTAAGGTCTTTTTACATTAAGCGGCTCCGACCGGGCCCTAAGGCCTAAGTTAATGCACGCTGTGCATACCCGGAGCGAATAGTCCGGAGCGGCGCGCTCTGCACGACTCGTACAAGTGTGACGCTGTACGGCTGAGAGCGGCGTTTGGGACAGTGCTACGATGGCGAGGTGGCCTCGTCGCGTGACGTCGTCTCTTGAGCGTTGGCATCTGTAGACTGGCTTTCACGCGCCCCGAATGGCGCGCTTGTCGGTCGCGAGGTGTCCCCTCACAGTGGCAGGGCCCTTCGCGTCGTAGGCTCCACGAAGCTGTGCCTATAGTCCCTGTTCTTTTTCTGGTTGTGCCTCAGGGGCTCCTGCTGCTGCGACAGGTGCGCCCTCGTCTCGGGCACCACAAGCTGCCTCGGCGTCGCCGACTGTCGCTGGTACTGCGGGTGCTGTTGCTGCTGCTGGGAGAAGGGCCTCTGCGGTGGCACTTGTCCGTTGCGGTAGGGCTGCGGCGTCTGAGCGTGGCGCTGCGGCTGACGCTGCTGCTGCTGATGATGCTGGCCGAAGACCGCCGCGGCCGCCGGGAAGGAGACCGGCCGCCGATTCCTGCGCTGCTCTCGCTGATGAGACCATTCCTCGTCCGACGACGAGTCCAGCTCGCGGGGCAGCAGCTCGTCGGAGCCGATGCCGCTGCTTGACTTGGAGCCACCTTCGGGCCGCGTCGAGGACCTCTTGCACACGGTGCCGTAGTCCTTGGGGGGAAGCAGCAGTGGGCCGCGGTTTGGGTTGCTAAGCTTCTCGCGCAGCTCGGCCGCCAGGGAGGCGTACAGGCTGGCCATCCGGTCGTTGGACGCCCCGGAAGCCGCGGAGACCGGGCCTTGGACTGGAGGAACGGCGGCGGGAGGCCTCCGGGGAGGAGCGGTCGCCGAGCCTTCTTCGTCCTCGTCGGAGACGTCGCTACGGTCGTCGGAGCCATCCTCGGTCCTACCGTCCGACGGCATCCGCGGGGGACCCGGGTGGTGGTGATGGTGGTGGTGGTGGAAGGAGTGCTCGCGCAGGAGCCCCTTGGCGGCCAGCCGGTGCTCGATCTCGCGGAACTTGGTCTGGTTGTCGGGTCGCTCCACGAGTTGCTGCAGCTGCGTGCGAAGCATGGTAGCCGTCTCGGGCGAGTCGCAGCGGTAGACGTGCACGTGCACGGGGCACCTGGTGACCGGGTTGTAGAGCAGCAGGATGCAGCACACCAGGTCGCCGTCCTGGTGCACGCACGTGACGGCGTGCTGGGGGATGAGGTGCTTCACCTGCTCCATCTTGCCCCGGACACCACGGGCGATGTTCTGCACCATCTTGATGCCCTTGCCGCTAACCTGCGGGGAAAGAACATCGGCGTATGAGTACATGTGGTCCAAGACAACTTCATAACGCGAGTTTATGCGTAAAAAATGGGCAATCATCGAATGATGTATCATTCGATGATACAGTAAGTGCGGAGGAGGACCAGCACGCAGGAGAGAAACAAATACAATATCCGCCAGGTCATGTGTCATGGTCATTTTACGTAGTTATCTATTTTTTTTAATCATCCCAAATAAAAGTCTACGTCGCAGAGAACTTCAGCAGAATGCTAGCACAGGCGTGGCAAACAAGGTCTTGAATGTTGCAAAAAAATAAAAACCGACAATATGCGAATCGTTAACATGGTCACTAGTTTTACGGTTTTTCGTACAATCCTTAAAATTTAAAAACAAAGAGCAAGTAGCGTTAAGAGCCTTTCTGTATGAGAAATGATGGCCCACAAGTGGCCCCATTCCTGCCCAAAATTGAGCGTTGAGTTTGCGTTTACACTTTATTACGCTATATATGTTGACTCAAAAGTTTTTGAATGCACATTCACAGTTCTTACATCGACTCAACAAACCTCAACAAAATATTTGTCGAGTATACTTCGCAACAAAGTATTTGCTGAGTGCTTGTTGTTGAGATACAGTTGGGAAGGCGGTGGTATAACTAAGCGCAACTTAAGTAAATTAAGCGTAATCTAGATACGCCTGATGTAACTACAGCTTTACCACGCACTTTATGCTTAGTAAGAACGCTGTGCTAGTTAAAACTCTAATAACACACTCAACCTCTCTGCCTTTCACATGACAGAAAAGTGCTGATGCTACAATGCACTCTAAGATATATATTTTGCAGAGGATTCGCACGTGCCCCCATACAAAAGCGGTTCATGCAAATACAGGAACACACCATCAATTTACTTTCCTGCGGCCGTTGCAGCCGCTCAGAAATAGACACAGGTGACAATCATGCTCTCAGTCACCTACAGCCTCTAGGGTCGGCGAAGAACATAGAAAGTCGATAGGCATCGCGATGAAGAAAGTGCGGCCACCCCGCTGGCACATTTAACAGTTCACGGAGAGAAATATCCCTGCACTGAAGCTATTGTAAGAACTCCCCGAAAAGGGTGCGCGATAGTAGAACGCAGCAGACATCTACAGACAGGATTATTTTACGAATGATTCAGTGAAAACTCCTTCCTGCTCCCGTAGACCGATGATGTTTTAACTGTGTTTTAACCAGGGTTTAACTGTGCTACTGCCCACTAGCATTCGCGACCAGTTTGGAAGCCCCTTTTAGCGTAGATTGGCGGTATATGCATATACTTTCAAGCTGTTCGGAGAATGCGAAAGTTTAACTCAAGGACCGTTTTCCACGAGGGGGATGAGGCGGTGCTAATTTAGGCGACCTTTCATATTTCCCGCCGCTGATACATATCTCGCGGACACGACATTTTCCCAACGCATGCGCTTTTACGCTTTTACGAGCGAATTGTGCGCTAAGCAACAGCAACTCAGCGCGCTCTTTGTAATCAGGATATGAGCTTCGTAAAAGTGTTCGGCTATCCGTAGGCTCGCCTGAAGCAACGGTTGTCCGGCAACGCTATGAAAAGGCGTCCGTGTGCATCAGCCACCTCACTCTTAAGACGGCGCCGTCCGACGCAATCTAGACGAAGTCGTCTTCCCGCGCTGCTGCCAGCCGGATTAGGCGGCGTAGCTCGTCCGCTGCGAGCCCTCCGGCATGCGGCGAGCAGTTCACGCTTGACTGATCACGGAACTGGCGTCCGAATGTTGCTGATGGAAGCACGCCTCCTCAATATTTTTTTTCTTCGTGTGTATGTGAGCATATCTGTATATGTGACAGGCCTCAATGCGCCCAAGTTTCCTTGCAGGAAGCCGATAAATAATCGAAAATGGGCGATTAGCGGCTCAGACGTGGTAAAGGGAGTTAACGCTATGATATTAAGGAAGTTCGTCCGGGCTTAATATAGGAAATAGGGGACGGAAAAAAAAAGGAATAATGAATGATTACCCTCTGAACGGTGCCAGAACAAACTCGTCCAGGCGTTGTACACACATTGCCAGAGTGAGCTTTGTCATAGTGCAAGTATTCGAACATGAAGTCAGACGAGCACAAACGATAAAAGGATAAATAATTGCAACTGAAGTTGATTGGCTCTGGGCGTCCTATGCGTGAGGCTTGTCGTCACGAGGTAATTACGATTCCTCGAAGCTAAAACGGGAACCGTGCACAAAAAGCGAAGCAATTGGTTGGGGATTTTCATTTTGGAAGGCGGAGTAGCCAGTTTCCACTGTGATCGATCGAGAGGGCGCACCGTTTAACTTTTCGTCGTGCAGCACTCTCGACCAGCTGTATATAAAGGCGTGCATTTTCCTCTTACAGTTTCCTCCCAGCCACCGCTGTTTAGGCTCATACGGCTGCCATGTTGTCACCAGTTTAGCCCGAAGTCTCGGGGCCGAATCCCGACAACGGTGACCGCATTTACATGGATGCGAATTGCGAAAATGGATGTCTACTGGGATTTAGATGCACGCTGAAGACCCCTGATTGTCGATATCCGTCTGGAGTCCTCCATTGTGGTGGGCTTCAGAGCTCACAGCGCTACTCTGGAAAGTAAAAATCCTTCATTGTATTGAACTTCTGCCTCAGAGATTGAGCTCACTTCTTTGAATGTTAAGAGCATGAAGTATTTGCTCGATATGCTGCTCCTTGCTCTATGTCTATTCTGTTCTGTACATTGTATACAGTACTTCTATTATGAAGTACTGTATTACAGGGCTTTTACAGTTCATACGCTGCCAGTGGGGTGGTTTCGTACGCCTCTGAGAGAGAGAGATTACAGCTGCTCCAATGCTATATTATCACCAGGAAGCGGGAAGCACAGCCGTATTCTCAGACGAGGCTCCGAACCCCCGAGCTCATGCTAGACAAAGACGACGCTCGGCCACGCGCTGGGAGCCAAGTTTCGGCCACCAGGTGGCGCCTGCAGAGTGTCAGCAGTGTGGCATTGCCCCCCTCCCTTCCAAGAGGCATCGGCTCGATGCCGCACGGGCGGGGAAATAAAAACAATTATAAAGGGAGGGCAGAAAGTTGACGGCGCGAGTGTCTCCGTGAAGAGCGGCTAACGGGAGTAATACGGCTTCATTCTCGCCACGTGGACTACTTCGGACGTCGGTTGTCGAGAGGACCGGACAGTTCCTTGAGGAAGCACCTCGTAGGTCACCGCGCTGAGGCGGCGTAACACCTGGTAGGGACCAAAGTAACGGCGAAGAAGCTTCTCAGAGCGCCCTCGCAAACGGATCGGGCTCCACACCCAGACTTGGTCACCGGGGGTGTAAATCACCTCCCTGCGGCGGAGGTTGTAACGCTTGACGTCGCGTTGTTGTTGGCGCCGGATTCGTTGTCGAGCCACATGGCTAATGGCTTCGGCTTCACGATCATCAATCTTTCGTTTTATGTCTGTGCGAATGTAAAACAAAAAGACAAGGGCGTATGAAAGTGGTACCTCACGTGCGGGTTTCTTATTCCGCACACTGCATGACAAAGAGTCCTGTGTGACTAACTGCAGAACTGATTTTTGCTTGTTTTCTCAGGTCCATGTATTGTTGCTATTACGGTGGTTGAATTTCACCGCATACAACACTTACGGTGCCAAAATTCTAGGGCAATCACGCATGCTAAACACTAGTCGATACGATCTCAAAAACAAAGTACAATAGAAGATGTTACTCTGCTGATAAAAGAATGCACATTAGGGTGCAGCTTCGTGGCGAATCTCACTGATGGTACCGCGACTAAACCAGTGAGTGGTAGACCACTGCCACGTTGCCAGCCATATTCCCGTGGTTGCAGGCAGCGCTCGCCCCTTCACTGTTTCTAGGTGGCGCGCAAGAGCTCACCTTGCCGCGAGGAACTGCCGTGTCATGTATTTTCTCACATCACACAGGACGCACACATTGGGTCCGAGACAGTATTGGTGAGCAGCACAGTGGGTCCACCACTGTACTCTCTATTTACCCGGTATCGACAGTTTTCCCATGACAGTACAGGCGACGTCATAATGAAACTCATCACTTACGGACAAAACTGCTATACCGAGGGAGCTTGTGAAGTTTAGCCGGTGGACTGGACTATTGTAAAGTGCTTGTTAATCGCCATATGTGCTTCCTTCCTTGTCCTTTATCTCCGTTTTTGCGCTAATTTTTTTACAATGTGCAACTCCAACTAGCCCGACAACACGCCCTTCTAGACTAAACTAATGCGCGAATGTCCCAACGCTAAATTACTGCCCAACTTTGCAGTACGCCTCCCCTCTCGTTCCCTCCCATCATAAATTGTCGATAACGTGAACGCCAAACAAGTTGGAACAGAGAACCTCGTTACATTTCTCACGCGACTCCTGCATCACTCGTGTCGCGAATTTCTCCAAACTTCGCTCAGGCAGGACACGGACACGCCCCATTTTAGAGCTGACAGTGATTGTGCGAGGGCTCTGACGTTCCTAAACTGCATTTCTGTTATGAGGGCCGTGGAACTTACAGGCAGGCGCCGGACTAATTTCGGCCTTATAGAACTCTTTAACCTGCACTCACATCGCAGAGCACAAGGGAAAGTTTGTGCTTCTTCTCCTTACTAATGCGGCCGCCGCGCCCGGGATTCGATCCCTCGACCACATCGCTCAGCTGCCCAACGCCCTTCTGCAGAGGTAGGCCGCGACGTGCAGGAGCGGATGGTCCACTGGACTCACCTGGAGCGTGACTTTGGGCGGCTCCGTCTCGCGCTCTCGCTCCAAGAGGAACCGCAACACCGGGTTGATGTACTCGAGACCCCGGAGACCGCGGGACTCCTTGGCACCCAGGAACCAGACGTAGTACGACTGCTTCTTCATGTCCCTGGCCCCCTTCCGGAACGCCATGGCAGCACCCCCTCTGCAGTCTTCACTGGGGAACGCGTCCGGCGGCAGTGCAAGCCACTCAGGACAGCATCGCCGCTGGGCTTGCGTCGCGTCGGCCACTGACGGCGTTGGCCCGCGCTAGGTTCCTGGAAGGCTCGCTCAGGTCGAAGACCTGGAAGCGCGACTCAACCTGCAATCAGAAGAGAGAGAACCGATTGTAGGCCGGCGCGTCGCCAACGCCGGAGGCGCCGATCACAAAGGTTTCGCTAAACGTTCTCGAGAGAACCCTTGCTCTCTCTTGCTCTGCGCTCCGCGGGGGTATACGCAGGCATTATAAACGCTCATGTGGAGCGCGTGCATATGGAAGGCGCGAAAGGTCGACAGGCCAGCGGGTCGATTCGCGGGTCGCGTTCTCTACAGCCGTCACTCCCTTGGAGGGAAGACGCTGGCGTCGCTCGACGTCAAAGAGTGACAGACAGATGGGCAGGCTGCACTCGGCTGACGCGCTAAGTCTCGTATAAACTGCGCGGAAAGTGATACATAGCCGGTTTCGATGGGAATAATGATGCGATACGAGGCACAACGCATGCGCTTCGAGAAAAATGTGGGTCAGGCTTCGCACCCTTCGGTTAAACGTCGTGGTGGTCATGTCTGGACGAAAAACAACGCGACCGAGAACATCTCCGGCAGACGACGCTGCACTGACGTCGCTGGAGTTCCGTCTGCGGGCAACATCCGTATAGCGCTTTGTTGCCGTCTTGCTATGCTTATACACCGCTTAGTTCTTTTATTTCGAGATTTTGAGGGGCACTCTGAGATAATCAACTTCTTTCTTTCCAGCGTTTCATTTTTCTTGCTCTCTTTTTTTTTCCCTCGCGCAATCCAAGCCGCGTTAGAAGATTCCCCACAACAGGAGTGCTATCAGCGGCAGCCCTTGGCGGCATCTCGTTCAGCTCGGCGTGGCATCAAGGCGAGGCGTTCCTGGTCGCCGACGCCAGACGTTCCAGAAACCCGAGCGTCGGTCCGGCCGCGCAGGCACCTGGAATCCGGCTCCCCGTTATCGCAGCGAAGGCCGGCGCGTTTCTTCTTGTTGCTTCGCCCTTTCCTTTTGTTGCCGGCTTCCCCCCGCCCAGCGGCAGGAAAAGCAGCCCTTCCGCCGAAGGTCCGCTTCGTTACGCTAGCCGCCTCTCTCGGACGGGTTCTCGGACGGCGCGCTAAGTCGAGCAGCGACGGAGACTGGGCGTGAGCGCGCCGCCGATCTGCTCGAATGCACACGCGCACGAACCCGTCCGCGGCCTCGCTGCCTCCGACGTCTTCCAAGAACGTGTATGCGCCCGCGAGGGCGTCTGTAAAACAGCACACACGCTCGACATCTGATGGCAAGTCATCGATGGTTTGGTTTGGTTTATGGGGTTTAACGTACCAACGGGACTCATGCTATGAGGGACGCCGTAGTGGAGGGCTCCGGAAATTTTGACCACCTGGGGTTCTTTAACGTCCACTGACATCGCACAGCCTCTAGAATTTCTCCTCCAAAGAAATTCAGCCGAGCACCATAATCACTGAGCCACCGCGGCGGCCTGAAAATCCTCGATGACCTGTGGTATGACAGCGATGCGGAGATTCGGATGCGCGTTAGCTCGACCATTCGAGGCAAACAGGTTCGATGCGCATTCAACTGAACAGGAAGAAAGTGCGCTTCGAGGATGCCACGTAGGATGCTATGCGCGCATGCGCTAAGACGCGTTTCACCACATTACGCAGGAGGAAGATTCCACCCAAATTATAAGCAAAGTAACGATGCTATAAGAGCGGCGCCTATGTTTAGTCTTAACTGATTTCTATCAGTTCACACTTATTTTCGCAGCACATAGGATGCTGATGGATGACAACGAGAAATCGAACGTGCTGGGAAAGAACACTTCGAGCTACTCCGTTCTACAAATTGAAAATAATTAGGCTCAGAATCACGAGCGAGAGAATGAGGCTACTTAGAGGCAGGGAGAGGGGAACTTTAATTTCGAGCGTTTTTTTTTCTCAGCGTTCAGAAATGCAGGAATTACTGTGATGTGATGCAACCCCCTCCCCCCCCCCCCCCCGTTCTCCCCTTTCCCCCGCCCTCGAACCACCCGCTACTGATTCATGCGCTAAAGGGAATGAAGCAGCTCGAAGCTTTCCCTTTCTCAATTTGTACCTGGCTGCTAAACTTGTTTGTTTCTGTTTTCAGCGCTTTATGTTTTGTGTTGTATATTTGCTGTTTTCTTTTATTAATCCCCCCTATGTAATGCCCGCATGGGCCTGTAGGGTATTCAAATAAATAAATAAATAAATAAATAGTCCCGTGGCTAGTACACACAGTGGTGCCCCCAAAAAATTTCCTCAAACCCGGAAACTAAGAGAAAAGATTAATTTTTTTGATAGCATATGCATGCAGCCACATGGTAAGTGCCTAAATCTCTGCACTTCCCTGAGCGACCATCGCAGTGCACACCAGTGAACGTCAAGGCCGCGCTTCCAGGTGGCGACCAGATTCAGCTTCTGCGTAGCTTTCCTAACACGTATACGCGCACTTGCGGGCACCGCCTCTGCGCACGTATAGTACAGGTATGTGTACCAGTCATATCCCCTGCAGTTTTCGATAGTCCCTCGAGTCTCGCCATCCCGTCCCTGCGTCCAGGCGTGCTCAGGCAACGCACATGTCGCGCGTTTCCAGTAGCGCACACACTGCTAGGCGTGGATAGCGTGCATGCAGATCGCGTAGCGCGAATGAAAGAGGATCCTTGTCACCCAAGGAAAAGAAAAAAAACCGGGGCGAGGTCGCCCCGCACCGTGTGTGGGAATCTTTCGAGTTATAGGGGAAAATAAACTAAATGAGAAGGCTAGTACAGCCCGCGTATGTCGGGCGCAGGTAGCGATTCGGCGTGTATGCGGCAAGCAGTACGACGGCCCACACATTTTTCCACACGCAACAGACTGCTGTATAGGTATATACATTACCGAGCTCGCACGTCGCGGCCGCCAAGAGAATCGCGATGCGTCCGCGTCCCTCTCGCCCGATGCATTATGCATTTCTGTCTTTCCCCTTCGACGATCGTGAGATTTTTCTCGCATCGGATTAAAGGAACCGGCGCTCGCCGGACATGGCTGCACGGAGGAATGCCAGCTTGTTGGCCGACAGAGAACATCCTTTTCTTCTTTCTTTTCTCGCCTTTCTTTTTGTGGAGGAGGTTCTCGTCTTCGTTCGTTTCTACTTTAGCGAGCAGTTTTAATACATGTAAGGGGCTGCCCCCTTGTAGGGTAATAAATGAACGAGGTACGCGAGGACGGCTGTAAGCAAGAAACTTCCAATAAGAGCGTGAGCGATATTCGTTCGTTTCCTTCAACGAACGCCCGCACAGACTTACGCACACAAATGCACTATGCACGCTCTCTTCTTCTAATTCACACTGCATCCCCACCCCCTCCCCGCTTAGGATCTTCAGCGTTCGCTTTCGCGGGAACAAGTCACGACGAAATTTTCCGTGAGCGCGGACAGCCACCACATTAAGAGAAGCGGCAGCCCAAACACCTCTTCTCTTTCATTTCTCACGCGCTGCGCTTTCCCTCATGCCTTGGTGCTAAAATACCGGCTTCGTATACCGGCTTTCCCATACCCACACACAGCTCTCTTACGGAATCCGTGTTTTCCTTGTTTACTGCCACAAATCTGCTCCTCCGACTTTCACTTCCAGTTGTCTTAGCCTCGCATCTTCACATTCCGATTGCGTAACATCAACGTGGGCCCCAAAAAGAAAACTTGTTGCAAGGGACGCTTGCCGACAGTGCATGTATACGAAGGTGCAAATGGGCTGGAAATGCTGGTTGTTCTTTGCTCCCGAAATGACGCTCGCCGCCAGATCGGCAATAAACGTTGCCGCTTTTTTTTTCTTTTTTTTTTTTAACGTGATAGCGTTAAGGACGCCGCGTCGCAGAAAAGCCGACGGGGGTCGTAGTTGTCGGCGTCGTTGGCCGCTAGCGAAAAATCGCGGTGGAGTGAAAAGAGTTAACGAGATTGAGAAATAGGTCGAAGAATGATTTATCATTTAAGGGGCTTAACGTCCCAAGCGACTCAGGCTATGAGGGACGCCGTAGTGAAGGGCTCCGGAAATTTCGACCACGTGGGGTTCTTTAACGTGCACTGACATCGCACAGTACACGGGCCTCGAGCATTTCGCTTCCATCGAAATTCGACCCTGGAGGAGGTCCAAGAATGCTCGAATTGACGCCAACTTTCTCGAAGAGATTCCTGTAACCAAATGAAAGTCATTGAGCTTAAAAGAAAGCTGGGTTCGTTTTGGCGGAGGTGGGAATAGGAACCAGGACGTTAGAGTTGAAAGACGGCCACGCTACCCATAGGCACGTTGGTTTCAGCTGAATAAAGGTACACGCGTTCTGAATGCGTTGTTGTGTTTGGCTTAGTTAAGTGTCTTAGTGACATGCACTCATGTGCACATGAGTAATTGTTATTATGCTAATTAGGAATCATGTAACTCAGTAGGCGATGCGAACGGGACCCGATAATACTATAGGGTTCTACTCTTAAAAGCAAAACATCAGCTTTGCTGTTTTTTGCTGTCTAGCTTTGCCCCCCCCCCTCTATCTCATATCGTTCACAGTCACTTGTTCCCTGATGCATGACACCGCACACGACCGAGACCTCGTGTCCAACAAAGTATGCCCACTTTTATACCTGAACACAACGGAACAACAAAACAGGCCCGAGGTGAATGTTACAAGCTGTTGAACGTTTCAGAATAGGCTGTATAAAGCAGTAACAAGACCTTCGCCTGCATCATATTTTTACCAAATGCAGGAAGGGAAGCCCCTAGCGACGTCGTCGGCGCTCACGTGGCCTTTTTTTCGCGTTACGTCAGATGGATGGCATGGCATTTTTAGTGTTCCCCAATCCATGCCGTACATTAGCTAACATAACGTGACCTAGCCTAACCAGACAGACGGCCTGTATTGCACAAAATACCGCCCAAAACTGTCTTTAACGACGACACGGATGATGCCATCAGGCTCGCCGACAGCGCGGTAAATGCAAATGCAGACGAGCGTGAAACACAGTGAACGAAGTGTAGAGACTTCGAGCTCTTGCTTTTGGAAATTAATTAATTAATTAATTGCTTTAGGCGCGGGCAGAGACGAACAGAAGGAAGGTAAAGAAAATCGGCTTGGGGATCCCTAGACATGATATCCCTTTTGATCATGCCTGAGCTCTGTACTGGGTTCTTCCAGGGCGCTTGAAGGGATTCAAACGTCCTGAAAGTATTTTGTGGCAAATGCCACTCCGCCGCGCTTCCGACCTCCGCCCCCCCCCCCCCCCCCCCCCCCCGCCCCCCGCAATCTGCCTCGGAGGCCAAGCGGCTAAAGCGTTCGGCTCCGGGTCGCAGGACCCAAGCCCGGCCGCGGCGACCGTATTTCAGTGGGGACCAAATGCAAAACTCGATGCGTGCGTGATGTGCAATGTGGTCCCTCATCCTGACCCGACGGTGCGGTTCGGGTGTCCTCTTCGGGCGCCTCCCGAAGCCAGACGCCTCGCCACCCGTCACTCATTGACCAGTGCACACACATCCTCCGCAAAGCTCAAGCGCGCTAAGTGCACTCACGGGTAGTGCGCATCAACCTCAAGAGTGCAGTTCACACTATGCGGTGCTGAACGGGAAAGCAGAGTGCGCTTGCAGATAGAAAGACGGTGGCTGGATATTAAAAAAAAAATGCCTATCTGTAAGCGTAACCTTTAGAATTATGCTCATTTAGAGTCATGGACTGCAATAAAAATGAACATAATATTCGGCCGCGACCGCATTAAATTTGTTCTATGGTAGTGGCATAGCAAGTCAGGTTCCTTGCACATCCAGAATCCAGGTAATAACATGGCGGACCACAGCACGTTTTAGTTATGTGTTGTGTTGCTGATAGCTGTCAGAAAGCCACTTCACAAATAAAAAAAGATATATGCTAGGGGTGAAATCAACCTGTATGTGCATTTTATCATACATTACATTTCTCGGCCCTCAGAGTGAGTTCTGTGAACGCAGTCCGTCCTGAGTATGCACCTCGGCGAGTGCATTTCTGTCACGCCTTTTCGCTGTGATGGAGTGCACTTTTAGCATGTGATACAAGTCGTAAATGCACTTTATTCCGCGCTTGACAAGGGTAGTACATTAAGGTCACCCAGCGTATGCTTTGCAACTTCGGATAGCGTGATACAGTTCACTGTCCAAACTGTGTACTGCGATCAGGGAAGGTACGTACAGATGACAATCTGTACACATGTAATGCTACCCAATTATCTCCCCCTATTTCCTTTACCCATTCTCCTGGAGCGCTTGGCTTGTTCGCACTGCGTTTCACGCGGGCCTCCAATAAAGGTTTTCCTCCTCGCCCTCACTACCCAGGAGACAGAAATCGCGGCTGCCCGAGGGCACTTTCGTCTGCTCGTTTGGCTACGAGTAGTTTTGGTCTCGCTGTATGCGCAGCAAAATCGCTTATTTTTCTTTTCCTATCCAGTTCGTTACGTTTTATCGCGAGCTACTCCTTACCATCACCAGAGCCAGCGCGCTTAAGAGCTTGCTCCCCTACCTGTTCCCAGCGAGGCCGTGCATTGGAATCGATTGGCGATCCTGCGCCGCTTCGCACGCGAGCAGACGGCAAGAGAAAGAAAAATAGAAATCGGTAGAAAACCATGGTAGCGCATCGGCGGTGTGCTGGCCGGCAATTATAAGCGATCGGGGACGCAGGCACGCAAACGAGAAGAGGACTGCAGCGGCCTCGTTGAGCGAAGCGCAGGAAACACGTATACTTGAAGCAAAAAGAAAACCGAAGAGGACAGCAAGCTGGGGATTGAGTAGGGCCTCTAATGACTTGCGAAAAGAAACGGGAAAGAGATTAGCTCATTGTTCCGCTCATGGGAAAAACTTAATAATACTGGCAATCTTTATTTTTCGACTCTAGCTTGGCTTTGAAAGCAGAGCTTGAAACATTGCCCAAAGGGTTAGGTTTTTGTCGGGTCCATTCTAGATTCGTGAGCGCAAAGGGTAAGAGGTACAACTTCCGAAGTAAACTGCGTCCGTGCCGTTGTTGCATAAACTAAAACCTGCAGCGTTTACCTCCTGTTTAAGACGATCGGACCCAATGAACGCGAGCCATCACGGCGAAAGGCTTCGCTTACCTATACCGTACGCCCAATTCTGCTCCACTAACCTGATGGGCGCGTGGTGTTCGCATCTTCATTTTTACTTTTCATAACCAGCTGGCTGAAAGATCCTTCAGGCAGTTAGACGTCGCCTCTAAAAGTCAGGGGGGACAAGAAAAACAGAGCAGTGCAAATACAGCACACGGAAACAATGGTAGAAGCAGGATACACCATATGGTTACTTTAGATTGCGTAAGATTCATGAGACACGCTTGGTTGCTTATGTGCTGGTCGGTACTCCGCGCAGTGGCAAGAACGATACAAAAACTCCGACGCCAAACAGGGTCGATACTTGCACGAGGCCGTAATCATTAAAACTAAGTAATGACAAAAACAGAGCAGTGAAGGGAAGCCAGTTGACCTGCTTTCAGCGAAAAACGGTCCAGAACTGCCGCAGAACCATTCGTCGGAACCATTATAAATTAACGTAAACATTTCATCTGTTTTTCTCTCGTGAGGCTAGCAGCACGAAACTGTCATTTACACCGAACACGCCGCGCGTAAGTGCCGAGGCTGCCATTGGCAATGCACCAGCCGACGCGAGCGGTGGACGGGGCCTTTGGAGGAAGCCTGCTCGAGTGTTCTCATTCCGGACTGCAATGGAAATCAAGGCGCTCGTTCATTAACGCACAGCGACCTGTAAAGTCGCATGCAAATGAACCTGCACGCGCTACAGTGCGCGCAACGCTGCAGCGGCGGCAGCAGAAGCAGCAGACGGTCGAATTAGCGCACGGAGGAAGCATTAGTTAGAAAACCAGTCGGCGGGTTTTTTGGCTCCACTGCGCGCGCAGTCACCACGACGGGTCGTCCTCGCGATGTGTGCACAGAACAGGCGCGAACCGCCGCGAGACGCGGGCGGCAGAGCGTGTCGGCTGTCCGGCACGGTTACCTCGGACCGGCTCGGCTACTCGGCACCGACGGGTAGCCACGTAGCCGAGAAGCAAGGAGCGCTGCTCGAGCCGCGTCTCCTATTTCGGGAAGCAGTGTTTCGGGGCTTTTAGCGCTGCTAGTCGTGCCACACTGCGGAAACGTGCGTTTGGTCCTTTTATTATACTATACCACAATTTTTTAACCCTGGACTTGGGGTCCAGCTCATTACGCCTTTACTACCAAATAAATTTTTCTTCTCCTTCACCTCTGACCTGGAGCCGTGCGATCATCTACATTCCGTGACTGGTATTCGCTTGTATGTACGTGTGGCTGCGTGCGAGCGATTAAAAAAAGATCCCACAAGCGCCGTGGGAGATGGAGAGAGTCTGTCCGGACGGCTCCGGAGCTGTGCCTTACTGCGGTGGCTGCGTGCCATGGCTACCAGGAAAACAAGGAAACGGAAGGCGCAGTTGGCAGGAAGTCTTGTCTTAGATTGAAGGCAATAAAATTGCTCACCGGGTCCCCCCTCCCGCAGTTTTATTTATTTTAACTCGTCGAGGTCCCCTCCATAAGCTATATACTTGTACCGCAACGCCTTGTATAGACACCCCGTTGCATAGCCGTCCGATGAGTTTTTAACGTGCTCTCGCTCCGCCGTGCAACGCAGTTGTGGCCTAGCGGTTTGAGCTCGCTTTCGTTAGGTGCAGGGTTCGATCCCCAGTGCCGCCCGGTACCCACCAGCAATGCAATCGGTACATGCTTCCCCATGCCTGCTGCTCGGCTAGCCTGGGGTTAAATGCTTGGAAAATGCATGGCCTTTGTCTCCATAGAGTTTCTCAAACGACATGCCGGGACGACGAGGCTTCGTATTTGGCTTGGCAATTGCTGGGCCGAAAACGTGGATTCTGCCTCGGAATCAATAGCTTCGGCGCCATTCTGTTCTCTGTTCGCAGATTAAGTTGTTTTATTAATGCGTTTTTCACTTCTTCGATCAATTTAACGCAAGTGAAAGTTTGATTTCAGGCTGGTAAAGAAAATTTCGCAGCATTTCTTCGAGGCTTGACTCGAGAAGAGTCGTATGGTTACGGATGCATCCACGTGCATCCACGTTTTATGCCCAACAATAACCATAACAAATACGAAACCATGTCTTCCCGGCATGCCCTTTATAGATGAAGTGCGGCCCCGTTACCTTTCCCTCTATGTATGTATATGAGAAATTCTGTTTGACCCCAGCTTGTATAAAGGAAAAAATTCCTTGTGCCATGGAGCTCTTCCTCAAAAGCTGCCTTTTGCACCATTAAAATTCATCATCGTCATCATCCTGTACGGCCGTCAAGACGAACTCTTCCACGTATGTGCTGCATGATTCCTTGTGAGGCGAATCACTGGGCCTGCGCTGTTATACTCGATAGCTGCTCGAGAGAAGATGCCTCCTTATCGGTTGCTCTGCGGACAGTTAATTACTTGTTCACAAAAGCTGCAGCAATGACGTAATGCACTCGGAGCAACATGTTGTAATACTTATTCTTCCCGGTTAAGTTATAAGTACTGTGCATACAGGTTAATGTGCGGGAAGCTTCTCGGTTCTCTGCCCTGTCAAAAAGACATTTGGTTTAACAAATCGTGTGCGCTGTCGTAAGCGGCGCTCTGAGAGAGCGCTTCCGTCTCAAAGCGAACTGGGTTGCCTCCCATAAGGGAGCCATCCATAGAGCTGATTTACGTGTCTCTCAGTTCAGACAGAGGCACCCGGAGAGCCTTTGTAACACCTATAGAAGGAAGGTCGCCCACTGCTGTTGAAATATGCTACTCCTCGCGCATAATTATCGGCATTAAACGCACCTGAGGTGTGGAAACAAACCTACCTATAAACTTGGCTGACGACCAACATGATTGTTTACCAACTCCACTCGCACAAAATCCACGAAACCTTATCATGTATCGTCTACAGCGAATATCCGGCACAACGTGGGGTGTGTCGAGACAGCCCTTCACAATTTAAGGGACACTGCGAAGAAATGCAAGTTCGCCAGTACCGATTACCGCGTTGCAGTGACAAAAAAAAAAACTACTTACACTGAAATCGTAGCTTTTATAGCCAAGAAAAGGCTAAAAAAAGAAAGAACTACATGTATCACCACCATCGGTAGCTCTCCCAAGCAAACTCCGCGTCTTAAAAGCTCAGTAACACAGCTTCCTTTTCTAGAAGCGGCTCCCTAAGGCCAGATCACAGCGCGACCACTTCCTGCCAGAGATCACAGCATGTCTCAGTAGTTGTCTCGTCATCAACGTCTCACGCTTGAATACAGGGGCTGCATAAAATTATTCCATTTTCAGTTAGAAATGTCTCAGTACACTATTTTCTCCCCGAACCAGCTCCAAAAAAAATCTCCGCCGAATTTTACTGAGGAAATGAACTGGATCGCGTTGCCTTCTTTGACCGCATAAACCCAATCACGTTCTCATTCCGGCGCGTGAGCGTCGCCGTAACGAAAACAACGACCTCTTTCGAAAGCCTACGCATCGGCGAAAGATAAGCCCACGCGACTGGAACATCCGACGGACCTCCGCAAAGTCGTTCCTGGAACAGCGGCGTATATTTTCGACATCGGCGCGAATCTGCCGAGCAACAGAGGTGGAAAGAGTTAGGATTCCGGGTCGCGTCCAGCGCGATCCGACAAACAAGCTTTCGACACACTTATTCCCCACGCGTTGCTAAGGGATCCCGCCTGCGCCGAGCAGAAGCTGCGTAGGAACGGCTGCCACGTAATCCGGACCCGCGCGCATCGGATTCGAGAACCAGAACGCGGTGTTCCCGTCTACGCATCCGCGAGCACCGTCTAATTCCCGTCGTCCCCGACGGTGGGAGCGCCCAACGCGCCCAAATGCTGATAAACAACCAACGCGTCTGAGGTACTCCGCGAGATTAAGAGCACGACCAGCAAACAGCTCGGCCGGAAACGGGGTCACCGAGGGGACAAATATATTACGGATCTCGTACGGAAGGGGTCCTCGGTGTCTCTTCTCCCGGGCGCACCACTTTGAGAAAGAAAAGCAGAGATCGAGAACGCAAAAAAAATAATAATAAACGAGACGGGAAGGGGGGGGGGGGGGGGGGGGGGGTGCGCGACCGGCCTACAAAACCCTCCAAGTGTGGGAAGGCTTGAGCGTTAATCTCGGCAAGTGCCCGAGAAACCAGAGTAGAGGGCACCGGTTTCGAAGACGTCGCATAAACTATAAAAGCGCGCATGGAGCGTATCGGCGGCTTCCGGAAGAGGTGTGAGATCGACCGCGATTTGTACGGACGTAACGCTGTAAGAAGAAGCGGGGCACAGGTGCCAAGACGGCGAACACGATACCCGTCAAGATATGCATATGCGTGCCCGGTAGCACTTTCCCATGGAGAACCCCGCACTTCGTTGCGTGAACCCGGATGTGTGTATACTCCTCAGGCCGGCCTCACCCGTTGGTATTATTATACGGCACGACAGCGAGAACGCAGGGAAAGCCAGCGGGTGTATCCGACGGGTGCAAAGCGCGTTACACTTAGCGTTACGCTTATCGCCTAAACGTGATGTTCGCTTTACGATCATTCGCAGTGCGGAAGAAGAGTAGACGGTAGCGGCGGACGGTGCGGAAGTGTGCCACAGGTTAGGGCTACCACAGGAAAAAAAAAAAAGAATCGCCGAGGACGCCTATCAGAAACTATCACCACACTTTTAGATGAGAAGCGATTAAATACAAGCAAAACAAAAAAAAAGTAGCAGGATTTGCACCCGTTGTGCTTAGGAATGCCAGTTCACTGATAGCACGCAGTGAGACTGCATGGCATTCTGATGACTAAACATCAGCGGTCATGCCTTCCTCAACTATATGAACTCGGATTACTGAACAGCACGGGTTCACAATCTTCCAGGAATTTTTTTTTTGTGTGTGTGCATGTGCGCGTGCGTGCGGCGTGTCTGTGGTGATTTTTAGAAAGTTTTCACTGAAGTGGCAGCACGACAGAGCGCTACACGTCTCTAGTTCGACAGAGCTTATTCCCACCGCGGACTGCCATCATGAAGCAAGCAGCTACTGATTTCGCTTGCGGCGCGAATTTTGCTGAAGTGCAGTCCGTTTAACCGTTATTTTCAGTGACTCCGACGCCTATCCACTGAATAGCATCAAAAACGTGGCGATGGAATTGGAGGCACTGATGGCGATCGCCATAATCGGTCTCCGTCAACAGATTCGGCTACCGAGCGTCACTGCGCGGATTTGTACAGGGTTCAGATCTGTAGGGTGCTAATTGCGAGGTCATATTGCGTTGACTTGAGCACGTGCTGCTGTCATGACAGGTATGTCCTTCAAGCGCCACATGAAGATTCCTTTAGGTGTATGTGCTTAGTGCAACCAACATGCCGTGGTGATGAGGACTAACTGCTGTCGGAGTCTTAGGCCGCCATGAAAACTGACTTGAAGGAAAGGGAAGGTGCTGTAAGAACTGGCTCATTTCTCGGTGGACACTCAAACCGCGCCGTGGGGGAAGGGATGAAGGAGGCAGTGAAAGAAGAAAGAGAAAAATTGGCACCATAGTCGAGGGCTCCGGATAAAATCCCCCCCCCCCCCCCCCCCGGAGTTCCTTTAACGCGCACTTCGGCTTAATTGAAACTGCTCTGGACAGAAACCTGAACTGTGACGTTGTGAAAGGAGTGAAGAGGGAAGAGAAAATTGTTTAATACCACCGTCGGTGTGAAATATGAGCAGGGAGCCCAGGAAAAGAGGCGACGTGTAGCCCTGCGCATAAAGGCGACGTAGACCGTTTCCCGTCTCTAAAGCTGTAATGCCATAACCGCAGTGGTTCCGAGGCATGGCTATTTCAGTGACCAGAACCCGGATATAACCTCGCTCATGCTCCTCACGCAACTGGCAGCAACGCACTTTTGGCGCGACGCATCCCTGACCACTTTCGGGTCCTGCAGCCGGTCGCCTGCATAACCAGTCGTGCGAGATGGAAGCTCTCTTAGCGGCGCGCATTCGAAAATACCAAAGGCACAGCGCGCTAGCTGTCGGGTTTTGTCGAGGGCAGAAATACACCACCCATACGCACCGAGGCACACTGAAAGTGGCCGCGTAACGCGGCAAAATATAGCGGCATCCATTTCACTACGAGCGACGCGCTCTTCCGGTTCATAATGTGACCGAGTTTATTATTGTCGCTAGTGCGGGACCCATAGTGAAGCCTCGCATCCTCTCGCCCGTCCGCTGTCTCTCCTCTGTCCCGTGGCTTCGAGGCCGGCGGTTCCGTCGTAAACGAAGCTATCCGCTGCGCTCTCTGAGGGAAGCTCGGCGAAATGAATCATTCATGAAGACAACTGCGCCGCGAAAGAAAAAAAAAAGAACTAATGCGGCGCCTTTTCCTTTTTTCCAGCGTGGAGCTCGGCAAGTAGAAGAGGAATTCTCAATTCCGTCCTCTCACCGGGTCGACTTTCTTCGTGCGCGTACGAGAGCAGGTGACCCCTTGTTGATGAGTTGCGTCCGCCTATGAACGTTGGAGTCGCAGGCGACATTCCGGCGTTAACGCGAACGCATGTTGCAGCCCTTCGAAGCCGACGGGTCGGGTCATGCGCAGAAGCGCTTCCGAGCGATCCGTCTCCTGAATCTGCCGCGGCTGCCCAGTCGGGCCTGAAGTTGCCCCTCGCTTTAATACCTGCTGGTGATGATAGTGGACGCAGCCATTACTCAGTCGAAACGAGCCACTTTCACCTTTTCGGGCGCGCAGATTTGCTGCGTAGACTTGATGCGCGTACGCAAAACTTCAACTTACTACTCGATAATGAATTCAACGCGTGGCGAACATCCAGTGCGGCCTCATGGCCAAGAGAACCTGAATACTATGCAACAGAATGACGTAGGCTGACCCACTGTGACCGTCGGCGATGGGTGTCAAGGCACCGTGATCGAAAGAATGCTCACCAGTCAGATATCACTCGCGATGATTTACAGACCTGATAGTCTGCAACATACTGAATTAAAGAAAAAGTCAGTGCAAGTATGAAAGTTTCAGCCACAGTTTCAGCCACAGCCAGTCTCTAGCACGAATTTCCACCCGCACCCTTGCAATGAGTAGCTCATTTTTCCCTCATGCAATAGTCTTTTGGAATTCCTTACCCGAAAACATAGCCGAATGCACAGACAGAAAAAAATTCCGTAATAAGCTAAAACTTCAGCCATCCTGAATACTGTCCTCTTTGCACTCTTTTGTTACTTAGATTAGTTGCATTTCTGCGCCTTAGTGTAATTTTGTTTCTCTTGCGCTTGCTTGTTTGCTGTTATTTGACTTAGATGTATGTCTGCATCTTTACTGTATTTTTTTTGCTTTTGTTTTTGCTTGCCTTCGTTGTATTTTGCTCTTCACATTTTTCCACGTTCAAGATTTTGTACATCATGTTAATTCGCCTCCCCCTTATGTAATGCCCACGGGCCCTTAAGGAGAAAATAAATGAAATGAAATGAAATACAGTGCGACGTCACTGCGTAAAATGGTCGAAATATGGAGACTATGGTTTGTTTGCTCAAACCGTCAAGACACGGTACTGACACGACTCTTAACACGATTGTGATTGTGTGAGAGCCATCAACGTCATCTTCGTTTCGGGGTCACTAAATTTCATAAATGCGAATACCATGCGAGTGGCCTTCCCTAAGGGAAGAGTGAAAGTGAAGCAAGACAGTACTTATGAATTAAAATCCACCAGATCGTAGCCATGCGAGGGTAAAAAGAAAGCTACAAACATCTCTTTCATATCTTCGCACTTCAAGAAGACTTCAACGCTGAGCAGTTTTCCTTTGTGGCCACAAGCCTACGCCAAGGCTGACAAGAAATGGTAATTGCTCCTTTGTTTCCCCCCAAGCTTAGTGCGCGAGGTCAAGTAAATCTGACGAAACTCTGCACCCTGTCTGCACTGCCCTATGCCCGATCGAACCACTCCAAGGCTGGCTTCATCGAATAGACTGGTAAGACCAGTTTTCTCAAAGGAGCGTTAAGACTTGGTGACATCCGTCTACGCATTAAACTCCGTATCGGATGATCCACGTAATGTTAGCTTCAATCGCCTGGGGAAAGCTAAGTGAGAATAGCCGAACCTCAGGATTTCCGCCTTAGGCTGTTTGTCTCACCGTGCTTGTAGGTGGCCAAGTATTTCTTGTAGCCTCGAGGGAACATACTCACACACGACGGTGGCAGTGGCGTTAAGTTACAGGTGGGATTGCCCTCACACTGAACACACCGGTAGTTGCTACGCTCGTGTTTCATAGTCGAAACAAAATAAAACTCCTACCAGTGGACTAGAAGGCCAATGTACTTCAAAAATTTCGGAAGTAGAGCCTTACTACCATGCGCCCCTTAGTTCGTGGACCTTCCGGGAACACCACGACTCCAACTTGCCTCTACACTGGGTCACAATTAGACCTGGTTGGTTGGTTTGGTTTACTGGTTTTTTAACGTCCCAATGCGACTCAGGCTCTATGAGGGACGCCGTATTGAAGGGCTCCCGAAGTTTGGACCACCTGGGGTTCGTTAACGTGCACTGACATCGCACAGTAGACGTGCTTCAAACATAACCTATCATTCAGAGGAGAGACAGCGATCAGTTGGCACAAGAGGGAAGTTCCACGCAGTTGTCGCGATGCGGGACAATGCGCTCACTGCCGTGGTTATACACAGCAGCCGAAACGTGCGCACACACCCGTTCAGCTTGAGTGGCGCTACAGCGATCCAGCAATGCCACCCGTCTATTACAAATGTACATCGATAATGGCGGCCTCCTTCCACCTCGTGACAGCCACACGGCGTGACACAGCCGCAACAGCGCTCTCAAGCTTGATCTCTTCGCGCCCCTTCCTTACGCCGGCGGAGCCTATTTTCTTTTTTCATTCTTCGCTCGCTCTTTGTCCCCTTCCCAACCCCTTCATTCGGGCCGTAGATGTCGAAGAGAAACAAGAGCCGAGAAAATGGGCAGAAAAGGGGAAGGAAGAACGGAATACGGAACCGCACGGTGGCAGTGCACCAAGAAGAAAATAAAAGCGGGGTCTGAGGGGGGCTTTCTTTTCTCTGGCTCGGCTTCTTCCTCCCGGCAGTGCTTCCATTGTTTGGTCCCCTTCTTCCGGCTCCTGCGGTCGTGTGCCCACCCGCGTGTGTGTGTGTGAATGTGTGTGCGCACTACATCTGGAGGAGCCACGAGCCGGAGGCAGTTGTTACGCAAGCCGCGTGCTGCAGCCCACGCGCCTTTGGAGCTATTTGCGGAGTCGTGTGCGTGCGTTAGTGAGAGAGCCTGTTTCGCGCCTGCCCACGCGTCGAGCTTTTCCGGCTATTGTGCGCGCCCGTGTCACCGTCGCGTCGATGCTGTGCAGTGGTGGGAAGGTGCGCAGAGCCGTGAGTGTTAATGCGGCGTCACAGGCGACGTCTGTCACCTCACCCTACACCCTAAACTCGAATACGCCTATATGGCAGTAAAAAGAGAATAAGCTGTTCTCTAGCGAACTCGCTTTTAAAAGCGGAGTGGGCCAGAAGATGCCTTACTAGCTTTTTACTCCGTTCTGTATACAGTGTACTGGATTAAAACATTAGACCAACATCGCTGTCATTCGCGCCGTCAAACAACTCCTAACTATTCGGCCTGTTCCTGCCATCTGCCAGTCGTTGTGGTTAGCTCAGTTGGTACTGCGGCTGCTCCGGATGACGATGGTCCATGGGATCGCTCCCCACACCAGGTCGAATTTTCTTCAACTAATAGTTTCTATACAAGCTGTATATCTTAGCTCTCCTTTGTAGCCGCACGGCTGCGCTTGACTGCATGCTGATGAGTAATTACTCCCTTAATAGAAACATATGTCACCTTGGGGGATTCCCCTAAAGACGTTGGACTAAATGGGAGATATCTGTTGCCCAAATGAGCTGTCTGACGGCGCATTTCAACCTCAAATTACCATGCCCATTCGGGAAGCTGAAAAATTAATCCATTGTACAGGTGCCGTCAAAAGTAAACGGAAGGAAATATTAACGAAAAAATTCAATCATTGCCCGCTCAATTCATGCATCCTTGAATACACACGTGCAGACTTATTGCGATTGTGTGAGTTGCACTGTGCACCAACAAACATGGACCATTATGCTTTAGATTTAATGAAATTGAAATTTTTTAACAAAGTCTCCTTCCATTTACTTTTGACGGCGACTGTACATAAAAAAAGAGGGTGGCAGGAAAGGGAGGCTGACCAGAAGCAGGTACAGGCTTGATAGCCTGCACTGGGTGAAAGGGATGGGAGGACATAAAGGGGAAGAGGAAAAGGCAACTGTCTTAAAAATGAAGTAAAGAAATTAATTGAGGACACTGCACATATTATAATCATATGCTAGAGCGCAGGGGCGGCACCCTTAGGAAAGGGAACAGAGTCTGGCATGTTTTCGGAGCCGATCATCACTACAGCTCAGTCCGAGAATCTTCGTCCCCATCAGTGGGTGAGGATCAAGACAGTTCACTACACGTCATAGCAATTATCTGTCACTGCTAAATGCACGCATGCATAGAAAACATGCTCTAGCATCTCGTGACACCTGCAGCTAGCGCAGGCATGACTAACAGCCAAGGCGATAAGAAAAGAGTACTGTTTCGTGAACTTTACGCCAAGCCACAAGGCAACGTAACATCGTTACTTCTGTCTACCGGGAACAGGGTTGAAGTCGGAGCTGTAAGTCAGAGTCCAGGAAATGTAGACGTGAGTTCTAAAACTGGCTCGGATTTCTTTAGACGAGCGTGGTCTCCCGCAAAAGCTTTCGAAACCTACCTACCCGCTGCGTCAACTCTCGAAACTATAGCACTGATACGCAAACGCCGTCGTTGTGGGCAGGTCGAGCAGCCTAGTGTCCCGTGCGGTGATTTGCGATTCAGTAGTACGTATTAGTAGGTGTCGACAGATTACGTGATGTCTCGGATTTCCTTAAGGAGGGGACCAGAGGACGATTTTATTTTTTCCAGGGGATCCGCCGCGAAGACCAGATTGTATACCATGGAGGGCCGCTTTTGCGTCGGAGAAAATAGATCGCTTGTGATGCATTTCTGGGTTAATGAACACAATGGTGGCACGACGAGCAGCAAGTTCGGCCCCCGTCGAAGGAGTCTGCTGGGATGTTTTTACCCTGATTACGGCTTACGTTACGAAGATGACCGCAAGACCCAAAGAACTTGCGGAGTTCACTGAGCCTTCTGTGTTCATGGTTGTCATGAGGGCCTTGTATAGTGACCTGTTTCATGACAACGATAGATTTGCTTTCTTCTCTACCCCGGGTATAGAAAGAAGCACATGAGGTTGATGCAAGCTCCGCAGTGAAGAGGATGGTGTTGAGCCGGGTGCAAACTGTGATTGCAGAGAGGTGCGATGAGCATCAATGATTTTTGCAAACGAGATACGTAGCTTGGCAAGATGATGACAGAGAATCCGAGTAAGGTCCTAGTAAGCATTTTGTATTGACCGCGCACTGTTGTGACTGCCGTGGCCCGCCCACAAGCGCTTGCGCTTCTACGGGCACACGCTATATATATATATATATATATATATATATATATATATGTATATATATATATATATATATATATATATATATATATATATATATATATATATATATATATATATATATATATATATAAGGAAAGAGTTGAAGTACACTTCTTAGAGAAACATTTATTTACCGACGGTTTCGGACGGTGGACCGTCCTTCATCAGGGTAAGGCTAGCGTGCGTCGTGGTAAAGTGTGAGGAGTGGCGCCGAAAGGGAGCAGGGGAATGCGCAGACAAAAGGAGAAGGACTTAAAACGGCGTAGCGTGCGAGGGTCGCGCTCCTCGGCCCCAGCGAGTGGGGAATGGTTTCTTCTAGGAAGTCGGTCCGAAACCCGAGACGACGACAGGACGGCTGGGGCTGTTCTTGTTTTTGTTCTTGCTAGCTGGCCAGAGCGGCTAACAGTGGAGCGTGTGTTTTGAATTGGGTTTGTTTCCTTTTATTGTAATAGTTTTTAGTTAGCCATGGCTGCTTACAGCGAGGCGTGTGTTTTATATTGTTTACTTGTCTTTTGCCTTGTGACCTCTTACTTCTAAACGACGGCGGGAAAGTCGTCTATTGGCTAGAAAGTAAGTTTTGGCGGGAGGATTGTTTATTGGCGGAGGATGGAGTTTTTGGCGGGAATGTGACGAGATGGGTGCGCGCGAAGGAGAGCGCCGAAGTTGGGTGTGTGGCAGCCGGACAGATCGGTCGTGTGTGGCCGGTGGTGGTCCAGGGGCCGAGAGCGTAGAGTTGGAGACGCGAGTTAGCTGAGCGGCGGCCGGACGGGTTGGCTGTGTGGTGGCCAGCGGTGGTCCGGAGTCGTGGAAGTTTTGAGGTTTTATGTTTAGTGAAAGTGGAGAGGCCGAAATCATTCGGCATGTGTAAATAAGTTGTCTATATATTTGTATTAAATAAGTTCTTGATGAAAGACCTCCAAGTGCCTCACCATCCGAAGACCTGCACACCTGTCTAAACTCACCAGTAGCGAAGCACGTCCCCCGGGTCACTCACGAGACCCGCCCTCTACGACTCCGCATCAACATCAAGGAGAACATCAACAACAACGACATCAGAGAGAGAGAGGGAGAAAATTCGTGACTACCCTGATGAAGGACGGTCCACCGTCCGAAACCGTCGGTAAATAAATGTTTCTCTAAGAAGTGTACTTCAACTCTTTCCTTATGTTATCAGCAGTCGAGCAAGTTTTTTCATCGTAATATATATATATATATATATATATATATATATATATATAGCAAAATTCCTGTATGTATGTATGTATGTATGTATGCTCTCATCGTCGGAATTCTGCAATGTAGCTAGTGACGGAATGCTCCCCGACTCTAAGAACCGGTAGCTACCGTACAGACACATTCCGGCAAACCTAAGCACGTCAGGAGAGTTTGCCCAGGCGCCAAAATAAACTGAGCGACCACCGCAAACACAATCATTACGCAGCACATCTGCGCCAATCAAGATTTACTTGACATACGCAACGCAGCTGTAACAGCTGACACAGTGAAAGAGCTCAAATGCTCCGGATTACATCAAGTTTCCTAGTGCAGGTGACCCCTTTTCCCACCATTGTCACATCTTCCGAAATCCCCACCAAAGCGCTTTCACGGCCCTGCCGGAAGAGAAGTTTGCACGACGTCGCAGCTACCAAGGGAACCGCAACTCTTCCCGCAGTTACGTGGTTGGATTCACGCTGTTACTGCACATGCCAGACTCGGCACGCACGCCTACGCAGCGAAGGCCGCACAGACGGAAGGAAAGAAGGAGGGAGATACTGCCGGCACATTCGCTCACACACCCACATGCGCACTGTAGCCGCCGCGCGTGTACGCTGGCAAGAGGATAGAAAGGAATAGGACGAGAGGGGGGGGGGGGGATCAACGAAGCCACGAGTTGCGTACCCGAGGCAGCGCTGGTTGCCGCTGTCTGTTCCTCTCAGCGGCCGCGAATCCTCGGGCGTGAAGAAGTAGAAAGCGGGGCCACCGTGCAAGATGCCCCACGAAGAGGAACCGCCGCAGGGACCGTTCGCTCACGCGCAACGTGTCTCGCCTTGCACGCCCCGGCCACGACGCCAACCGCGAAAGGCAACGCCGCCGGCAGTGCTGCTTCCGGAGCCCGGATGCTTTGTACTACTCGCCTTTCACAGACGGCAACGGCGGTGCGCTTTTTTTATGCCCACCGCGAATCGACAGTAACGACCGGAAGCCTGTTACGGTAGCTCACGGGGAGGCGAAAACGAGAACATCCTGGGTGTTCTTTTGTTGCGAAAGCAACACTATACGCTAGTCGCCGAGCCATTTCGCGGAGCCGAGGAAAGGACATACTGCGCATGCCCGAGGAGCAGTGACGTCACACGGCGCACAGCTAGTGCGCCGCCGACGACGCTGCGCGGGTGAGTCAGAGGTGCCGCCGCCGCGCTCACCAGTTGAGCATGCGCAGTAGCGGCGCATAGCTAGCGTGCCGGGACCGCCGCCGCTGCCGCGCGCTCACCATTGCCTCTCTCTCTCTCCTCGTTGCTTTCGCAATCCTCCAGGTTTGACCAGAGCTAAACCACTGCCCATTTTTTAATCCTCGAGACACTGCATTTGTGACACCATGAATTTTGCCTCCACGCAGATGCAAGCTCCATTTTTGTTAGAAAAGAGATTTCAGGTCTCTATTCGATTATTTCAGCCATTTCATGACTACAGACCCAGTTAGCATTCGCTTGATCACTCATCTCAAAATTAGCGCAAAATTTCAGCAATCTTTGTGGTGTCATCGCTGCGTCACACGCAAATCCGCATCCGACCACGTATAGTTTCGGTTTCGCTTTCTTTTACTCTTTGCTCTTTTGAATTTACTTTACTCCGTAGTTTTAAAAACGGCTTGTTGTAACCAAGAGCGGGAACTGAGAGGAGTATAATGCGATGGTCAACTAGAAACCTTCAAAACCGCCGGCGTTGAAACCTAGGGCCCCATTTGGTCAAACTTCGCCTTGCAAAAAACACAGAAGGATCCCAATACAGAGCACTATACCGTGTGTGAGGCTCCGTATCTACACTGGCCACATATACTCCGTCCCATGAGCAAAACAGAAACAGGGCGACATCAAAGAAATATAACGGAACACAAAGGCAAATAGACGACCACATTCTTCTGCGGACCGCGCTGTGCAATATATATATATATATATATCGCCGTACAATTACGATACTCAGAAATGCGTTAGTATAGCTCAGCTGTTATGGGTAATTTCTGGGATTGAATGAAGAAGTTACTGTTATGCGAATTGAAATACTAAGGACATTATATCAAGGATTTTTGTCGATCAAGTTTTTTTATTTCTGAAAATTTTTGTAATATTAGAAGCACGTTTCCTCTTTTGCAATGTTCTTCAGACTAACGAATGCCATCTTGCAGACTGCGAAATGAGCGCCTTTGTACTGTAACTGCCTTATCCTTATCTTGGAGCACGATGTTTAAGCAGCTCTGTCGACCGGCAGTGACTGCATTTTCCGGCTTCAACTTCTTTTAAGTAGTTAAAGTTCATCGTCAGTTCTTATGTAACGAGTAGAACGAAATCAGTAACGAATAGAACGATGGAAGGTCTGTCAACTGCATGTTTATACACTAGGTGATGACGTCACAAATTCTGGGTACCAATCAGAGGCACCGGACAGGTGGCGTGAGTGATGATGTCATGGTTCTGAGAACGAATAAGGAGCGTCGAAGAGGTGATGTGAGTGAGGACGTCACGACTGAGGTCTAGTCAGAAGCCTTGTAGAGCCACATGATCGACCCATGATCCGGTGGTCTGGTTAAGCCGCCAACTCTACTCAAACGGTACAATATGTAGTCGTAACTAGACCACTGCAGAGGTCTCTCTCCTGAGTCCTCATAAACATCTCTTCGTCCCTCAATCACCCGCCGCAGCGTCTCCATGGGTACGACGTTCGGCTACTCAGCACAAGTTGACCATTGTTGTGCTATTGCGGCAAGTCCCAGAAGCTCACTTTTATTGTGGTGTTCTCAGTAAATGGCGCATACCTGTGAGCGAGGATAGCCACACAGCAAATAAATCAAAGCCTGACATACTGCACATCATTTTTGGGAACAAAACAAAGCACAGATGTTAGAAGCCAGCATCGCAACAAAACAGAAGCAAACACAATGTCAGCTTCGAATTAAGAAGGAAGGGATAAGTGGTGAAGAGCAAAAACCGCAGCCAGCATGATCGGCGTAACGCAAGTGCAGGTGGGCTTGAAAGTGTGAAGCTTATAGGGCGAGTTGTTCGTAAAAGCTAAAGCACGAAACGAAGACGGCACAAAGAGCACACAGTAACGCAAACACTGCATAGCTCTGTTTTTTCTAATACCATCTAGTTTCGCGCTGGAATCGCACAGAAACAAGAAAATATATACTAGAATGCCAAAAAAAAAGAAAAGCAACTACGAACTAAGCACAGAGCCCAAGATTCGTGCCGTGACCTCCTCCACGGTTAAAAAGAAAAAAAAAAGATAACAAGAACGCGTGCTGGTAAAATACGCGCGAGGCATAGACAGATATCCAACCCAGCATCGATACAGCTTGGCAAACAAGATGTCCCTGCGCCTTTCGCGGTCAAAAAAATAACGAAAAAAAATGGCGCGCAACGAATGCAGGGAGAAAAGAGGGCCGACGCCAGGCCGCCGAAAAAAGCCCGCTTCGTCCTGTTCCCGATCGCTGGCCGAGGACGCGGTGGTCGAGGAAGAAGCAGACGGCACGAATTAGGTAGGGGAGCACGCAAGTCTCCGTCCTCTCCTCTTCGTTTCTGCGGCTGCGGAGGCCGATGCGAGTGTCTGCAAAAAGGGCGGGCGTCTTCCTCTGGGTCCAGGCCTTATCGCACTCCACAACAAATGTGCGACACACTTGGAGAAGCGTTATACGCAGTCGCAAAAGAAAAACAAAACAATGCGCACGGAGAGACTTGTCTAAGCGGGATAAGAGGAGTGTGTGTTCGCCAGTTGCGCGTTGTGCGTGCGCAGACTGCCTTAACAACGACGACCGCGGTGGGGGGATCGCTCACTGCCGGCCGCGCTGTCTGGGCTATGCAGTCGACCTGCGCTCGCCCAGGCGAGACGCCTTTTCGGAGTCGCTGCCCCGCGAGAGAAAGATGCCTCTGCTGTGCTGGGGGGGAAGTGTTTACTCCGAAACTAAACGGATATATTTACAAAGAAAAACAGAGACGCTGAGTCGGTGACACGTGGGTCGGCGACGCTATCTCGTCTACGCGCTTCACTGCGCCGCAAGTTCTTCCTACGCGGTGTTGGTCCGTGTATATGTTTACGGTTATGTTTATGTAGCTGCGTACAACGGACTCGCAGTTGCGGCGACGCCGTCCGATTGTATAATTTGTTTTTCTTTCGGGAGTTTTTCCTCGTCGTGCATTTGTATGTGTAGGCGTGCTTGCAAAGAGTGTGTGTGTGTGTTCATGGTACCCAGCTTGAGTTTGGGCGAAGGAATGTCCAGGATCACTTTGCCCTCTCCCTCTGACGTGTGCAAAGCCAATCGAAGTGTCTTGTAGTGTTTTAAGAGTCAAAAACCAAGAACATGCATCAGTGACTCTTCATTCGTTTCCGTAAAGAAAAGCAGCGATGTGATCCGTGCTACTCCTCCATGACCTACATGCAGCAATGCTGATACGTGTTTCGTTGCCACAAAGAACGGCTTTTCAGAAGCCACAGTTGTGCTTTCTTGATTTTGCTTGTCAAAGTGCTCGATGCTCTGTTGTGTCACGTCATTTTCGTGTATAAATGTTTCATCTTCTCGATCGAAAAACTTTGTTGCGAGTCAGCGCTCGTCTGTGTTATCTTCTTGCTTTTGTTCGTCGTCTAGTCCGCGCTGTGATAGCCGCAATGAATGCGTTTCACACGTACAAACGATCCATCGAGGATCGCCTAAGAGTTTTTGTTGTTGGTGGTGTTGTTTGGCGCATTGTTTTCTCATATAACGGAAACTGCCGTCTGCAAAGTGACCCCAAGCGCAGCGGGCGTGAGGACTGCATGAGGACAGCCAAGGCAACTAGCGTGCCGTCTTATTCGCTTTTTATATCTTTTATTTTTACGGCCCTCCAACAGTCTCATACTACTACTGCTGCTGCTACTATTACTACTACTACTACTACTACTACTACTACTACTACCACCACCACTACTACCACCACCACTACTGGTTTGGTTTATTAGGGTTTAACGTCCCGAAGCAACTGAGGCTATGAGGGACGCCGTAGTGAAGGTCTCCGGAAATTTCGACCACCTGGGGTTCTTTAACGTGCACTGACATCGCACAGCACACGGGCCTCTAGAATTTCGCCTCCATCGAAATTCAGCCGCCGCGGCCGGGATCGAACCCGCGTCTTTCCAGTCGGCAGCCGAGTGCCGTAACCACTGAGCCACCGCGGCGGGGCTACCACCACCACTACTACTACTACTACTACTACTACTACTAATACTACTACTACTACTACTACAACTACTACTACTACTACTACTACTACTGCTGCTGCTGCTGCTGCTGCTGCTACTACTACTACTGCTACTACTGCTACTACTACTGCTACTACTACTGGTACTACTACTGCTACTACTACTGCTACTACTACTGCTGCTGCTGCTGCTGCTACTACTACTGCTGCTGTTTGTACTGCTGCTGCAGCTGAACTATTATACTTTTTCTTCGGCTTCGCAATTTCCGCAGCGTTCCCCGCCCCTTTTCCCGATGACCAGAGAAAAAAAACCACTGCATTGCTGTCAAAGTGGGGGCCCGTGGCCTTGTCAAGCTGTCAAACGGCAGCTTTTACTACGGGTCCCCGCCATCATCTGTACCATGGTGGCAAAATAAAATTTGAATTTGAATTTGAATTTCCTTCATCCGCACTTAAGACGCGCCGCGTGTTTTACAAATGTAAAAAAAGGCGTAAAAGTAGCGCGCATTGAGTGCGCTCCCAATTCGCACCGCGCCACGCAGTCTCCGCCATTTCCGGCACCGCGCAACGCCGACGTCCCGCGCCAGTCATGTGAGTGAAGGATTGCGGGCAATCTTCCGCCAGATGCGGGTCCCCGAAACGCGGAAATCGCCCCGTTACGCCAGGAGGCAGCTCCCCGGGATTGCCCTGCCCTTACTCTCTCTCTTTTTTCTCAGTGGAGAGGCCCTACGGCGAAATGGAATTCCGTTCCGACGAGGGGATGACCAGATTGCTTCGTCCGGCTGTCATAGCCGCAACCGCTCGCTCATCGCAGCAGCAACATTTCGAAACCTGAAAGAGCGTGCAAGTGCAGCAGGGAGACGGATAATCAACGCTGTTTGAGTAAGGGTGGCATGCCTCTGTCCTGCAGCGTATGTAGCTTTGTGGATGTTGACGATGCTGACGTAAGGGGTGGATGGGACGTCGGAACGGGGGCGAATGCCTAATTCTGGCAAGCAATCACGGGCTGCAACCCCGATTTGCAGTAGCCTATTAATTTCGTTTTTTGTTCTTGTTGTTGTTGTTGTTGCTGTTCCTGGTTGCTTGTTCTCCGGCTCCGCAGAACACATGAACATACGCGCATGCATGGTGTACGGTTTATAGGGCTTTAACGTCCCAAAGCGACTCAGGCCATGAGGGACGCCGCAGTGGAGGGCTTCGGATAATTTCGACCACCTGGGGTTTTTTAACGTGCACTCACATTGCATAGCACACGGGCCTCTAGAATTTCGCCTCCATCGAAATTCGATCACCGCGGCCGGGATCGAACCCGCGTTTTCTGGGTCAGCAGTCGAGCACCATCACTACTGAACTACCGTGGCGTCTGGTACGCGCATGTGACGCACAAGGCAACAGGTATAGCGTCCCGCAGTCAAAATGTTGCACGCCAAGAATATGTCAGCAAAGCTTAGCAATCAGCTGACTCTTGAACACAATGCACCCGTTTAACTGACGTTTTCCGCTTAAGGCACTCTTTCATCGAGGTCTACATCCCACATTCCTAATGAACTCTGCACAGCTTTTCATTCAAGTTATTTATTTGTTTTTAACTTGACTAATTTCCGTTTAATAAGTAATTCAAGTTAAGAAAATGCAACTGTAGCGCGATTCAGTTTAGGCACATTAACATTTGCTCAGTTTCTGTCGGCTGCGCAAACTACGACAGAAGGACAATCTCTTGCTTCAACCGACGTTCTCCTGCGTGTAGAGCGAAAGACAACAACAAGAACAACAAAGTTATCAGTAAGTAGATCCTCGTACAACTTCGTGTAACGTCTCTCGCGCTTCGAAAGCTTTAGAGCGAGAGGAATCGTCTTAGGTTTTATTTATTTATTTATTCATTAGCGAGTGTTTCCTTTTCGCCGCCCGACGCGAATATTTCTTTTTGCCGGACAGTGAATGCAACTGTTGACGCGTACGCTGAATTCCACACCAATGTGGCACAGCGTCACACGCAAAGTCCAACACAAGGGGAGAGACGGTAAAGAAGGGACTGCGTTAATTACTTTCCTAACGGGCGCACCACTTTCTTCCGACCTTAACAGGACGGCAATGCGTCTTGTGCATAACCTAGGCACGGAGTACGAAAATGACGGTTGCACACACACTGATCCGAAGAACGCGTGTCGCAACAAAACGTGTATGCGTGATCTAATGGCACAAAGCCCTCGGTGTTGGTCGCACTGTTTGCATCTGTTCGCAAAGTGGGACGCAATTTCGATTCTTTAATGACTTCTTCAAGCGGCACGACCAAACAACCGAAGCTGAGTCGCTTGCGAAAGAGCGGTGCCGGTCCAATTATCCCCTCTCAGGGACTGAAAGAGGAGGAGGAGGATTAAAGAGGGAAAAAAAAACGAGGGTTCAAATTCGAGAAGATGTTGAATTATCGCGATGCGAACGTGCACCCAGAAATCTAGATCACTGAGAAGCACATTCACGATAAGTCGGTCAAAGGCTTCGAGGCGGCGATTCAACAGCCTGCAGAAATCAAAGTAAAGATTCGCCGAAGCGCACCGAATTTGCAGAAAGGCAATCTCGTTTCCGAACTAGCCGCTCGGCGCTGCTTGTATATGTATCACGCGTTTTGGTGGATCGTGTTTATGTGACAGCTATGTGAGACCTTGAAGGCAGCGCCGGTGGCAATGCTTTAAAAGCGTCAACGGCACTATCGGGTACTCTGCTGAGTCAAAGCCTCGGGGCTATAGCTGTCGCAACGAAAGGGATGCCAACTCGCGGGCTGCGCGTTTCGGCCCCGAGGCGGTCGTCGGTGCGAAGGCGTCGCCGAGAAAGTGCTACGCGCTGCTTATCGCCGTTGTAATCTACGACGCTGATACCGCAGCACGGCGTGAGCGATCCGAGGAGGCCCCGTACAGGGCTACTGGTGTTAGAATTGGCACGCACTGCATATATACATATTCGCTCAAGGTTGGACTCATTCCATGGCAAAAAAAATCCTGCCAACAGCGCACTTTCACGCCGAAGTCGCCAGGCCGCGTGGCCGATCTGCTTATCCGCACGAATTTCGCTTCCTCCTTCAAACAAACAAAAAAAAGAGCAGAAAGCGACGTCAGTACCGCTTATTCGTTTTCAGTGCTTCGTCTTTCAAAACCGTGTACTTTATGCCGCGGTACCTGGGGTAGGAATTTACAAAACGTTAGAGGGTCGCGAAACGGCCCGTCCGGCTCCTCCTCGGTGGATAAATATCAGGCGTAGCCTGCAGCGTCCGGTCGGAGGAGTGGCGCAATGCATGCCGGTCCATGTGCCCCCAGTGCACGCTATTCCCACGCTCTTCCGTCGCGGCTGAACAACTCGCAACAATGCAGACGACGGTCAATAGTTGTGTGCAAATGCACCTCTGAAATGAAGCTGAAATCAGGGCTGAAATCAGTAACTTGAAGTGGGCATGGGCGGGACATGTAATACGAAGGGAAGATAAGGGTAACGGAGCGGATTCCAAGTGAAGGCGAGTGTAGCAGTGGGCGGGAGAGAGCCAGGTCAGCGGGTAAAATTAGAAAATTTGCGGGGATAACACAGCCGCAGTTGCCAAAGGACAGCTAGGGTTAATCGGATTGACAGGGGAGAAGCCTATGCTCTGCAGTGGACGTGGTTAGGTTGGTGATGACTTCAAACCTGAGTTCTATACCCAAGTGTACTCCGCGAACACGTCCTCCATTCCATGCTGTAATTAATCAGACAAGGAGAAGTTCCAGGCGGAGCTTTAGCCTAGTTTTTCTCTCTCAATCTCTGATAGCTGTTCACTACCTGCGCGCCTTCACTTGATTACATTACTGAAGTTCAAGGTACTGACACTTCTTTTGTAGTCATAAACATGTTGCAACACTGCTAGCGCTACTCCCACATTACATTTTCACCTTGTCCGTTCACGACTCAACGCCTTCGACGGCCGAGAAGACGTGCATCGATAAGAATCGGATTGGCTATAATTCGAACAGAAGGTTTATAATTCTCTCTACAGCAAAGCAGCATGCGTCTGCACGGCTGATTTCATGGGCCTGCAAGGGTGGAAGTGAGCTCGTTTGCATTAGTGAGCGTGTCGTTGCAATCATGCACGGCGAGGAGCAGGCATATATCTCCCGAAACACGTCAGCTCCATTCAGAGCACGCGCACCCAGCTCCGATAGAAGCATATGCCGGCGGGCACGCAAGGAACAAGGGCACAGCGTAGACGCCCGTTGATAGCAGCGTGAGATATTTTTGTTCGTTTCTACATTTGAGAGGAAGCTTCCTTCTTTCCGACTTTTTCGTTTACGTCGTGTTTTCTTCCCACGACTATAGCCTTTTCGAGCCTCTAGTTTCCGTGCTCAACCGTTATAGGGGAGCCAGCAACAGACTCGGCCTTGGTACGAAAAACCTGGCGCAGCTTTCATTGAGGCAAGGCTAAGAGAGGGACACACCTTAATTAATCCTTCCACGATCCACAGCCAAGAGCGCCCACAAGACCGCTAGCGTCGCCGCGGTTGCCCCCAGCGATGCGTGCAATCGGTGCATGTATCAGCGACATTTCAGCGCCCGGCAAAAGCGCGTGCCTGGCATCGCACACGCATCCAAGCGTCCGCTTTTGGCAGCGCGCACTGTCTTTGCGCGGAGCTTGTATGTACGCGCGTGCTTGCATAATTACGGCTGCCGGTCACCCTGCTTTCGTGCGCTTACCTCATCGATGGCCGCGCCTGCCGATCGCCTCCGCTGCTCGCGAGTACAGAGGTATACACGAGCGTGGGGTGTGTTATTAAGAGAACGCGGTTATACATGTCACCGCGCCTTGGAAGGTTGTGCTGCATCGGTTCGTAATGGTCGTGGGCACGCCACGAGAGGCGCCTCAGCGGCCAGTCTTAGCGACGCGTCGTCGAGTCGGGCATCGAAGCGACGGCGACGTAATCTGCGCGTGCGTGAACTGCGAGTTTGGATGTGTGGCGGTGAAAAAGTGGGGAGAACGGCGCTTACACGCCGCGGGAGCTGGATGCAAGGTGGCGTGCCAAAAACGGCGAGTTTCTTTTGGTCTGAAATCAACCCGTAATTATATAGGGTGGAAGAGAAGAACCGTTGGCTGAGCCGGGCGTCGAGCAGCTTTGTGTTTAATCCAGTCTGAGGGGGCTGCGAACGCTGATCTGTAGTCCTTTTCCGAAATGGGTCGAAGGGCGCCGCCGTATTGGAGACTAAACGGTCGGAGATAGCTTCCAGCTCCTGCTCGTAGAACAGGAAAGAAATCTCCCACACGCTCTTCTCACAGAGCTCTATTAAAGCGTACTGCCCCAAGGGTTGTGAAAAGGGCGGTACTAGGTGATTGCAGACAGCCAAGCGACCGGCATGATGAGTGAGTGAGTGAGTGAGTGAGTGAGTGAGTGAGTGAGTGAGTGAGTGAGTGAGTGAGTGAGTGAGTGAGTGAGTGAGTGAGTGAGTGAGTGAGTGAGTGAGTGAGTGAGTGAGTGAGTGAGTGAGTGAGTGAGTGAGTGAGTGAGTGAGTGAGTGAGTGAGTGAGTGAGTGAGTGAGTGAGTGAGTGAGTGAGTGAGTGAGTGAGTGAGTGAGTGAGTGAGTGAGTGAGTGAGTGAGTGAGTGAGTGAGTGAGTGAGTGAGTGAGTGAGTGTGACATTCCCTTGTAAGCGCGGTAACGGTAAAACTAGTTTCTGCCCAGTTAAAAACTAAAACACCGTTCTTGGGCACTCTGGCCAGCTACCCTAGCGCCAAAAAACCGACAATCCTCATCATCGCCGTCGCCTTCACCACCACCAAATACTAAATCATAAAAACCGATACGTTGCTTTTAGCTGAAAGCAGTGACGGAAAGCCGTATGTCGATTGAGTGAAAGCGCGCGGCAAGAAAATTGGGAAGTGGTCAAGGCGACTCGTGCACGATCGTGTCAGGTAGCGTGCACTTGTGGAAGGGGGGAGGCGGGAATCAAAACGAGGCGTAGAGGTAGAGAGGCGGAGCAAAGCATGGAGGCCCAAACTCCCTCCGTCCTCAGAGACCGCTATGTCATCTGCGTCCAGAACAGCACCAGTCACAACCGCGCTAAATATTTCGGGGGCTTACCCTGGCAACACTAATATGCCCTGGGGTTACCCGCCCATTGAAACCGCTCTCATCCAGTGCCTGCCTAAAATTCCAGGCCGAAACCACACTACTTCGGAAGCGAACTGACTCATTGCACAGCTTCAACTTGTGTGAGCAGACCGGAAAGCTCTGTATGCACAGTTGTCCCGGAATTTTTACGCTGAAATCCTCGTTGGATTAAAGATGCTTTCTCACTCTCTCCTCCCTCCCTCGCAAAGAAGGTGCCGACGACAACAGAGAAAAAAAAGAAATCAGGCAGGACGCGGCAGATCAACAACTGGCTAACAATGCTGTTCTGGGCTTCTGTGAGCCTACGTTTACTGTTATTACCACGAATAGTAGTATTACGGGCCTTGTATACGTCTCCCACCTCAAGTGAGGTCGGGTGAGTTCTGCAATAGGTACACGCCGCTCTCTCACCGCATAATGCTTGCCCGAGTGCAAATTTACACCCTTCGTCAAAAACACTGACCGCAATGGGTCCCATATGTCCAGATCAGTGGGTGTGAGAGTTCCTTGAGGCCTCCGAGATGTTTGTAAAACTGACAAAGCAAACGGAGCTACAGTGTATTCATTAGCCCAGCTAGAAGGAAACAGGTTTGTTTGTATGCTTCTGACAGCGGCTGTACTGCTACTTTTGACAGCCTACGGCTAGTGCCTCGTTTAACTTTGTTCTTGACGGCTAACTCATACTCGCTTGTTAAAAAACAAACAAACAAACAAAAGCAATTTCTGCCTCTCTCGTCGAGTGCGTGTCAGAGCGTGCGAACAGCGGGCATCCATTACGTGGCCTATTTTCGAGCGCCTGAGTGACGGGCACCCCGTGCACAGACGCCTGATTGCGACTGCAGCTGACGAGGTGAGTCCGCAAATAGCCTAGTGTGCTCACTGCGTTGAGTGCCCGCGTCTGCGCTCACCGTGCCTTCCGGTGCCAGGCGCTATGCGAGATGTTTGCTGTGCGGGTCATCACTCACTCCTGATTGCCCCGAACATGCACCGTGCACGGGCAGTGCACGAACCGACCTGACGCGCCGAGAGCAGGATCTGAGTTCGTCTCAAAGCAGTGACAGGTTTCCTCGTTGGAACGGTGCGAGTGCACGTCGGGAGCAAATGAATGTGTAAGGAAATAGAAGGGCAGTGTAACAGTGCCTAAAAGAACGCTACTGTCAATAGGCGGTTGATCAATTAATCAATCTCTAATTAATTAACTGCCCGTTTGTTGAGAAGAGAGAGAAAGGAAAAGGAAAGGCAGGGAGAAGGTTAGGCAGTTAGTGCTGGTTGCCTACCAAACATGAGGGGAGGAGGATGCAGGGAGAGAAAGAGGAAATGAAAGTTAGCTCACTTCGCAGTGAGGAACGTGTCCATGTGTGACGACCTCTAATTAATTAATTAGTTGTGTGGTATGCGGGGTTTAGCGTCACAAAGCAACACGTGGGTTATGACAGACGCCGTTGTGGGTGGTTCTGGTTAATTACGTCTACATGTTCTTTAAAGAGATACTGACATTTCACCAAACGGGCGTTTTGACTCTGAAAATACGGTATTCGCGACCGAAATTCGATCCTCCAACATCGGATTCAGCGGTCGAATGAATGAATGAATGAATGAATGAATGAATGAATGAATGAATGAATGAATGAATGAATGAATGAATGAATGAATGAATGAATGAATGAATGAATGAATGAATGAATGAATGAATGACGGAGCTATTAGCCCGCAATACAGACACGCAGCTCAAACCAAACGGCAGAAAGAAGTGTTAACAAATAGCGGCGCATCGCAGCTAGATAACAGCACATTGACGCTGGAGCATATTTGAGAATTTATAGGTGTATATATAGTTAATAATGGATGATCTGTTAGGGCAAAACAATGGGTTCAAAGACAAAGGAAGCGTGGCGGGGGCAGACGGGGAGATAGCGGGAAATGTTTGGGACAAGGTCGTCTGGAACTGGTACAGGACAGGGTTAACTGTGCCTTTTTGCAGCAGTTGCCGTTATCTGGGTGATGATAATATTGATAAATGTGAATACTTGAAGAAGTGGCTTTAACAGCGTTGTTTTTCACCAGTGACAATAGCAGCGCGATAAAAAAACAAAAACTCGTGGTAAGAAACCGCCGTAATTCGAGGCGAAATCCGCCCGCAAAGCCAATCTTCCTCAGCACTAAAAGCAACAGGAATGAGGGAAATGCTTCGGCCAGAAGGAACCAAGCCAACGTCACGTATGCTAAAGGGAAGAAGAAGAATCACCTCGATATAAGCGAACCCATAGGCTACGAGGATGTGCCCTGGCGAGTGCGCAGCAGGTCAGCCGGCGCGAACGCATGTTCACACTGTAATACGCCCCGGCGTTCACCGCGCCACTGCGCAGAAATGATTGCTTACACCGCCCATCGTCTCCCGGGTTGCTCTCCGCTATAAAGCGCTGCAGGTCGAAGTAAGGAATAATGATAAAAAAGCACGGCCTTTCCAGGAACAGAAGTCCTCTTCCTTGACCCACTTCCATCTCCGCCATTTCTGCGCATCTCGGACTGAGTATAGCCCCCAATGGGCGGCTGACCGCCCGGCTCACCTTGCCCCCCGCGATGCTTCGTCTGGCCTGGAGTTAGGCATGGCTGCTCGCAGAAATGATAGCCACTGAAGCCTTGCTACTAAGCCGTGCTGCACGAGAAGTGGCTCGATCGCTCTTGTTATTTAACGAAGCAAAAAATAAGGCTGATTTTACGGTCGCCAGGAGCTCGAAATAATGCCCACTTATTTGATTTGGGATTTTATTCTTTCCGAGAGATTCGGTGATATGCAAGTTTTCATTTCCTGACTTCAAGATTCAGAGTTTTCCCATGCCTCTGGTAGCCGCATTCTGGCACGCAAATATGCGGTGATGCTGCCAAAAGCTTGTTCAACAATTATGTGCAAAAGCCCTGCGAGTCTCTTTACAGCATTCAGTAAATAAAACAGCAATTTCCAATATTCCTTTGTCTTCGAGGCACACTGAGAAGGTCCTCTGACATTCTCAGCGGTCACAAGGGAAACTGGCAGATTCGATGCGCAACATGTTGCGGTCACGCAGTCTAGCACATGCACAAGCCCAAAATTGTGCCGCTTAAAAGAGTTCCCTCGCATCCCAGGCTTAATATTGCGAGAATTCTGTTGCTAGACGAGGGAAATCGTAAGTTTCTTGCGCAACGAAATGAAACCGCGCAACCTATATGGCTGCACTCTTTAACCAAGCTGTCCTAGCGCCATTAAACTTCAAATCATCATCATCAGGAAACCATGACACTAAAGTTTCGAACGTTTCAAGCGTACCTCCTTTGCCATATTCGGCTTTATGATTTGAATCCGCTACCGGAGTGACTTGACGAAATACTGGAGTATGTTTGCAATATTTCATTGGGGCCGCCGTGGTGGCTCAGTGGTTATGGCGCTCGGCTGCTGACCCGAAAGACGCGGGTTCGATCCCGGACGCGGCGGTCGAATTTCGATGGAGGCGAAATTCTAGAGACCCGTGTACTGTGCGATGTCAGTGCACGTTAAAGAAACACAGGTGGTCGAAATTTCCGGAGCCCTTCACTACGGCATCTCTCATAGCCTGAGTCGCTTTGGAACGTTAAACCCCAGTAAACCAAACCAATATTTCGTTGCATAGTGTAAGCCTGTGCTGCAAGATAACAGCACGAAAAAGGCTCAGTAAAAAATCAGGCCGGAAAAGACATTCTTGGTATAGGGCTTTCTGGCTGAAAAGCGGTAGCCTGTGGAATAAAAGTAATGGACCAAGGAAAGAAAAACGACACGGGCTTTCCTTGGTCCTTTGTCCGTTTTGCGCTGTTCCACAATATGAATTACTTCCAACTTGCCCAGCAAAACGTTTTGTAGAAAGTAATGGCTCTGAAGCCGCCGTGGGATACTCCGAAGGCACGTATCAAATATCTAGACCTGTTCTTTTTGTTCAGTGCCGCCGTTCGCAGGATGTCACACACCGAGAACTTTGCGACGAAGTCAACCAAGGAGTCGGAGAATAAAATGGTGTATCTCCAAGCCACATTATAAATAAAGATGGAGTTTTTCCGGTAAAGTCGCATTCGGAATAATTTATACGCGGTTTTTGTTTTTTTTTCCAGTTTTTTGTGTTCATCCGAAGACGAAGAGCCCCGACTACAGTCAAGGTGTCGATCAATTTCCGATCGCTGCAACGCGCGCGAAGATCGTTTTGAGTTCAACCTGCTGGCGCGGACTGCAGATCCCGCTTCCCGAATCTTGTCCTGACAGCATCTCGCTGGGGAGAATTGTTAGACGTAATCCAGCCATTTGCAGCGACCGCAATCCAGCAGGGGTCCACGGACCGCCAGACAGACAGGCTCGCGCACATGTCAGGCAGCGGGGCAAGACGCAGCCACACCGCGCAGAGGAACGGGCGGCGGTGGCCCACTTCCGCGGGGAACCGGTCGGCCGGACACACAGCCGGCCGGACAGATTGGGCCTCCTCGACGCCAAGTATACACACACCGCCGTCTACACACACTGCGCGTCGAACACGCGGAGCTGCTCTTGCGTGGCCTTCCCCCTGGCCGACAGGAACTATTTTACTGTTCTGTACTTTGTTCTCCTTTTTTTTTTCCTACCGCGTGTGTCAGCCGGTGACAGCGTACCTCGGCTTGAGGCCGGGTCGCCGGTCGAAGAACAAAGAAACGCGGCTACCGCGCTTGCGGCGACAGGCACCGAGTTAGAGCGCCTTGACAGATTGTTGGAGTCTGTGCGTATACGATTGGGTGTTTGCGCCCGAGAAAGAGAGAGACCGCGGGTTATGCGCACGCGGAGTTTTGGGGAGGAGAGGTGGGAGGAAGGGGCTGGGCCCGAACGCGTCCGGAATTCGACAATGAGGCGTTGGGGGTTTTCGATTCGCGAGAAGGCGCTCGTTACTTCACCCCCTTCGGGTCCACTGTGCCGCGTCGCTGAAGACGTAATCCGCCAATCTCTGACCGCCCCGATGGAAGAAGAGGCTCACTCGAGGGCCGAGGGGCGGCTCTCCTGTACGTCCGTGGAAGGAACGAAATTGCGAAGGCACTACTTCTCTGCGCGCTGACTATTTTCTCTTCTGTTCCATCTCTCCAGTTCTGGAACTTGTCGGCGGCTGTCCGTCATAGCGGCTGCCCGTTACGCGTAGTGGAAGGCACGGCGCTGGAACAGTTTTATTTTTTGTTTACCGGCTGCCACCGCTTACTCAATCTTCCTGCAACGATTCAACGGTGCGGTTGTGATGGGCTGCTGTAGAAAAGGGCGCTTCCGAAAAGCAAGCACTGTGTGAACATTCGGCAAAGGTCTGTACCGCCCCGCTGCCAAGAATGCAAGGTGGCCAGTTCTGCTTTTACCGATGGCCGAAGAACGTCACGTCATGCGCGGTACTTTGCGAGTGGCGTGCACGCCAAGCGTATACATCTATCTGATGGACGCATTGGCGAAGCGCATTTCTTGCGGCTGGAATGCAACGGGGGCACCGTGCCAGTATAGGAGGCGAAGTGCCTGGCAGGCAGCAGCCGCCACGCTTCCCCGGAAGGTCTTTTTTTTACCTCAGGAGATGTGGACGCCTGGACTATAGCGGTTCCGCGCGACAAAGACACCGCTCGTCTGCTTTCCGGCAGCGCAGCGTACTGGCACATTGATCAAGGTGCACGTGGCTCTTTCGCGGTCTATCATAAAACGGGCAGAAATGTTCCGCTCAGGTGCATGTTAACGCGATTATATACGTATAGTATTAGAGGACTTGTTCACGACAAAAGCCGGCCTCGTCCGTCCATCTGTGCCACGAAAAACCAGGCGGCCGTCTGCCCACCAGGCTGTGGGCAACCTGCCCGCCATGGCAGGGGGCAATGACATTTATTCAAATAGGTCTAATGAAGTTGTCACCTGCCCACCGCGGCACTGGGCATCAGTTGATTGGCCTAGCGATAGACAGCACCCCAAAGTACTATCTCTCACCAACCTTAGGGGAGCTCCGGAAGAGCGACCTGGCTTTCACAGCTCCCACTGGTGGTTGTGTTTGAAGCCTCTTAACCGCTCTCAACCCCTGCACCAGTGCGCCAGTGGTGGTATGGACACCCCTCCCCATCCCGCGGTCTATGAATCTAAGACAGAGAAGGAGCACTTGCACGGGAGGCATCTCCAATGTCACAGTATTGTACACTTAAGGGAAGGTTAGGCTTCCTCCAAGTTTTTGTCTGTTGACATGCAGAACCTTTGCCAAGAGTTTGGAGCCCACGGGGTTTGCCTCGTAAGGCGTGTAGTAGAGCTCCTGTAGCATTTGTGGGAATCCTACCTATTGGAGGGGGCAAGTACAGATATTTTCTAACTTTCGGTCGATTTGTAGCACTGGGGCGAATTACAATACCACACGGTGTTGCGCAAAAGCTAACTCGCTGGGCTCTAAACTTTTTACAAAGGCTGTAAAACGAACTTGTTTTCCACAACCTGGTGATTCAGTTCGCCTCTGGCAACAGACATGCGATACCGTACCTACTCGCATAAGGGGCGCACTCGCTTAATGAACGCGCCCCCTACTTCAGCTGTAAAAAAAAAGTACAATTTTTCATTACATTTCATCCCGTGTAATGAACTCAGCCCCCCCCCCCCCCCAACCCTGTAAAAAAATTATGAGAGTTTTGGGGAAAATAGTGCGTCTATTAAGCAAGTAAATATGACGCAGGCTCCAATAACATTGATTAAGTCATGCGTCGATCTAAGTGACTTGCATAGTCAATTTGCACGACCTGCGTACACCGGTATGTATTTCCTTTATGTTCATTTTAGCAGCATTTTTTTTTTATAATTTTGGCTCACATCCTTTCATCTGCCTCTCTGCTTTCCTGCTTTCAAAGTATTCTTTGACCAACCCTGAACGGTGCTTCTAAGTTCTAGCCCATTGACATCTGATGTAGGCAGTATGCTTCTTCCAATGTACACATTGATTTCTTCGGGCTACAACTACGACTCGAGCTATGCTTGGTGCTTGAAACCTGACAAGGGCATCGTCGCTTTCTCAGCGAGATCGGCAGTGTAATTCAGTCCAGCGCCGATTGGCTACTATACAGCAGCTTAAGAGGCACCCGCTCTCACCCCATTTGCCTCCGGAGTGGCACTATTGGTTAGATTTCAAAAGCCAGTCAAGTCACTGGGGGCATCCAGAGTTCGGCCTGTGCCGATCAGCCACCTCGCAAATCTGCTTCTGCACAATCGATTCGGCAAAGTCCGTACGTCAGAGGGCATATGGCGATCAACAGTAGTGTTAGCGGTCAGTGGACAGTTATTTTCCAGTAAAGTATTCCATTTCTGACAGCGGGCTATGAGCAAAGTTTCGAAGGTTCTTCGAACGTGCTCTAAGCAGAGCCTGCCTCGCGAGGGACGCGTACTCCGCCACACGCACAGAATACTGAAAAGACGCATTTCACACGCGGCTAAGCGTTCATTCTCCATCATATTTCCGCCCTAGAAACAGTCTTGTCCTTGAGAAAGCCAATAAGAGGAGCATCAGAAGATGAGCACCGTTACTTCACCTTGGAAGTCAGATACCGTATTAACGACAAACTAAGCTTCGCTCGATGACCAAGTACTTGCCATCTTCTGACGACCCTATTCTGAAAGCGAAAAGTGGTGCACCTAACGACCCTATTTTGTGGTGCACTTAACCTAAGCGCTCTGATTCAATTCGAAGCCCCCTCTTCGATTGCGGGGGTCCTTTTCGAAAGAAACAAAAATGTAAAGATGTGCGGTATTTACCGGGGGGAGCAGTGGTGGTTGCTTAATTTTCACAGTCCACACACACTTTACGTATACGAATGAAAGTTACTCACAACGACGCCAGCAGAAGCGTGGTCGCTTGGACGTTGATACCCCATACGGAGGCGTTTCTCGTCGCCGTGTGTATCCTACGCGATGTCGCATACGGAGTCCCGTATACCGATATGTGTGCAATCAGCCGTGACCGCGTAGGCTCTTATGGAAAAGTCGTTTTTCCCTCCCGCCCTGCATCGTATAGCCAGCCGAAAATTAGTTTTGCCTCGTGTCCCGCATCGTAGCTTCCTACGACGCCGCAAGGAAGAGGCGAAACTGCGAGCGTGGGGCCTTCAAGGCCTGCAATAAAGGTACACGAATCGCGCGTCGCAGTTTCGGCGTTATCAACAAGCACAACTTCCCACAGACACTTTCGCTTTCAAGTCGCTTGGCCTAACTGCGCTTACGGGCGGACCCCAGTTCCATCCTTTAAGCATAATGTTCACGTTACGACTTTGACACGGAGAGACCATAAATCCGATCTGTTTAGAAGCCTTGCACCAGTCAACGTGGATTCCACAGCATCCTATTATCCGCGTGCTGGGCTTTCTGTATAATTTGATTCATTAAGTGAGGGATCCCTAATTGCAAAGCCGGAAGTTGGGCAAGTTAGCACTTGTATGCGTCGTTTCCTATCCGTCCCTTGTGTTCCTTGTGCGCTATTTTTGCATCATGATCCCTAATTGACAGGAAAAGTGGACGGCTATGGACGGCTTAGCCCTCTTGACGCACCCTATACAAGGAGCACCACCACTGCGTCCTTCGGAACTGCCCATCCTGCCACTCATCAGGAGTAGCAGCCATTAGCAGCGCATCAGCTTTTTCTGGACGTGCGGAACAGGTGTGCGCGATTCCGGCCACCGGAGGAAAGAGCTAGATAAACAGAGGGCAGGGTTCGTCTCCTTCAGTTGCAACAGACGTCGGGCCGACTGCCAGAACTGTGCGAAGTCTAGAGTGGGGCTCCCTCACTCAGCATCTCCGCCGGACTTCCTCACGGTCGATGCCAAGGCTGCGTCTGTGCTCCAGGGACGACTAACGACATTTAGATGGCAGCTGGGGATAGAAGCGACCCGATAGTTGATAATGGAGTGCTCTACCGCGCTCTGGGATCGAGCCTGCCCACGTCGGAGGAGGTGTGCAATCGAAAGCTGCTTAGCAGAAAGTCTTTACGCCTTTGGATAGGTGCGTCGCGGTAATTGCTGTTGATGGCGGTTGCAACCGTCGAATGCTCTCCTGGCGCGCCCGTCTCACTGTGTACTATCGCTGGCCCCAACGCTCCCTCGCATCGCTCAGACCTTGCAGTCATTGGCTGTGGCTCCCTGCTCGAGAGACGCTGCGCGCAGGCACCGAAATAACGGAGACTCGTAGCGGGAATCCCGTCACGGCACCCTGCTTCACTCGCCGCTTGCAGCGTGAGCGCGCTTGGCCATTTTGATCCTCGAGGAGCCCCAACACGCGAGGTTTCTCTTGCTAGCCTATGCATCTTAATGCCGGGAGGATTTCTTCCCTTACGTGCACGCATTCAGTCCACGCCAGAGCGGGTCTGTACGTCTTAAAAAAGAAGAATAGGATAGAGGAAATCGGAGGCGCGCTCTCCGTTATTCCTGGCCCCTGATGTGTGCACCGCGCGTCCGGCCCCTCCGAAGGTCGCCGCCGCGCAGGTATTCCGGGGCTGCCCTCCTCGGTTCCGGTCGTTAAACAATCGGGGCCAGCCCGGCTAGGACGGGGCCGTCCGAAGCGCGCTCCCGTTTGTGTGCACACGAATGGCTCCAGCTGTGCGCGGTCAGCCAACGTTGGGCCAGCGCGGTGGGGAGTAGGCGTCTCTGCGCATATCAGCGCGGAAGGCATTCGCAGCGGGAAGAGGAGTGGGCGGCCATCCTTGGCCCCTGCGTGCCGGCGCTGGCGTCGGACGCTTTGCCCAGTTTGCAAACACGACCACGCAGTCTCTCCCCCCCCCCCCCCCCCCTTATGTCTGTCTGCGTAGTGCGCGCTGCATAGAGGCGGCTCTGCGGACTCCCGCTGCTTTTGCTGGCGTCTCTCTCGGCGCACGTGAATGGTCTCCTACGCTGTTTTGTTTTGTTTGTTTGCTGCGCTGCGGGTAACGGGGTCTCAAGCACAGGCGGCCGACGTCGAACATAGTCCGATAATAGGCCTTCCGCCCACGGCAGCGGAGAGGCTTAAGAAGCGTCCGATAAGTCGGCTCTATACACAACTTGCGCGACTCGCCACTTTGCACTTACGTGGCTGAGCTTAAGTGCAAAGAGGCGACGGCATCGAAGTTTAAAAAAAAAACAACTGCAGACTGAAAAGAAAACGAACACTTTATCACGCATGTTATGCAGTATCTACGGGCTGAAGAAGGAATGCGTGGAAAGTTTAGCCGCAGCCATTAATGATGGACTGCAAAAAGGTAACGAGGGCTCACTCAGATGAAGAAAGGTAATCTGTATGCACTCTAGGTGAAAAGAATGAGGGACCGGAGGCAAAGCAAACGCGCACGGTTTAACCACTGCCGTTGCAGAGGAGAAGCGCGAAGGAAACGCGCCAGACATTCCGTTGCTCGCCTGCGTTCGGCACAGAACAAAAGGAAAGACAGCGAGGTTAACCAGACTCGGATCCGGTTGACTACGCTGCTCACGGGGAAAGGAGGGTGGTTAGAGCGGTGAAATGACTTAGATGGGAGAGAGAGAGCAGCTAGGGTATAGTGAAGCACAGGAGGGTTCTTCATTCAAACAGCCTTCAAGCGCCTTCCTGCATCATATCTATAGCGGTGAAGCTACGGCTACAGAGAGCTATGCCTCACGCAGTACAAGTAGAACGGAGGAGCCTTAAGGGGGAGACTCCATTTAGTTTTAAATACTCACCAGCAGTCCGTGAGGGGACGAATTCCGCCAGTGTACCCGCCTCTCAACAGACTGACAAATTAGAAAAAGGCTAATGAGAGGACGAACCACTGCTAAACCAGGCAAAAGAGCCACTACCGCTATAACTTTGCTTTCTTTTCAAGGGACAGTGAGGACGAACTTTAGTTGGCCTGTATAGATATATTAACGTATTCCAACGGCAAAGACACTATGTGCACTGAAAACGAAGCTTTTAAATCTAGAAAAGATTAAAAAAAAAACGAAATATTAGCGCTGCCAACCTAGGCCACATTCGCAGTAGGATATGGTGCATCGAGACAGTTTTTGTCTGGAATCCCTGAGGCTATGCAACACCGCCATTCATTTCCTGACGGTGATCATGATCGAGGCCATCTTCAGCATGAAAGTCACCAATATTAATAGAGTGGTGAGAAAACTTTTAAATCAAATTTTTCGCAGCAAGCAAACGCTTTGAATGGTACGGCAAAACAGCGCTGACGGACGGGACGGAAAAAGAAGAGGAGACTGACACATGCGCATGTGTCTGTCTCTTCTTCTTCCGTCCCGTCCGTCAGCGCTGTTTTTCCGCACCATTCAACATGAACCAACCAGACCGACTCAGCCCTCTCCTAACAAACGCTTTTCTTGCTGCCGCAGAGGAAACAGCAACAGAGCGACAAAGCTCCAGCGAATCAACTTTTACTAAGAATAAAAGATGCATGGAGAACGTCACTTTTAAGTTCAATCGTAAAGCTACACAATAACGAGCGCATGTGACCTCGAAAGCTGTCTTCAAGAAAAATGAAGCGCCCTTTCAATGCACTAGGCACATATTTGGTAGGATACATCGGGCGGGTTTTGTTTCTTTTGGCTGCCGAGTTTTTCAGTACCCTGGGGTAGCTTATAGCAATAATAATAATAATAAAATTTGAAAGCCTGCCGATCGAAATGCCCCTCACGCGTCCAACCAACGCTGCACTGTCGGGCATCGAGATCAGGAGCTCTCTTTTCCGAACCGGCGCTGTTAATCATCTTCGCGAACAACCGGGTCACAGAGGCGGCGGCGTCGGTGCGGCGCACTGCAATGCCCGCCTCTTTGTTCCGGTTGCGCAAACTTCGCCGAGGGCGGCACATACGATACGGCTGCCGCTTTCTTCCCTGCACCCGACCGCGCAGCACCTGCGTATACCTCGTACACAACCTCCGAGCTCGCGAGCGTGTGGAGAATACCCACGCCGCCCTCCGACGCGCTCACTCCGTGTCCCGTGCGTTACTGCGAGCCTGCAAGGCCTGCCTTGCGCAAAAGCCAGCCAACTTTGCAGGTCAGCTGCTCCCTCTGCGCGCACCAGTCCCTCCTTGCTCCACGGTGTTAAGAGATTTCGATTGTCGTTATTAACGGGCGCGCGCGGCTCGCCCGTTGGAGCGTTAAGCGATCTTCGCCTCATTCTACCCTCCGTTTCGGCGCGCGAGCCACACCGAGACGGGCGCCTGCCTACACTTCTAACCGTGGAGCATGTGTGGTGGTCGCCGGATGCGTTCGTGACTCCGTTAACCCCTCCGAGTTGGGGCGGCGTCTGGTGCGCGATTGTTGCGAGACCGTGTAAACGAGCTGCGCGCGAGAAAGCATGGTCGCTCTCAAAAGCACGCAAAGACAGCCGCGCTCGGGTAGCGCATGTGCGCTGTCCTTGGACGCTTCTTCCTTGGCGCCCACGCAATTGGTGGTTGCGTTTCGCCCCTGCTTTCTTTCTTATGCTTTCTGCGAGCATGTGCGCTAATGTTGCCGCCTGCACAGATTGTGAGAGTGGCGGAAATGGGGGCTACGCAACGTCAAGGATGTACACGAGAGCCGCAGTCCAGGCGAGGCCGCGGAATGGCCACGCGTGTCCCAAGGTCGAGAGAGCTCAATTAGCGCTGTGCCGGACCAACGCCGCTGAAAGCGCGATCAAAGTAAAAAAAAAAAAAAGAAATGAAAATAAAAACACGGAGCAAAGAGGGAGGACGAGTTACTTTTTATTAAAGACAAGGAGAAAGAAAGTTCATTATCAGAGCGAATGACAACGAATTTCCGGAGTCTACATGTTCGCAGTGTGTTATGGGAACACCTGAGAACTTGAGCTTACTTTGTGCTTAAGGTCGAACGCTCGAACCCACAAGGAAGCCGACTACACAAAAGGGGAATTACCTGACGCTGCATGTCGGAAGTCTGTTTGAACCGGGCACTGAGCGCAAAAAAATACCGCCGCATTACTAGGAATAGGCTGGAGTTTCCGTTCACTGCGAAGTCGGACCGCGCTGTACAGCATTTCTAAGAACATAGTGCGCGCGATGCGAAGATACGAGTCGATCACGATAACTTATATAGTGGCGCGTAAAGGTCGGTTAAAGCCCACACATCTCTTCCTTGACGCTCGATATATTAACATCATCGTAAGCACCCTTTCACTGCAGCAATCAAAGCCAGAGCCTCGAACAACAAATGGGCGCTAATGTACACAGTCGGGAGCAGCGGCACATTTTCCTGCTCAATTAGGCGGCCCCCGCAGCTGCTTAGCGTCCACCGCGGCACCGCTATACGTCCACTGGGCTGCGGCAACGCCTTCTCAGCTAGCGGTCGGTTGATGACCTCCGAGGAGACCACACGCGAGGACGAACCTGTCTGAAAGGAAAACCGGGACACGACCGATTCGGCTCAGGCGATGCCGCCAGTCGCCTCGTGCCGACGATGTGCGTCGAAAATTGGGACCTTCCCGGGACAGGCACGTTATTGTGAGGAGTGTATAAACGACCTTGGACACGCGTGCTCAGCTCAACGATACAGGATGTTGCTATTACGTAGTTCATTCATTTCTTGTCGCTGACGGTGAACTATAAGACCGGACAAAGCTGGCTAACGTACTATCAGCGTCAATTGAAACGCGAACAAGTCAATTGAAACGCGAACAGCACCACTCGCAGATATTATACTCGGGAGGCAAAATACATGAGCAGCTGATTTTCGCATCGAAGCCGGAAAGACCGCTCTTTTGAAATGTTAATAGCCCACGGCTGTATTTCACCTCCAGCCTCTAATATGCTTGATTTTTTGTGCTCGCGTTTCAGGTGTTTTGTTCGCGTTTCTTTTGACGCTTGACAGTGCATCCGTTTCCTGAGCACTGTGCTCAAGATAAGAAGCAGCTCTTTGTTCGAGGAAGCCGCGCAAGAATACTGGCGAAGGCACCGCGGCGGCGAGCGAAGGCGAACGGGAAACAAGCGGAGGAGAGAGCCCCGTCAAGGCCGGAATGCAGTTCTGTTCTGTTCCAATTCTTCTGTTCCAATTCTCCTGTTCTGTTCTGCAGTTCTGTTCCAATTTGAATTCGTAGTTGGCTTAATCGATGCGAATAAAGCCAGTATTGCCAGGGTCCGCCAGTCAGCGCGGCAGACGATAAAAGCGGCCTACCATCCACAAGAAGAAGAGTCGTTACATTGCACTGGATGACATGCATAAAGACCGGGTACAAGACCGAACGCTGCAGTGCTTGCAGTGACCCGTCCGTTCTGGGCGGTCCTTCACTGGCTACAGGTGTGCTTCGGCCCGCTTATAATATATCGCAGCAATCAATGGTTCCTTGCAAAAGACAGGAAGCCGCCGCAGTTCGTATACGTCTGGGAAGAAAGAAATCAGATAAATTCAAATAAAGAAGAAAAGAATCAGATAAATTCACCAGAAATTGAAAAACATCACAGGATTTCATTCACGACGCTTCGGCTGGAGGACGAGCATTTTTCGGACACTCGAAAAAGGCTGGCCCTCCAGCCGAAACGTCTTGAATGAAATAATAATAATAATAATAATAATAATAATAATAATGTTTATTGCCACTTTGTAGATGATAAATTATGGTTCAGGCCCATCAAAGCCAACAAGAGTTTATGTTTTTATGTTTTATCCTGTTACGTTTTTCATTTTCTGGTGACTTTATCTGATATATATACATATATATATATATATATATATATATATATATATATATATATAAGATAAAGTCACCAGAACTTAGAAAACATAACAAGATTTAATTCACGACGTTTCGGCTGGAGGACCAGCCTTTTTCGACTGCCAAGCTGCCAAGAAATAATTTTTGATGTATATATATATATATATATATATATATATATATATATATATATATATATATATTAATTTCGCACTGGAGTGATTGCTTCCACGTTACCCTTCCGTAAACGAGCCCGCATTGTGTATCAGGCTCTCGTAGGAACGTAACGGAGCGAACGCAGCTAACAGCCCGGCAGCCGCGCTCCTTAACAAGTAGCCCGCTGTGCCTGGAAAAATGGATGGGCGGCAGAGAGACCCTCGGAGTATCCTTAGCGCGCCTTATCACCGCCAGAAACGGTTCTGGAGCATGCACTCGTTGATTGCGGGGGTTGCGGGCCCAGCCAGCCCAAAGCACCTGGATAAATACTCCAACCCTCCCAGGTGCGCCGGGGAGAGGTCGACCGCGCCAGAGCCCCTATCGAGGAGGACGAAAAGACGCGCGGCTCGATTCGGCAGACGAGCGTCGCGCAGGCAGGTCCGATGTGCTGTGGCTGCAGCGCGCCCGACATTTCCCGGTGCGTGTCCGTGGCTGTAATTGTATCGCGGGTGTGCACCCCTCCGGGCTGTACAGCGGCGCAAACGTGCTGCGAATGAAAGAGCAGCGCGCTGTGTGACGCCCGCGAAAAACAGGCGCCGCATCGAGAAAATTGAGCGCGCAGTTGATAACCGACCGACGCCGGCACTGGATGCTATATATGCAAGGCTGCGTGTTAGCTGACCGACTCTCTTAATCTGCTTTTAATCTGCGTATTCGACGAGCAGCAAAGCAGTGCAGAGGCAGTTGTGTGGCGTAGCGAAGGAGAACGGAAGGGGCGCCTGTCAGCGAAAAGTATTTTTGACCGGAACAGCAGACCGAACTCCATGCAGTCGGTGGTTCCAGATTATTATTGCGAAAGCAATACTACTTGCACTTTCACGCCTTTGCGTGCCGCGGCCGGTGACCACCATTGACCTTCATTTGACCTTCATTGCATTACATTGGATTAGATTGGATTGGACTGGACTGTATTGGATTGTTTTGGAATGGATTACATTAAATTAGATCGGATTAGATTACATTACATTACATTGGATTGCATTGGTTCGGATTGTATTGGAGTGGATTGGATTGCATCGGATTGCAATGGATTGGATCGCATTGGATTGTATTGGATTGGTTCGGATTACATTACATTGGATTGGAATGGATTGGATTGCATTGGATTGGATTTGATTGCAGTGGATTGGATTGGAGTGGATTGCATTGGATTGGACATGATTAGATTGCATTGCATTGGATTGATTTGGATTATATTACATCGTATTTGACTGGATTGGATTGCACAGGATTGGATTTGATTGCAGTGGATTGGATTGGATTGCATTGGATTGGATTGGTTTGGATTTGATTGGATGGGATTGGATTGGGTTTGATTTGATTGGATTGCACTGGATTGTATAACCGATGCACCACCCCAAGTCTAACCATAAGCACCACCACCAGCTACACTACCAGCTGTACCATGGCGTAGGTACGGATATTGCTTTCGCAATTACCGGGCTTAACCAAGCTAAGCCGCAGGAAATTTTTTTCCATCATATCCGATATTAAACGTGGTGCTGAATGTTGCTTTCTCTTTACTGAACATTTGCCTGAACGTTTGATAATCGCGCTTCGCAGGCAAGCGCGCGTCCTGCGTTATAACAGCGTCTTCGTGACTTGCATTACGAACTAATAGCTGAGTGTTGAAATTATCATCGAGGCTGGCTCGACGAGCGCGCGAACGTCAGTGCAAGTGCATTTTTAACGCGGTAGAGTTAAGGCTAACGTTCTGCAGGAAATCCACCGTCGGCGTCACTGTTGTCAGCGAAATATTCTCGGAAAAGCAATTTAGGTGGGCCACTATCTAGGACACGTGACCTTAGGGCGTCATCACAACCTGTCCATCGGGTTATGGGGAAACTGCCCACCGAGGCAGTGGGTAGTTAAATGAATGATTGATCGCGAGACGTTGCTCAGGAAGACCCACGTTGCTGGGTCGCACAAGCCCTACTGGTGGCAGCAGATGCCATCGTAGGGCAGTGGCGCATCGCTTGACCACTGCGCTAGGATTGGTACGAGGACTCCCGGGGGTCTAGAATGTAAAGTAGAGAATGACCAATTCTGCATATACGGAGTGGATTCCAAGCGAAAGCAAGCGTAGCAGTGGGGCGGCAGAAAGTTAGGTGGGCGGATGAGATTAGGAAGTTTGCGGGAATGCGGTGGCCGCAACTGGCGAAGGACAGGGTTAATTGTAGATACATGAGAGAGACTTTTGCCCTGCAGTGGGCGTAGTCAGGCTGATGATGATGTCATGCCTTTAAGGCGAAGCTTAAATGTCCCTCCATTTTTTATTTATTTTTATTTTTTTCCATTCTGCATTTCGTCCGCCATGACCCGAGTTCACCGTGGCCAGGCCTTCAACCTGCGACCACATTCTCAGCATCCAGCAATAAAAGGCGTTATTTTTATTTAAAAGCAAAAACGGAATAGTCGCCTCGCTCTAAGTGGACGCCCGAACAACTCCTATAGAGGGAAGGGATAAAGGATGGCCATAAAAAAAGAAGTGAGGCGAAATGAAAAAGTCGTCGTATAGTTGACGGCTCCGCATTAATTTCGACCACGCGGGGTTCTTCCAACGTCCCCTCATATCTAGCATCATACGTCGTGCCCCAGCGGCCGCTGCAGGCTGTCATCGCCGTCTTGATGTGACGACGTCGACCGCCGAGATTGCGGCGAGTGCTGAGCGGCTCGTGCTGTGCGAGATCGTACGCCGATCGCCCGCGTTGGGCAACGGCTCGGGAGCCCTTCGTGACCGCGTCAGCCGTTAACCTGGCACGTTCGTGGAGCATAATGTCACTCACGGGGCGATGTACTACATTCCATACGCTGGGTCTCGATGGTGGACGCCTATGTTCTACTGCACGCAACTCCTCGGAGTGATACGATCCGCACCTTTGGCTTTTATTAAAGGGAGTGCGCTACAGTACATTTTACTACCACCTTTACTCAATGGCTAAAGGGCTATGTGGTGATAAAAACATAAACTGCCTAGTGTTTACGCTCATCTGCATGACCCGCTGAACTCAGCGAAAGGAGCACTCCTCGGCATCCATGCAGCTACTCGACGCCTATGGTTGGTTGAACTACGAGTTCCCCCCCTAATGTTGCCCACGTGCCACGACGTGTTTGGGACCCCCTGAGATGAAAAGAAAAAGCAAAAAAAAAGGGAGGGAGACCCCCCTCCCCGTCCTTAGCGCAGGTATATAAAAAAATCAACACCTCAAAATGGCACAGAGGAAAATGCAGAGAAAATGCGACATGAATAAATAAAGTTTGGAGCACGGCAAGACAGGTTGTTAGGGTCACCCAAAGAGGGCAGATGGCCCCAGAGAGGCTGCGCACTGGACCAGGGAGAAGCTTGTACATAACCATCCGAGAACCGGTTACAGGCCACCACCGGGGATCCAAGCCCCCACCTTCCAGAGACGAGGCGGATGCCCGAACCACTATGGGCCACCGCTGCGGTCCTCCTGAGGTTTCCCATCGCGCGTTCGTTTTCCTCGAGCGGTCGTGTTTCCATTTTTTTTTAATGCGATGTTTATTGCCTCAGGGCATAAAACGGCATGTAATGATAAATGAGGATGCCTAAATAAATGAGTAAAGGTTCGCTGATCTAATGAAATCGAGCAGTGAACGATGATGAGGTCCTTGTGTCCAAGCGGTGTATGGATCACTGTTATCGGGCGAAAGACCCGCTGCCGCCAGGTGCCGAATTCTTGTAGGCGTCGGTTTCTCTCTCTACACATATTTTTTTTTTTACTTCCGTCGCTCACTGGGAATTGCCAAGAACTTCCACAAATGGTTCGACCCGGAAAGTGCACTGTCGACGCTCCTCTCGGCTATAGCTCCCCCACTTAAACGCGAACAGGAACCAACTCGCCGAAGACCTGCGTCTTTCGTCGTCGAGACGCGGCAAGATATGAGAAGTACGCACGATGTCGTGCTTCGAATCACTAATTTCCTGCCTCGATTGTGTGGGCGCCCGCCAGACGGTTTGGGTGAACGCAAACAACAACTGACTGAAACCCGGTAAAGAGCGCCGACGCGGAAATTGGCCTTTGCCGCATACAGTGTCGTATACGTGACAAAAAAAAAAAAAAGAAAAGGCAACGTTCACGGCGACCGTGTAGAGCAGCACATGCGTGAATTGAACGGAACTTCCTCCGTTTATTTTAGCGGCCACATATCCCCCCTTCTCTCTCTCTTGTCGTCTTGAGTAACGTAGAAAGCAACCGGATGACATGCAAGAAAGTTTGAAAGAGAATCCACCAGACAATGGTGGTGCGAACTGGCAGACGCGGGATACAATGCGCTGGAAAGCAGGACACCTCCCCGACTCTCTCTTCTCGGGCTCAACTCTGGTCCCTCTTGTCTCACCACACCCCTGCTTATTACGCAAACCTAAACCCGTCGTTTCTCCTCCCCTCTCGCCTTGTACTATCAGCAACGAATGAAACCCGAATCAGCCAATCGAAGCGCGAACTGCAAAACGAGAAGGTCTTAGGCGGGCGAATTTCAATACTTGCGCCCCTTAGTTTCATTTCCAAAGCGCGAAGACTGCCTTCCGGAAGTTTTAGTCAAAAGTCGCTTGTACTTCCTCTCCAGTCTCTAGTATGTGTTTGCGGTTGGCATTTCAGTTTTCTTGCTCGTGTTTCGCTTGTTGCTGTACTAAGCTGGAGTTCCCGGGTTCGAACCCGGCCGCGGCGGCCGCGTTTCGGTGGAGGCGAAACGCAAGAGGCGCCCGTGTGCTATGCGATGTCAGTGCACCTTAAAGATCCCCAGGTGGTCTGGATTGTTCGGCTGCCATCTCGCTTTACCCAACCAAGCCCGACATTCACGGAGAGCTTGATTTCGTACTTTTATATAAAGTGATTGTGTCTCTCGCGGGAGAAACCAGTCCCGTTCTGACACATGCTCCTCGGGAAGTCCGTTGAAGGGCCTTCCAACAGTGGAATAAACCCAGAAAGGCCTTGTTATGCCTCTTCCAGACGACCCAACGTTCACCGCGATTGTCGTCGCCAGTTATTCGGTAGGTGAAGCTTGTTTGGAAAGGTGCATAGCTTAGAACGTCCACCCCTGTATTCTGGCTATCTTTTTATTAACCTTGACCTCCTGGCTTGCGGCATACTGCTGACTCCGGAGACCACCTCTTGTAGCGTACTGGCTTCCAGAACAACAAAAAAAAAAAGCAACCACTAATATGAACACGTGATTCACTCATGCCTCGCATCCATTATTTTGCGCGCATGCCGAACGATGCTTACATTTTGCTCGCCAACACTGCCCACCAGAGCCCTGCAGGCTAGTCTGCGGTGCAGGTGTTCGGGATTCAAGTATAAATATAAATATGTAGACACGCTTGCTTGGGACTAGTTGGTTCATGTTTTCAAGGCAGAATTCTTTTAGCGCAACACATAACGTGGACAAGACAAGTGCTGTCTTATCCACTTTATGTGTTGCGCCAAAAAGAATACCGCCTTGAAAATAAACAGACAGGTCCATCGCTCAGAATGCCTCGCAAAATGCAGCCTTCGGCTAAAGCTGCTGACTTGTTCACGCTCAAGTTTCGCACATCGGTGGCATCTGACGCTAAGTTTCGTTCCAGTCTACGTTTCTGCAAGGCACCCGCCTGATTCCGCGAGAGTTAACCAGGAGTCCAGATCGTCTGCAGCGACGACGAATCAAAACAGACCCTTTGGCAACAGCTCTGTACCGGCAGCCGCTTCTGCCGCCCTCACAGAGTTGGCGGGCACTCTTCGTTTTGCGCCTCGCGTTCGTCGTTGGTTTTTATGTCGGTACGGAGCGTGCGTTTAGTTGTTGGCTCATATACGTATCTTGGAGTCATTTATAAGCGTTTGCTTCAGCCTAACGGCTTCAGCGAATGCTGACAGCCAGTCCCAAGTGGCCGTGTGTCGTGCTATGCTCGTGCGCCACAGTTGCGCAATAAGTAGTGCCTCCTGCCATGCGAAATACGCAAAAAGTGAAACCTATACCGGAAAGACGTAGTGTACACGGCAGTAGAAATCACAGACGAGCTCGGCAAGCCCACCGTGCTGACTGAGCATCGCATTTGCAAACGTGAAAAATCGTCTTGGTCGCACTTAATGTCGTCGGTTTTGCTGTTCTTGACTTCTGCTGAAGCGTCATGCAGTAACTATGGGGGATCGCCCCAGGTTCGTTCCACTGTCCATCTCTGCGAGCACCCCCCCCCCCCCCCCCCCCCTTTTCTCCAATATGCAATGCGCGCTTTGCAAGCAATGCAATACGTACGTACTTTCAACATCACGCTGCCACTGATAGGTTCCCGGTTCAATCAGTTCGGGACGTCGATGTTCGAATGAAAAGCTCCTAGCTTCGATTCCTGACTCCACCAGCGATGGCTGCTTTTCCTTCGCTTCACAAAGTGGCGGCCGGCGGCGGAGGAACGCGTTTTGAGAAGACTGCGCGAAAAGTACGACGCCGCACAAACTTCTTGCGGAAACTTCCGCTCCCACTCATGTTTCACGCGCGAACATTCAGTCGGGAAGTGAACACGCTACAACAATAGCTGCACAGGAAGTGATGCCACCAGCCGCAGGAAAGAGCTGGAATTCGCACAAGCTATAAGGGTACGTCCCTAAGCAGCAAAACATGCAGTTGGTCGCGGACAGGCATACAGCTCGTGGGGAGGCGGCAAGCGCATCTCTCCGGAGAGCCTGTCCGCCCATTGAGGCTCGCATACCAGCGGGCAAGCGACGCACAGGCGCTTAACGCGGTCACGCCCACCTCGCTCGAGCCAGAGACGGGCCCAGCATCCTGGAGGAGGAATGCGGAGGACAGGCGCAGCGAAGACGCACCACCTCATCCGCCGCAATCGCGACATCGCGCCTCTTCCCGCCGAGGTGGGATGCCACGGCGAGCGAGCGAAAGGAGCAACGTGCTGTAGCAGTCCGGAGCCGTCGTGGGCCGACCCGGCGGGGAGTCCGACAGCGAAGAAGCCACCCGCTGCAGGCGTCACTGTCGAAATCTCACTGGAGATGCGTGCAGCTCCGCGGTCCAATGCATAGCTTGGCTGCCGACAGCAGAGTGATTCGCAAAGGCTGGCGGTCAGACGCCCGGGAGTCATGCGCTGACCGGCTGTTTAGCGCCCTGTAAACAGGCTACTGCGCACCACGTGGTATGGCACTGGGCCCAGTTGGTATACGGCGAGGTACAGGCAGGCCGGAATGAAACGACAACACGCATAAGCCGTGTTTTTCTACTTCCAGCGAGATATTCCGTTACAGCCAGTTTATGAATGTGCACTTCGGTAGGCCCTTTATCAAGTAGCCTGAATAAGGCTAGTTGTACACTGTTTATTTATTTATTATTTATTTCATAATACTGCAGGCCGCTGCTTGACCCAAGCAGGAGTGAACTTACATTGTTACAGAACAAAAAAGAAAAAAAATTATTCAATATTAGCAGCACACGGATACAAAACATACATATAAGCAATATTAGCAGGTAAGTAGACGATTTAACACATCAGAAAAATTTTGCGAGAAAAAAACAGATTCCGGTAACGAATTCCAATCTTGCACTGTTCTAGGGAAAAAACTGTATTTAAAACTGATAGTTTTGGCGAAAAGGGGAGTGAGTGAATGTTCATGAACGTTCCGAGTCCTTCTCACTAGAGGACGCTTAATGCACTCCGGAAGTTTCAGTTTATTTTTACCTGTTAAACTATTAAACAAGAATACCAATCTATTAATCTTTCGGCGGATTTCTAGTGTAGGAATGTTATTTCACATCATTAACTTAGTAGACATCATTAACTGTAGCTTAAGGTGCACAGATAAAATATTTTTTGTTCGCAGGCGCTGTTCGCGCTTCATTCCGGCCTGACTGTGTAGGGCCCAGCCGTCCATGACGCGTCCCATTAGGGTTACCTTCCCGAGGCAGGACGAACGAAGTGCTGACCTCTTATACCGTCATCCTGTGGTTACAGGTTACGCCTCCGGGTAGCGTAAATTGATATACATGCACTGACGCATGTCTTCGCCTAAACACCGATGTCGCTGCCGGGTCTGAAGATATTGCGCGTCTTTTCTCTCACGCAGTTTCCTGCGGGTTACACCTTCGTTACATCACAATTAAAAACTTCCAAGAGATAGAGAATCTCATTCTACAAGTGAAAATAAAAAAAAAAGTCAGGGGCATATCTGATCCCTAAGAATTGAACACTCAAACCAAAGACGAAATGAGGGGGGGCGGGGGGGGGGGGGGGGGAATAAGCCAGCTCTGGGGACACATCTGACGAGCTTCTTACGCTGCATGTGCTCCACATTCAGCTTACGAAGCTCGTTGGATGTGTATATTTAAGCTCCTTAGATGATAAAGTTTGCGTGCTTTATAACTGCACGATTACCTCCCTGATGTTGACACTGACTGCTGTTATCCGTCCTCTACTGACTTACAAAGTCGTCGCGTCAGTGTAGCAACTAATATCTCATCCAGGACTGCTGTCTACCCCTTTCAACCAATTCCGCTACATTTTGTCTCAAAATTTACTGGCGCTGCGCTGGAAGGAATGGTCGGCGCGAATAAGCGATGGGCCGGTCCGAGTTGTTCCTCAGGACTGCACGTGCATGATTGTCCGCCACTTGCTCTATGGTGGGGCCGTCACATGCTGGCTTCTATTTCATTGGCAACAGACTGTGAGCACAGGAGCACAGGATTGTGTTGAAGGCATTAAGCTGCACGAGGTTGAAGGGAGACTCAGCACAACTATAACCAATTTCATAGTAAAAATAGGTTGTTTGGATCGTTCTGGCTTTGCTGATGTTTGTCAGGCAGCAAAAGAAGCATTTTTTGCTGAAAAAGCGAATTTAAAATGACGCATCTTCTTCCCGCCCCTGGAGACCCTGGACTGGAGGCACACAGTGATCCCGCTTGGAACTGAATGGCGCTGTGGCCTAGCATCAGAGATGCGCGCTTAAAGTATGTGCACTCCACCGAAACTTGCCTGTGAAAATGGCAACCTGTACATCACTATCCCCCCTCCCCCTCCTCATCCGTTTTCAATCTTATTTATGGTACGTTTTAAGCGAGAATAGCCTGTTTGTCATAAGAACGCCGTAATATATTGATGCAGATAAACATCAGTTTTTCCTCAATGTCTATTAAAGCCACCCTTGGACCCTTGAAATGATCCTCTAAAAAAAAAAAAAAACACACGCACAAATGACAGACAGGGAGAGCCCGAACCAGCAGAGAGTTGCAGCGCCTAACGCCAATTAAAATTGAATACGAGTAAAGTACCAGCTAGTCCAAATGAAATTCCTTCCTGTCCCGCCACACTAGCCAGCCACGATACTTCTAACCAAAACATGTGCGCGTAGGCGCCAGACACAGATATGCAGTGCACCCAACTTGCAGCGCCTCCCCGCAGCCGTGGGGCGAGCGTGGGCGCCAGGAATCCGCGCGAGATTCGCTTTCAACCGATCGTGACAGCGGTGCGCAGGCGAGGCAACACAAGAGACAGACCGTCCGCCGGGATTGCGGCACGTTGCCGCGTGTACGCTATACCACGGCGCGTTGCGCACACAGGCGCGGCGGCCAGGCTCCTCCGCAAACAAAACTTGTTCGCGGGCTGGTCGTCGTGACTGGCGAGCATCACGCGCGTACGGGCTCCGTGGGATGTGCACGTTCGGAAGGAATGCGACGCCAGGCATAGCTCCGTACGCCCGCTTACAGTTGCACGTCGACGTCTCGCAGGCGTTCTTTCGGACTGCGGTCTGTCGCGACTGCAGTGTCACCGTATCCGGACTTTGCAGAGTGCAGTTTCGCTAGAACCATCTCGGTTTTCGGTGTGGTTTAAATTCTTGGAAAAAAGTGTAAAGTCTAAGGGATTTAGCCATCCCCTTAATGGACAATGTCTCTGTTCCCACTCCATCGCGGGCTTGCGCGCGCGCGCGCGCGCGCGCACACACACACACACACACACACACACACACACACACACACACACACACACACACACACACACACACACACACACGCACGCACGCACGCACGCACGCGCACACACGCACACACACACACACGCACACACACACACACACATACCATCAGCGTTAAATGAAACCCCATCAGGATAACCGAGACGTGAACGCAAGAACACGAAACTATCGGTGCTCCCGAAGAAATACAAGCTGATCGCATTACCCCTTCAAGCAAGGATCCTCGCTCCATTGAAGTTCAAATCAAGTGTAGTGGTATCCATTCTCCTTCAGCAATAGCCCACTCGTATTGCTGTTTCCATTGTAGTTGTCTTGTTCGCGTTTTGTTCACTCTGACTGTAGGTTTGTCATTATCGCTTTTGTTGTCATGGTAGGCGGAATAACGCATGCAATGTAGCGACCGTGGTGTATGCGATGGAGACTGTAACCCTGAAGAGGCATAATGCCAAAAGGGCGGAAGTGACTCAGATGACAATGCTTGGAAGGATGTGCGGAGGAAGGATCGAACAAGGAATGACCACATAAGGTGCAGTGTTAATGGGGTGCCAAATATAGGTGACCAGCTACAGGAATCAACACTGTTGATTTGGTGACGTGATGAGGAAGGACAAAGGGTATGTTGGAAGAGGGGTACTACAGATGCACATCGAAGGGAAAGAAAGGAGCTGGAGAGAGACCTTGGGCTGAAGAAGCTGTCAGTGGAGGCAGCCATGATGTGGCTATGAAAAAACTCCTCTTACGCCTAACCTAGCAAGAATTAAACGCTTAACACCTGGAAATGCCGATGGTGCGGTCGCTCGTAATCCGAAGAAACCTTCATATTTTCTCTACGGAACGACCGAAGAAGGCTTAACGCCGAAACGTCCTTCGCACCACGGCAACCTAATGGCTCTGGCTTTCGGCTGGCGATCACAAGGCACTGGGTTCGAATCCCAGACGCAGCGGCCGCATTTCAACGGAAGCGAAACGCAAAAAAGACGCCCGCGTGCTGCGTCATATCAGTGCACGCTAAGGACCGGCCAGGTCATCAGAATAAGCCCGACGCCCCACACTACTGCGTCCCTGAAATACTGCTTGCAGCCTTGGGTGGAACATTATAATTACCATACCATACCAGACCATACCATACCATACCGTAAGATAGAACACCCTGCATAGGATACCATAGCATAACATATATGATACAGCTGTTGTATGTACCATACCATACCATACCATACCATACCATACCATACCATACCATACCATACCATACCATACCATACCATGCCTTACTATCGCGTTTTTCGCAAAGTCATAGCGCAATTAGCAGTCCCTCCATCTACCGTGACGACGCCTCGAAGAACTTGACATGCTACAGACGTAACGGCGATTTGCTTTTATGTTTTTTTCTTCACTTTCTAAGTTTCAGTGGTTTCCTAAGCAAGGCTCGAGGGGTCACGAAAAACGCCCGCACATACGCCCGCCCTAATGATGACCGAGTGCCCGGTCAGCGCGACGACGCATGACCGACGAATTCACCATGCGCGGCTACTTCCGCACCCTCAAGGTCGCGTGTCCCCCGAATCAGTTTGCAAGATAACCCTGAAATTAGGAAAAAAGAAATACGCACGCAGCGATACAGAACAGAAAAGGAAGGAAGAGAGAAAACCAGATCCGCGCACTGCGACACGGGGGTATAGTGCCTAGAATTATAACGGACGACAGTCTCTGACCGTGGAAACGCATACAACCCCCGCCCTCGTGACACAACGGAACACCCGTCGCGAATGATTTAAGTATGCCTTGATGCAGCTCAGGAAATACGCTAAAAGGAGAGCGACAGACAGAGACATGAAGATAAACCGAGCGAATCGAAGCAGTGCAGACGACGGCCGGGGCAGGTCGACACGCAGCCGCCGTTACCGCCAACGACAACGACGTTAAAGGGGCAACGACGATGGTGTATCGTAGCTAGGAAGAAAAAAAAAAAGAAAAGAAAGCGAGGAAGGGGTCTCCTGAGGGAAAGGAGGAGATTGCGAACTATGCGACCTCGGCGTACTACGGGCCTACGCCCTCCTCCAGTCAGGAAGTGAAATGGTCGCGGATGAACAAGAGGAGGAGGAGGAGGGCAGCGAGTGAAGCAAAACAAAGCAGCACATCTCGAACAGGGAAGGGCGGTGATGACGATGATGATGAGGACGGTGATGAGGCGGTGGAAAGGAGAGGCTGTTGCGCGACCTGTGCGCGCGCGATGGCGTCACGCTCTCCGTCGTGACCCGGGCGCCTCGGTGAAGAAGAGGGCGGACACACACGCCAGACGGAAGAAGAGGTCGTGCCACCTCTCCTCTCTCTCTTCCCTCCCCCGCCCATGCATTACGGAAGGCGGCGTCGCCAACTTGGAGGGAACAGCCGCCCGCATCCGTTACGTACTCGGCATACAAGGTCGCGCGCTCGCACTCGACAGGATCCAAGCATGCAAGCAAGACTCGAAAAGCCTACTGACGACTTCAGTTGAATGAATGAATGAATGAATGAATGAATGAATGAATGAATGAATTACCTTCAAAAAAGCTCGCCGTTTCATGTTAAAGATCGTGGTGATGGTCGAAACGAAAGGCCCCAAACACAAGAATCGCGACAAAACGCTTCCCTGCTGGATCAATACGGAGCAGCAGTAATAATTTCTTGCTTACGCGGCACTGCGAAACAAATGGTAAGAAGCATGACTGACAAATGAAACTTCCGGCATTCGTAAAAGCCGAGAGCTCTTTTCCGTATCTCTGCTCTCTTTCCTCGCTATCGCTCCCCTCTCAACTCGTCCTTGCTATCCTGTCCCGGTACCTTCATTTCCACCGACTTCCGGCATCCCTTCATTTTTCTATTTTGCAGTACTGAACCTCTACTGCTGCTGCTGCTGCTGCTACTACTACTACTACTACTACTACTACTACTACTACTACTACTACTACTACTACTACTACTACTACTAATACTACTACCACCACTACTTATACTACTACTAGTACTACTTTTCCGTGCGGACCACCTTATGGCCTAAGGACAAAAGCACACGTCTATGTATGTAGAAGCGTCCTCTCATCAAATTCAGTTCTGGTTCCAAGTCCCCCAAGCCCTGGTTCTGCCACATATCCGATAAAGTCATCCTTAGCCAGCGCAAGAATACAAACTTCGAAAACAAGCCGACCAAGCTCCCAAGGCAGGTGAGACCTGGAGCATTCAAAGGCGACGACGACACCGCCTGCATCAACCAGATCGCAGCACGCAGTGGCTGGCACTCGCGTTCACTGTGAGGGTACTAAGCACGTCCCTTTCTATATTCAGTGCGCGACAGCGATTCCTGAGGACATTAAAGTAAGCTCGTATTCCCGAGCCAAGACCGCCGACGGCGACGTCGCAATGCGCCGGGCTTCGCACGCAGAACAAACGGCCTCGGCAAGGAGATAAAAGAAAGCCCGGTAGGGGAAACACTGCTCCGGCTGGGAGCTCGACTATGATGCATACACCGGCCGCTTGCATTCTGTGCGCGTGTGTATGGCTACTACGACCATCGCCGTCTCGACAGGAAGCACGCCGTGAGAAAAGGGCGAGGGTTTCTGGCGCAACAGTGGCCGCGCAGTGCTGCCAGTGGTCGTCGTCTTCGTGCAGTCATTGAAAGATAGCGCCGCTGAACGATCCCCCCCCTCCCCCCCCCCCCCCCTTTCCCCGCTGCTTTCGCATTTCTGCACACCGCTCGCATAGAGTCATCACACGCGGGCGGACGGCACAGAGAAAAAGGAGATAAAAGCAGCGGCGAAAAATAGTCGACGCGGCATGAGAACGGCGGTGGCAGTCACGGTTTCGGGCTGCGCGCGCGGTGCTGTTTCATTTTCTCGTTTTTCGTGAGCGCTGGCCAAACTTCCCGCGGCGTCGCAAGCCTTGCACGAGATTGAGGAAAGGGTTTGGAAGCGATAAAGGCCGGCAGGAACACAGAAAACAAACACAATTCGCGAGGTGGTCCGCGGACGCGTGGGGAGGTATTCTGGAAATGTCCGAGCTCCCTCCTCCGTCAGTGCGGCTGAGCGAGTTGTCCGCACTGCGTGCAGTTAATGGCCTCGGTGAGGCTGTTGGCACCGGGTGAAGTCGTCCATGTCACGGCGCCGGCGTCTGTGGAGTTCGTGGTGTACACTGTACGCGCGTCAGTGCAGGGTGGTGCACGATGTCTGCTTTATGTCGGGTACGGAGTCTTTGTATACTGCAGCGTGGCTGTAGTTTTCTTCCGGACGCTTCCTCGATAGTACATGCGGCGAACATTCCGCGAGCACAGGCTCTCGGGCCTAAAGACTTTTGTCGACGACTTGAAGAACTGCAACGCAACATGCGCAAGCAAGCGAAGCCTACAATGTGCTGTGCCAAGGAACGGAAAGGAAAGTACAAGTTCTATGGGGTGCTAGATCGCCGCCAAGTCTGAGTTCACGTTTGCTAGAGCTGGTTTCGGAACTGGCATAATCTGTCTGCTATGCGCACGTTTCAAGTTCGGTGGCAGTACTGGAACGGTTTCGGTGACCCCGGAAGAAAACACGACTTTATAGCGAGCTGTAATTTTCTCCTTGTCAACTTGTGCTTGATTTCGGTGCTATCCAGATCAACCGCCTTCTGCAAATCACGCCCTTTCCTGCTGTCCTTTCCTACATTCTCCGACTTAGTATTCGCTACTATGCTCGGCATTTTCTGCAAGGGGAAAAAAGCACCTATGGTTCTAGAGCACCCCGTAACGGCGGCATACCACGGGAAATTAACGAACAAATTTTTGTTTGCTTTTTTTTGCAAGGCAGCGATATAACACTAGCGTTCTCCAGCCATGCCAGCAGCTCATGCGAAGACGTAAGTCACTGCTTCCCATAGTCGGCGCCACGTTGCGACGAGCAAAGGAACAGAGGCTTCAAAGGGGTTCCACTGTGAAGCAATTAAGCTATCTATCTGGCCGTGTAGAGGAGCCGTTTGCCTGGTAATATAGCTGGCAGACCAGTACACATGACGAGAGACGCATAAAACATCATCCAGTAGCACACTCTGTGCATGCAGCCACATCAGCTGTTTGCTGCTAAGCAAATGTTCACTTGGACTCACTGCCAAGGCAGTCTCCAGAGTCGCGGCGCTTCGACTATCGCTTTAACGATTCCCGTCAGCTCTGCCAGGCACGGTCGACTTGGGCTACCTTATAAGCGCGCCTGTTGCCTTTCCCGAAATGTACAGTCAGGTCCAATTAGGTAGAAAAGGAGAACGCTCTTAGGCTTCGTAATCACTGGCTAAGCGTGGCCTCTGCCGCCGCTTGCCTGCCAATGTCTATACATAGTCCTCGTGTTGAAGAGGCAAATGCTCCATACCTTGAGGCGGAGGTGTAATGGGGCAAGCTCGGCTCTCGTAAGAACCAAACATTCCCCGCCATATCGCAGGATAGTATGCACTGCCTGACGGCCAATCAGTACTTCAGTCTTGGAGCTATAGGTATCCATGGTCCTGGAAGGCGCAGAGCGCGGCGTGCCTTTCAGGTGCCAGGCGAACGTGGCGCACGAGTAACAGAAGTAGCGGCGTTTCTTCGTCGTGATAACCAGCTTCCTAGACTACACCGCCGTCAGGAGTCGCGTCCACACCTACGGCCTGCGGCGTCGCACCGCGCAGGCGTGGTATTGTAATACAAAAGGAGGCTACCGCACAGCAGGCGGATGGACGAAGACGCGGCGGCGGCTTCTACTTTTGTCGTGGCCCGTGTGGACCACGTCGGGGGGTCCGTCCGTTGTCCGCGGCGTATTTATAGCAGCGACGAGGCAGGCTTCACGCCGCGTCCGAAGGGTCTCCGCCGCTGCTCCACATTCACGCTTTCCCCGAGTCTCCCGCAGGCACTGGCGGTGACAAATTGACCAGCGAGGTCTGCATGGCAATGACGGCCTCCCGCTGATTGGGAGATGCTATTGTGGCGCCACTCGGTTTCAGGTGGGCGCCGGTGAAATCAGTGAGAATGCGCCGGACTCTCAGGACAAGCACGTTGGGGCTGGCTCACGCGATTCTCGCATGTCCAGCAGGGGCGTCTCGTTCGCTTGCAGATCACAGCTTCGGGGAAGCTGTTTTTTTTTTTTTTTGCTCAGTGAAGCGAAGAATTGTGCGGTTGGGGACCATAGCGTGAAACCTGTATGATTCAACCTATCCAATGTACCTGTTTCGAAAGGCGAACAATGAGAGAAAGGCAGGAGACAAATTATCAGCGAATGATGGGGATGCGATCTTGCTTTGAGCGTCAGCTGAGAGTACCAAACATTATGACGGGGTTTCGTACAATGTAGACGAAGGGAAAATTGCGATACAGGAGTAACTTTAGATACAACTCAGCAGAATGTCACGCTCTTACACGGAGTATACGTAGCGGCCCGCAGTTGCGCCACATGGTCACGCCCTTACGATCGATTCCGCGAAACCGGCTGACGCAGCTCGAACATCTGTAGGCATCCATCTGCCGGCAATCGAAAGCACTTCTGGCTGTATCGAAGCTTCAAACAAGCATTATGCGCAGGATACTAAGAAGCATCTACGACACGTTGGAATGACGCTCCGCAACTTGCAGACCTCTCCGTCCGATCATAAAGGCGTGTTTGCGCAAAACCGACAGCGAGAACAGCGTGGTACGTGGCATCAGGGGCTAGCGAGATTTAGGCAAAATGAAGCAAAAACATAAGCGTAGGAGGAATTATTGATATCACGTGGTAATATTAATGGGCTAATGCCCATATATGTGGAATTGGTCATCCTCTCTTTAAATCATAGTTTCCCGGGAGTCGTCGTGACGATCCTGGCGCGGTGGCGCAGCGGTTACGCAGCTGTCCTGCGTTGACAGGTGCTGCCCCGCTGCGGCTTCCTCGGTTAGGGCTGCTCTTCCCGAGCAACCTCTCGCGATCAATCTTTCACTGAACTACCGCCTGCCACGGCGGGAAGGTCGTGATTACGTCGCCAGGTGACGTAATCACGACCAGGTGACGTGACCTAGGTGGCCTTAACCCTATCACGTTAAAAATTATCTGTGGCTTAGCTTGGTTAAGCCCGGCAATTGCGAAAGCAATATCCGTACCTACGCCATGGTACAGCTGGTAGTGTAGCTGGTGGTGGTGCTTGTGGTTAGACTTGTGGCGATGCATCGGTTATACAATTGTTGTGTCCCCTTATTGCTTTTGTGTGTGTGCGCCCCGCATCCTCCTCCTAACGACCACTCGCATCCTCCTCCTAACGACCACTTGCCCTTCGTCGCACGCTGTCGCCAGATGCCCCCCCATGGTGCGCCCCCGTGCGCCCCCGCATCCTCCTCCTGTTTTGGGAAGCCACTCCCTCCCGTGGACGCTTCTCCGCTCCCTCCTTTCTTCGGGCGGCCAGTTCGGCTCCTGCCTCGGTCGACGCTGGTCGCACCCTCATCGGCTTTAAATAAACGAAGTCTTAAAGTACCGTGTGCGTCTTTCGCTGCATTCAACACAGCGACCGGACACGACAGTGGCGACGAGAAAGTGGATTCGACCCGCGCTACGCAACGCTATTGACAAGCCATGGCAACGCGAGGGTTTCCCAATCAGATACCAGAGTTCAACGGCTCATCGTGGTCATCGTGGGTTGGACGCCTTCAGTTCTACTTTGAAGCTAACAACATCACAGACCCAGCCTTGAAGAGGGCCAACCTGCTGACGCTGTGCGGGGAGCAGACCTACGATACTGTCTGCGCCCTTATTCAGCCAAGCACACCAGCGGCAGTGTCTTACGACGACATCGTAAAAGCGCTGCAAAAGCACTACGACCCAAGGCCATCCGAGGTCTACAGCCGGGCTCGCTTCCAACGACGAGATCAACTGGGAGGAGAAACTGTGAGCGCCTACGTAGCCGCGCTCAAGAAGCTCGCTGCCGACTGCAATTTTGGAACGCTGTCGACAACAGCTACCGGGCAGGAGGGAGACGCAGCTTCTTCTGCTAACACCACCATGCTTCCCTTGGACGTGATGTTACGCGACAGATTTGTGTGCGGACTGAGTGACGAGTCACTGCAGCAGCGCCTGTTCGCTGAGAAGGACCTCACATTCAGCAAAGCTTACGACATCGCCGTTCGAGCGGAGAGCGCCGGTCACCAGCAGAGAGGGATTCGCCGGAACACCGAGCCGGTACACCAGACAAGCAACCAGGTGCGCAAGCCTTCTGTTGTTGTAAAATCGGTCAAAAAGGCACAACGCTGCTGGCGGTGTGACGACCAACACAACCCCCAGGGATGTCGATTCCAGTCAGCCACGTGTAATTTTTGCCACAAGCGAGGGCATATCGAAAGAGCATGCATTACGAAACGGAGACTTGCCAAGATAAAGTCACCTTCCCAGCCTAATCACAGCGTCAACGCCTCAGAGAATACGCCGCTATCTGATCTCCATGGAACAACATCAGCAACACCATCTGTGTTGTACGACCTGAACACCATGAATCTCGGCACGCGACCGAAGATTTTTACAGAAGTAAGCGTACATCACCAGCTGATTAAGTTCGAGGTGGACTCCGGCGCAGCCTGTACTCTGATCAGTGAGGACACGTTCCGAACTTCATGGCCATCTGACGCACCCGCCCTGCAACAAGACGACACGCACCTGCGAACGTGGTCAGGACAGAATCTGCCACTATTGGGCTCTGCCAACGTGCAGGTTAACTACAACGGCCAGACCCATACGCTACCTCTGCTTGTTATGAAGGGCACAGGATCAAGCCTTCTAGGGAGAAACTGGTTTTCTCCACTAGGCGTGATGATATGCGGCATACACCAGACGCCGAGCCAGAACGTGGTTGAGCAACTGCAAGAGAAATACGAAAGAGTATTCTCGGAAGAGATTCCAGGAAACGAAGGGCCCCCGGTCACACTGGAGTTGTTGGACAACGCGCAACCCAAATTTCTGAAGGCCAGGCCGGTGCCGTTTGCTCTCCGAGATTCAGTTGAAAAAGAGTTGGACAAACTGGAGCAGCAAGGTGTCATCGAGCCGACGCAGCATTCAGAATGGGCCACACCACTTGTCGTAGTTCGCAAGAAGAACGGAACCATACGCCTCTGCGGAGACTACCGGAGCACCGTCAATCTTGCGACTAAAGCGTCCTCTTACCCGCTACCGACACCTGAAGAAGTATTCAGTGTACTACGTGGCGCAAGAGTCTTCAGCACATTGGACCTCACCCAGGCGTATCAGCAGCTGAAGGTGAGCGAGTCAACTGCTGAATTATTGGCAATTAACACACTGAAAGGCTTGTACAAAGTCAAGCGACTGCCTTTTGGCGTAGCTGCAGCCCCGGCCATATTTCAAAAATTCATGGAGACAGTGCTTCAGGGCATCCCAGGAGTTTGTGTCTACCTTGACGATGTCATCATCAGTGGCACTTCTACTGAAGAGCATGCAGTGCGCCTAGAGCTCGTTCTCGAAAGGCTAGCAAACGCTAATTTGTGCATAAGCAAATCGAAGTGCTGTTTTGCGGTGCCAGAGGTGCAATTTCTGGGACACCGAATTGATGCGGAAGGCATTCACCCTACCAAGGACAAAGTGCGAGCGATCACAGAAGCACGAGCTCCAACAAACAAGCAGGAGCTACAGGCTTTTCTCGGACTCTTGACGTTCTACGACCGGTTCTTGGAACAAAGAGCTACCGTGGCCAACGACTTATACCAACTCCTTCGGAAAGATGTGACATGGACATGGTCGCCACGCCATCAGCAGTCATTCGATGCCCTGAAAGACCTGATTCGAAGATGTACAGTCCTCCGCCACTACGACGAAAGGAAGCCTCTGCTTTTGGCTTGCGACGCATCACCGTACGGAGTCGGCGCGGTTCTATCGCAAACTGACGAGCAAGGAAGGGAAGCTCCCATCGCCTTCGCCTCACGTACGTTGTCGCAAGCAGAACGCAACTACGCGCAACTTGACAAAGAAGGGCTAGCCATCGTCTACGCGGCGACACATTTTCACCAGTACATTGCCGGCCGGAAGGTGACCTTTATAACCGATCACCGACCGCTATTGGGCATTCTGGGACCACAAAGGCCTATGCCACCAACTTTGTCTCCGCGAATGACACGTTGGTGCATCAAACTCTCAGCGTACGACTACGCTCTGGTCTACCGCAATGGGAGTAAACATCAAAACGCCGATGCGCTAAGCCGTCTGCCACTAGACGCAACTGTTGACGAACCATTTCCACCAGGAGACGTTCTGATGTTCGAAGCACTGCCAGAACCTCCGCTTACAGCAGGCACAGTTGCAGCATCTACGCAGAAGTGCGCAGCTCTCCGGCTAGTTTACACAGCTGTTCAACAAGGCAACGTGCATAAACTCAAAGGGGACAACTTCGACGCTTACCGCAGGCGAGCTACAGAGTTGAGCACCCATCGCGGCTGCATCATATTTGGGTCCCGAGTTGTGATGCCGAGAGAACTACGCGCACAAGCTATGTCTCTCATCCACGCCGGACATCGGGGCATCGTTGCAATGAAAAAGTGTGCCAGAAGCTACATGTGGTGGCCTGGCATTGACAACGACATCGAAACAGTGGTGCGAGAATGCAAGCCTTGCCAGAGCAGCCGGAGCGCTCCGCCGAAAGCTCCTGTCCCAGAATGGGAAAAGCCAGACACACCATGGCACACACTGCACATTGATTTTGCAGGACCAATTGAGGGCTGCACTTTCCTTGTGGTCGTAGATGCCTACACAAAGTGGCTTGAGATAAGGCAAATGGGACAGACGACTTCGGCAGCAGTCATTGACAACCTCCGATCACTATTTGCAACGTTCGGCCTGCCGCGCAAGGTAGTGTCGGACAACGGAACACCGTTTGTGTCTGCGGAGATCCTCAAGTTTTATCGCGACAACGGGATCTCATCAGTTACATCGGCCCCCTACCACCCAGCGACAAACGGACAAGCCGAGCGCTACGTAGCCGAGCTAAAACGCGCCCTTGAAAGAGATCAGACAGGCTCGCTGCAGCGCCGCCTTGCGCGCTTTCTCATCAAGCAGCACACGACGGTTCAGAGCACAACAGGCGAGACCCCCTCGAAAATGATGTTCGAGCGTGAAATGCGAACCCAGCTCACAGCAATCCTCCCCGAGCCAAAGGCAGAGACTTTCCGGGAAGAAAAAGCAATTCCGCGCTGCGGCACGCTTAATAAGGGGCAGCGCGTCCTCGCCCGACAGTTTCTGAAAAAGCCACGCTGGGAGGAAGCTACAATTGTCAGACGCATAGGCCTGCGCTCTTGGCTCGTCAACATACATGGCACAGTAGCACGCCGACATCTCAACCAGCTGCGTAGATTTACGACGCCGTCTGAGAGCTGTCCGCCAGCGGAGAGAACACGTGCACCATCTTCCCACATAGCCTGGCACCTCTTCCCGGAAGAAGAGACTTCGCCCAGGACAGACCTAGGAGACACAGCGAACAACAGCCAGCCTACAAGTGTGTTGTGTCCCCTTATTGCTTTTGTGTGTGTGCGCCCCCTCCTAACGACCACTCGCATTCCCCTCCTAACGACAGTTCGCATCCTCCTCCTAACGACCACTCAATCCTCCTCCTAACGACCACTCAATCCTCCTCCTAACGACACTTGCCCCTCGTCGCACGCTGTCACCAGATGCCCCCCCACGGTGCGCCCCCGCACCCTCCTCCTGTTCTGGGAAGCCACTCCCTCCCGTGGACGCTTCTCAGCTCCCTCCTTTCTTCGGGCGGCCAGTTCGGCTCCTGCCTCGGTCGACGCTGGTCGCACCCTCATCGGCTTTAAATAAACGAAGTCTTAAAGTACCGTGTGCGTCTTTCGCTGCATTCAACACAGCGACCGGACACGACAGTGGCGACGAGGATGGGATTCGACCCGCGCTACGCAACGCTATTGACAAGCCATGGCTACGCGAGGGTTTCCCAATCAGATACCAGAATTCAACGGCTCATCGTGGTCATCGTGGGTTGGACGCCTTCAGTTCTACTTTGAAGCTAACAACATCACAGACCCAGCCTTGAAGAGGGCCAACCTGCTGACGCTGTGCGGGGAGCAGACCTACGATACTGTCTGCGCCCTTATTCAGCCAAGCACACCAGCGGCAGTGTCTTACGACGACATCGTAAAAGCGCTGCAAAAGCACTACGACCCAAGGCCATCCGAGGTCTACAGCCGGGCTCGCTTCCAACGACGAGATCAACTGGAAGGAGAAACAGTGAGCGCCTACGTAGCAGCGCTCAAGAAGCTCGCTGCCGACTGCAATCTTGGAACGCTGTCGACAACAGCTACCGGGCAGGAAATGGACGCAGCTTCTTCTGCTAACACCACCATGCTTCCCTTGGACGTGATGTTACGCGACAGATTTGTGTGCGGACTGAGTGACGAGTCACTGCAGCAGCGCCTGTTCGCTGAGAAGGACCTCACATTCAGCAAAGCTTACGACATCGCCGTTCGAGCGGAGAGCGCCGGTCACCAGCAGAGAGGGATTCGCCGGAACACCGAGCCGGTACACCAGACAAGCAACCAGGTGCGCAAGCCTTCTGTTGTTGTAAAATCGGTCAAAAAGGCACAACGCTGCTGGCGGTGTGACGACCAACACAACCCCCAGGGATGTCGATTCCAGTCAGCCACGTGTAATTTTTGCCACAAGCGAGGGCATATCGAAAGAGCATGCATTACGAAACGGAGACTTGCAAAGATAAAGTCACCTTCCCAGCCTAATCACAGCGTCAACGCCTCAGAGAATACGCCGCTATCTGATCTCCATGGAACAACATCAGCAACACCATCTGTGTTGTACGACCTGAACACCATGAATCTCGGCACGCGACCGAAGATTTTTACAGAAGTAAGCGTACATCACCAGCTGATTAAGTTCGAGGTGGACTCCGGCGCAGCCTGTACTCTGATCAGTGAGGACACGTTCCGAACTTCATGGCCATCTGACGCACCCGCCCTGCAACAAGACGACACGCACCTGCGAACGTGGTCAGGACAGAATCTGCCACTATTGGGCTCTGCCAACGTGCAGGTTAACTACAACGGCCAGACCCATACGCTACCTCTGCTTGTTGTGAAGGGCACAGGATCAAGCCTTCTAGGGAGAAATTGGTTTTCTCCACTAGGCGTGATGATATGCGGCATACACCAGACGCCGAGCCAGAACATGGTTGAGCAACGGCAAGAGAAATACGAAAGAGTATTCTCGGAAGAGATTCCAGGAAACGAAGGGCCCCCGGTCACACTGGAGTTGTTGGACAACGCGCAACACAAATTTCTGAAGGCCAGGCCGGTGCCGTTTGCTCTCCGAGATTCAGTTGAAAAAGAGTTGGACAAACTGGAGCAGCAAGGTGTCATCGAGCCGACGCAGCATTCCATCAAACTCTCAGCGTACGACTACGCTCTGGTCTACCGCAATGGGAGTAAACATCAAAACGCCGATGCGCTAAGCCGTCTGCCACTAGACGCAACTGTTGACGAACCATTTCCACCAGGAGACGTTCTGATGTTCGAAGCACTGCCAGAACCTCCGCTTACAGCAGGCACAGTTGCAGCATCTACGCAGAAGTGCGCAGCTCTCCGGCTAGTTTACACAGCTGTTCAACAAGGCAACGTGCATAAACTCAAAGGGGACAACTTCGACGCTTACCGCAGGCGAGCTACAGAGTTGAGCACCCATCGCGGCTGCATCATATTTGGGTCCCGAGTTGTGATGCCGAGAGAACTACGCGCACAAGCTATGTCTCTCATCCACGCCGGACATCGGGGCATCGTTGCAATGAAAAAGTGTGCCAGAAGCTACATGTGGTGGCCTGGAATTGACAACGACATCGAGACAGTGGTGCGAGAATGCAAGCCTTGCCAGAGCAGCCGGAGCGCCCCGCCGAAAGCTCCTGTCCCAGAATGGGAAAAGCCAGACACACCATGGCACACACTGCACATTGATTTTGCAGGACCAATTGAGGGCTGCACTTTCCTTGTGGTCGTAGATGCCTACACAAAGTGGCTTGAGATAAGGCAAATGGGACAGACGACTTCGGCAGCAGTCATTGACAACCTCCGATCACTATTTGCAACGTTCGGCCTGCCGCGCAAGGTAGTGTCGGACAACGGAACACCGTTTGTGTCTGCGGAGATCCTCAAGTTTTATCGCGACAACGGGATCTCATCAGTTACATCGGCCCCCTACCACCCAGCGACAAACGGACAAGCCGAGCGCTACGTAGCCGAGCTAAAACGCGCCCTTGAAAGAGATCAGACAGGCTCGCTGCAGCGCCGCCTTGCGCGCTTTCTCTTCAAGCAGCACACGACGGTTCAGAGCACAACAGGCGAGACCCCCTCGAAAATGATGTTCGAGCGTGAAATGCGAACCCAGCTCACAGCCATCCTCCCCGAGCCAAAGGCAGAGACGTTCCGGGAAGAAAAAGCAATTCCGCGCTGCGGCACGCTTAATGAGGGGCAGCGCGTCCTCGCCCGACAGTTTCTGAAAAAGCCACGCTGGGAGGAAGCTACAATTGTCAGACGCATAGGCCTGCGCTCTTGGCTCGTCAACATACATGGCACAGTAGCACGCCGACATCTCAACCAGCTGCGTAGATTTACGACGCCGTCTGAGAGCTGTCCGCCAGCAGAGAGAACACGTGCACCATTTTCCCACATAGCCTGGCACCTCTTCCCGGAAGAAGAGACTTCGCCCAGGACAGACCTAGGAGACACAGCGAACAACAGCCAGCCTACAAGTGTTTCTCCCCCGAGCGCACAAAGCCAGCGCGCCTCCACGCGTGAGCGCCGACCCCCTGCACGATACCAGGCAACTTTCTAAGGGGGAAGGAAGTGTTGTGTCCCCTTATTGCTTTTGTGTGTGTGCGCCCCCTCCTAACGACCACTCGCATTCCCCTCCTAACGACAGTTCGCATCCTCCTCCTAACGACCACTCAATCCTCCTCCTAACGACCACTCAATCCTCCTCCTAACGACACTTGCCCCTCGTCGCACGCTGTCACCAGATGCCCCCCCACGGTGCGCCCCCGCACCCTCCTCCTGTTCTGGGAAGCCACTCCCTCCCGTGGACGCTTCTCAGCTCCCTCCTTTCTTCGGGCGGCTAGTTCGGCTCCTGCCTCGGTCGACGCTGGTCGCACCCTCATCGGCTTTAAATAAACGAAGTCTTAAAGTACCGTGTGCGTCTTTCGCTGCATTCAACACAGCGACCGGACACGACAAAGTGTTTCTCCCCCGAGCGCACAAAGCCAGCGCGCCTCCACGCGTGAGCGCCGACCCCCTGCACGATACCAGGCAACTTACTAAGGGGGAAGGAAGTGTTGTGTCCCCTTATTGCTTTTGTGTGTGTGCGCCCCCGCATCCTCCTCCTAACGACCACTCGCATCCTCCTCCTAACGACCACTTGCCCTTCGTCGCACGCTGTCGCCAGATGCCCCCCCATGGTGCGCCCCCGTGCGCCCCCGCATCCTCCTCCTGTTTTGGGAAGCCACTCCCTCCCGTGGACGCTTCTCCGCCGCACGCTGTCGCCAGATGCCCCCCCATGGTGCGCCCCCGTGCGCCCCCGCATCCTCCTCCTGTTTTGGGAAGCCACTCCCTCCCGTGGACGCTTCTCCGCTCCCTCCTTTCTTCGGGCGGCCAGTTCGGCTCCTGCCTCGGTCGACGCTGGTCGCACCCTCATCGGCTTTAAATAAACGAAGTCTTAAAGTACCGTGTGCGTCTTTCGCTGCATTCAACACAGCGACCGGACACGACAACAATCCAATCCAATCCAATCCCATCTAATCCATTCCAATGCAATCCAATCCAATCCACTCCTATCCAATCAAATCCAAACCAATCCAATGTAATCTACTCTAATGTAATGTAATCTAATGAAATATAATCTAATCTAATTCAATCCAGTCCAATCCCATCAAATCTAATGCAATCAAGGTCAAATGAAGGTCAATGGTGGTCACCGCCGCGGCACGGCAAAGGCGTGAAAGTGCAAGTAGTATTGCTTTCGCAATAAAAGAGTATCGGCTATGATGTGGCGCAAGACATGCTCTTGTGTATAGTGTGGCAGGCGCTCACGGAGATTGCTGTAGGATGTACAGTCGCAGCCGTCTGGTGCAAAAAGATGCAGACAGGACAAGAGAACCAATCTCACTGTTAGAGCCAGCCATCCCCCCTTCTATAAAGCATCAGCTGTCGCATTGCTAGGATTCTAAATTATAGCACCTCACGAATAGGAGAGTTTCGTCCTCGTGAGAACAACGCCATGGGCTACTTCGATCCTCTGGTCAAATCCAGGCATCGGGTGACTTGATACAGTAATATGCAGAACACAGCTTGTAGAGGGCTAGCATGCGCCATGTGTGTTTATTCCCCCTCCCCCCTCCTTTCTTCGCGGCTGAGGAAGGGGGGCTTCGTCGTTGAGCGGGCCCCAGGGAGATATGGGGATGCGCGCGGTCTCATTAGGAGCGCCCATCTTTCTGTCGCCTTTGGTGTCGCCGCTGCAGAACCCGGAGAGCCCCCGGCGGGGGGGGGGGGGGGGGGGGAAGGCTGCGAGGAGAGCAGCAAAGCGGGCTCACCCAAGCCTCCCATTGTCCCCTTTTGGGGAAGGACGCGTGTTCCTCGCCTTTGTGCCAGTGCACAAAGAACCAAGACCATAAAAAGGTCAAGCCGCCGTTTCATCTTACGCCGACAGCTCACCGCGGCTTCACAAACACCACTTGCGGCCCAATTAAGTTTCGGACGCTTCGTTCGGGGGTTCGACCGCTTTTCTTTTGAGAAGAGAACACTGCCGAACGAAGCGGGGTCCGGTGCGTCCGGATGAATGGGAGCTGTGGGCGGCGGTGCAGCTGGCTGGCGTCCGGGATAGCCCCGAGGCTCGACAAAAACGCGGGCTCAAGAAACGGGCCGCGCGCAGAAGACGCCGCCGCACAGGACGAGCACTGCCACCTGCTTAATTGGGGACAGTGGCGGCCGCTTGACTTATGTCGCCGCCCCGACCCCGGAGGACAACTGGTGGCTTCGGCAGTCCATTGTGATCCGACTCTTATCGGAAAGTGGATCTGCGCTCCCGGGCGATGTTTGCGACAGTCGCAGCTGGGTTGGGGCCGACAATTGCCCTAGTGCCGGGAAGCGTCAAGGTCACGGGGACTGGGGAGACAAACATACCCGTGGCAGTGTTTTGACATGTTGTTCTTATGTGTTTTGCTTTTTCTTTCCATAGGGGAGAGAGTTTGTTTACTACGGTGGAAGTGTGGGGCGGAGCACGTAACCCGGGGGGCCAATCCGTATGTGTGTGAATTCTCGGAATGTACGGTGTTTTAAGGGAAAATGATGCCCTTTTTACAATATGTACATTTGAGAGAGAGTTATGTGCCTTAAGGAAGTTGGAGGGCGGACCACGCGGCTAAAAACCAATCGTGTTAAGGGTTTGACACGATTGGATGCTGATGAATGTGGGCCGGGCCCATGTGTCTTTAAAACTGGGTCCCGGAGCCCGGAAGAGGGGTTCTGGGCTACGGAAATAGATGTAACGCATCTTCGGCTATGCCGAGTAGGGGCCTCCCCTAAATGTTAGCCAGTTCCATGTTGTTGTTGTGCTCACTGCTCAACTTGTATATATATGTAAGCTATTGTATATAAAGCTTCAAGTTATATCCCCTGCAAGTTCTCTGTTGTTTGCAAGTATCATCTCCTATAGACCTTCAGCCTTCAAGTAATAACAAGCCGTCTCCGACGGGGCACCCCTGGTGCAAAGCAAGAAAGAAGAGAAAAAGAACCTATTCGCCTTCGGTTGGTGGTACGCTAATCGGAGCGAAACTTTACTCAGCTCATCAAACATTACGAGATTATGATGTAGGCAAGAAGGGCCCTTCCCAGACCGTATCCTTCCCTCACCACAAAGTAGGGGCGCATCGTTCGCAGACAACTATTTGGGGACGCTTAAGTCGGCCTAAGAGAAAAATATGGTAGCATTAGGCTTCACGTCTTTCGCAGCTTCTGTTACAGCTTCTGTGCTCGTTCGCGTCGGTTTCCTTACAATTATCGGTCCATCAATTCCCATGTTCGGACTGCTACCTGCAGTAGCAGTTATCAGCTATGCTGTAACGGTGCCGACATTTGCATATATCCCAGAATTTTCTGATGTTTGATTTCGACCCTTTATCTAGGTTGCCGTCTATAAACTAGGTTGCTCACAACTCTGTGGGCAGGATGTAATGACATCACAAGGTCACGTCACCTCTCTCTACCAATCATAAGCTTAATTCCCGCCTGTGGTCAGGTTGCTCACAAACCGGTGGACCTGCCACGATGGGCAGGGTGTTATGACGTCACAAGGTCATGTGACCTCCCTCGACCAATCAGCTAATTCTGCGACACCGGACGGGGGATTTCGCTCCTCACGTGAACTCTAATGCTCTCGCATTAAAAATAGAAGTCCCCGCACTGCACAGCCCTTTGCACGCACTCCAAGCAACGTTCTTCAGAGCTCTCGAGGCCGGCGCGGGATCTGCCCCCGTGCTTCTTATTCTTCGTTCCGTCCGCCGTACTGGCCCTTTTATAGTCATCCCAGGTCGTTCGAGAGGCCGCATGTACACGCAGACGCCAGCCGTGGCTTCCGTGTGTCTACAAGAGAGCGGACCATCACCGCCGGACAGTGCAGACCATTGGGCTTGCCCTTTCCCAGCCCCGCACTCGCATTCAGCGCACAGGCGGCGGCGAAAGCCGCGCCGCGATGCCACGGATGGGCGCTCTTTCCTCACGAGCGACGCCGACGGGAAGAAGACACTGCAGCCGCCATCACGACCTGCCCGCCCGCTTTCTTTTCTTCTCCAGGCGGTTGAAAACGCGGTGTATATATGAAGTCCGCGCAGAGGGCGATGCATCGCAGTACTCAGTAGTAGCCCATCCACACGAAGATCTCTGGATGGCTGGCTCGCGGCCGCGTGTGCGCGCACTGCCTGGCTCGATCGTTTCTGAAGTCCAAAAGGAGAGAGATGAAGGCAGAAAAAGAAAAACGCAAAAAGAATACACCGCAGATGATGTCTGGCCCGTCTGTGCCTCCTACCTAAGCTCACATCGCTGCTTTTTTTTTATGCGTGAATCGCAGCGGTGCCGAAGAAACTACACACAGGGCCATCCAGAGTGACGGACAATATTCGGACCAGCAGAGCGATAGGGAGAGAGAGGAATGTAGTAAAATTTCGATTTTTCTTCACTGTTCTGCGTCAAAGACGGGCTCGTTTCGCGCCAACCGGGCTATTGCTTGTTTATTTTACTTTTACTTGTTTCTTTTTGCGGACGAAGAACTAATCAAAGCGTAATGACTGAGAAGCAGTTGCTCTTGCATGTCTGGCCCCTGAAGGCCGAAGTGTCTCGCTGGATTGACACAAAGCGCACAGAAAGACGCGGACGCGGAGTGAAGACTGCAGACAACTGCTGTCGCTTTCTTTAGCCCTCACTGTTGTTTGTCGTCTTCACTCCGCGTGCGTGACTTCCTGTGTGCTTCATGTGAAACATGATCACCTAACTACCCCAGACCCGCGACTTGCTATTCCCCTCGACTACAGCGCAGCCGCAAGAACAGTAACCTACAAAGACACATGTTTAACTACTCCGACGAACGTCCATTTAGACGCCGTGGGCACAGGAAGGCGGAAGCTCGGACTGGCTCCCGCGCACGGGCTCACAAAACGCCCACGAGACTGCCGGAAGGCCTCAAGAAAAGCGTACGGGTCGCGTGGAGGCTAGCTTGAGAAACCCAGCCTTCCAACAACGGTCTGTCCAGCTCGCCTGCCTGCCTGGAGGGACCGCCCCTTGAAAAGCGGTGGTCGCACGCATCTACCACGCAGGAGCGCCTGAAATAGAAGCCCCCTGTGACGAGCGGTCACACGGAGACACGCGACGGGGAAAAGTCGGCGCTGTCGCTAAGGCCAGGCGGCCAGCGACACAGACGGCGTTTTGTTGGCATTTCCCGGGCTAAACAACGCGTTTAAGGAGAGGACAGTGTAAATACAGAGGCGACCGGCACGAATTCGGAGCTCTTTTCCTGGATGACACTAGACTGTTCTGCACCGTTAGGTGCCCTGAACTAAAGGGCAGTCGCCTGGGGTCAGAGTATATGTAGAGGTAAGAAGCGCAGGGTAACCAGCACTCAGCCTTCATCACAAGCCCTGCGGGCTTCACTTTCTAGAGCACTCAGCGAAGGCTGACTGCTCTAGAAAGTGAAGCTCGCAGGGCTTGTGATAAAAACAAAAAGAAGTAGAAAGCGACAATTCTCTGCTGCCAGAGAAGATTCAAGTGATAACGCCTGCAGCGGTGGATCAGTGGTTATGGTGTTGGGCTGCTGTGAGCCCAAGGACGCGAGATCAAATCCGGGCGGCGGTCGCATTTCTATGGAAGCGAAAAGCAAAAAAAAAAAACCCACCGTGTGCCGTGCGATTTGAATGCACGTTCAGGAACCCCAGGTGGTCGGTAGTAGTAGGGAGCCTCCACTATCCCGCCTCTCAGAGTCCACACGCAGCGTTGGGACACAGCGAAGAGATATAGCGCGGGAGAGAAAGGCCATACATAGACAAGGTGTATGTATTCTCCAGGTAAAACCAAGAAGCTCAAGGTGCCACTTTAGATTTGGGCATTAGATCCCACACACCGACACTGATTCAAACGGAGATAGCCATTTTTACGTATGTCAATTAGAGAAGGGTCAGAGGAATTCTTATAAAAATGAGAGCAATATTAAAAGCGTGACGAAACAAAAAGAATAGGGGAGAAATATATGAGCAGTGAGATCACAGAGTAAAAGAGAGAGAAAGAACTCCTATAGGCTAACGCAGTGGCAGTCAAGAGAGGACAAACTTAGTCGAGGGCTGCAGAGGGTTGGGTGGGCAGATGATGGGATCAGGAAGTTTTCTGGGATAGCCATGGTCACGGCTGCCTCAGGAAAGAGTTAACAGGAGACCACTTTTGCCCTACGGTGGGCGCAGCTATGAATAATGATGACGATGAGAAGAAGACAAAGAATACAGCCCACGCCCTGCTGCGGCCCCCGTCGGCATGGCACCGGACCAGAAAATGCGGGGCTGATTGCGTTGCTCGCATGGATGTGGGTCCTCGCCCTGGCGAACAAAGTAATTTAATCTTCCGAAGACTTGCGCAGTGCCTCCTCGAACTAATTGAGCCTGATCGATAGCGCTGATGCTCCCCAGGGGAATAAAAATTGGCAATGATTTAGTTCTTGTTAAACCTGGAGGAGGATTGCGAAAGCAACGAGGAGAGAGAGATAGAGGCGATGGAGAGCGCGCGGCAGCGGCGGCCGTCCCGGCACGCTAGCTGTGCGCCGCTACGGCGCATGCGCTACTGGCGAGCGCGGCGGCGGCACCTCCGAGTCACCCGCGCAGCGACGGCGGCGGCGCGTCAGCTGTGCGCCATGTTACGTCACTGCTCCTCGCGCATGCGCAGTATGGCCTTTCCTCGGCTCCGCGGAATGGCTCGGCGACTAGCGTACCGCAGACTGTTGCCTTCGCAACAATACCGTCACTAAACAGCCGACGCAGGCCCTATCAGGGTCGCCTGTGCGATGTGCTGTCGTGTAATGGGACGCTATAAGCAGCCAAAGTTTAGCCGCGCACAAGGTGAAGGAAGTCGCGCGAAAATTGCCACGGCTACCTGTGTTCTTCTCGCCTTTAAACAGATCGCTCGTCTGCCCTGAAGGTACCTGCGCAGGTACGAAGGTACCTGAAGGTACGCAAGCGCAGTAGCCCTTGCGTGCTACAATGTTCTGCTATGTCACGTGCCTTGTTTGGCCGCCGAAATAAGAAATAAAATAAGGACATCGCGATACGATGAAACGCTCGAGGCTTTCTGCGAGGCTATTTGCTAAGACCAGTTTTCTATCCTTAACATGGTTAGCCGTAAGGGACATCAAATCACCTGCATTATTTTGTCCGTGCGCATGGGCATGCTAAAAGCACTGTCATCCAGTATGAGTCAGGGCCGATGTGCAACCAACCCGCGACAATCAGGCACCGTAGCGCCATGAAATTATAGACAGAAAACTCAATCCTGGCGTTAAGTCGTCCTTTCCACCAGTACTCTCGTATACAGTTGTTGTCTGTCAGCGTATCACAGCGTGCAATCGTATAGCGACGCGTTTTCGCAGACTCCTTAAAAATTTCCGCTTTTCAACAGCAGCGGGCATGTCTAACAAGCCTGGCGACAAATGCCGGCGAGATAAAGCGTAGAAAATGAGCGCAAACGTCCCCAAAAAAAAATGCCACCAGCCAGTGTAAAAAATTGGCTGTGGCTTAGCTTGGTTAAGCCACGTAATTGCGAAGCAATACGTGGTTCTGCTATTGTACCGCTTGTGGTGATGCTCTGGTTATGCTTATGCTAGTATGGCTATGGTGATACTCTTGGCTGTGCTATGTTTCTGCTATGTTTGGCATGGGTAAACATGCACAGACAAGAATGACGACACACACGGCATCTCATGGGGTTGACGAGAAGAGCGCAGTCAGGCCGTGGCCGTGGCTATGCGCCGCGCAAGGCAACGGCGTGAGATGGGGACCCGTTTTTAAGCAGATGGTATGACTTCACATACCGCGCAGCGCCCCTGGTGAGAGGAGCGGGAGTCAGGCCACGACCGTGGCTATGCGCCGCGCAAGGCGACGGTGTGAGATGGGGCCCCGTTTTTAAGCAGATGGTATGACGTCACGCAGCGAGGTCACGCGAAAGGTCAAGCGTGGCTATGCGGCACGGCACGTGCTGAGGAGGTAGCGAAAGTAGTATTGCTTCGCAATAAAAGGCTAAGACACCGTCTCATGGTAAGCGACACTGGATGCTGTTAGTTTCGGTTTTGTACGCGATTGCCATGGCCATGCCAATTTAGGCTCACTTTCCCGAAAAAAAAGAAAGAAAAATGCGCGCGTTACACCCCGGTAAATATGGTGAATAGTCCCAGTACGTTTTCGACGGTCCCGCATCCGATAGCTGCTCAGTTACCTGGCGACTGGTGACCCCACTTGTGGAGGCGAATGTAAAAACTTTGTTCTTTCTTCTCCACAAGTGTAGTCTCCAGCCGCCGTCTCATAGGAGAGCTATCGGCTTCGTTTGAGGAACACGTGGTCCAGAGACTTTTGTCCCCGACTGTACGCTTGGATATAGTGGCTAGATGCCATAGCTTGGGCTTCATATGCCGCACACAGAACACTGCCGCTCGGGAGCCGTGCGTGAGGATTTCCCGATACTTCAGGGTCTCGGTAGAGCGCCGACACGGGTGCGCACGAATACGTGCGACCATGCAAGGAATTTGCAGGAAAGCGTCACAGGACGGCGGACGCTGTACCTACAAGCGACATCTCGTACACTCAGGAATTCTATGTGCCAGGAATTTTCCGCACTCTCGACGAGCAGTAACCCTAGGTAATATATATGGGCTTACAAAAGTACACCGCTCATAAATTACACAAGTAAACCGTTTATAAACCCCCAAGGTGTTAGCGCCTCACGCCGCAATGAGCACAGCTGAGAACTGTGCCAGCCACATGGACTATACAGTGCCGTTACACACTATCGAACGTGCAGGCGTGTATTATATGTCACTGCAGTCCACACCGACGTATTTAGAGGTTCCGCAAGTTCGCACTAAATTTAGATGGCAAACGGGAACAGTGCCCTTAACTGACAGAACTCGAAAGACGCACGTAGGGTTAACTTTAAAGCTCTTCGAATGTTGTGACGTCGCATACATCGATTGCGTTCCCTTTCTTGACACTCAGTAAGAAGGGTACGAGGCCGCCAGAAGTAACGGTCGCACTATATGACGTGCATGCGCGAAAACATATTCTCGCCGAGAGGCTTCTTGCTCGATTTAGCTGCCCCTTCCAGCCCTCGTTTAGAACCCATTGGCCTTCAAGTGCTCGTTGCGCCAGTGCCACTTTGGGTTCGCTTTTAGTAGCGAAAGCTACATTGGCCACGAACTTGCGATTTCGCCATGGCGGTGCTCCGAGGAGGCACAGAGACCGACTTTGAGCCGTTGCCTAGCAACCGCTGCAGCTGGCGGACGCCGCGCGCTCGCTGCGCCATCTGGCATGACGTCACACCGCGGAGCCGCCGCCGCCGTTCGGTATGACGTCATACCGCGCGCCACGTCGTTGCGTTCGCTTTCGCTTCGCATATCCTGGCACAGCCGAGCTATAGGGCACTGCCAGTTTTTTGGCTTTCTCCCGTATCGGCCCCAAATATTCTTCCCGTATATATACACAAGAGCACACCGCAGATACCGCGAGCACAGCCGACTATGGGCCGCACTTGAAGTTCATCGGTGCGTGAAATGAAATGCGGCAGCGACTTACCTTGTAAGAGGAGTTATCCGCAAAAGGTCATGCGTTGTGTCGTCTGCGAAAAAAAAAATAAAAACCATTAGCGTGTATAGTCCAAAGTGGGTTCATGCGTGGATTCACAAGCAATATGTGCTAAAGCAGACAGCGCTACCCCGCTGTTACTGCCACTAAGATAGTGCAGCTGCCTGTCATGAAGCTGGTTCAATGGCGAACTTGCCCATGTGTGCGTTATGAACCCGAAAAGAAGTCTAGAAAATAAACGAATCAACTATTAGGAAACCTCGTGACGCATCGTAGCGTATCACATTGCTCACTATGGAAGGACAGACACGTTAACGTGGGATAACCCCGGAGGAGGCTCACAGTTACGCTCGAAGCCCAGCCTCGACCTCAAAGGCGTCCCAAGAACGGCGCGTTATCTAATCAGTAGTCGCATCAAGCACTGCAGTATCCTGAGCCTCGTTTTCACTCTAACTTATTCATTCGTCCGTTCAAGGTACTGATTCCATTAGTTCGTCGTGTGGCAGATACAGTTTATTTATATCGGCCCCACGCATGATGTGCATGATGTTACCGTCGGCCGGGGATCGCTCTGGGCAGGTGCGAACACACTGCTCATTTGGAGCCTATCGTCGTTGGAAACACCTATCCTGGCTGCTGCGCCTTCAGTGAACGGCATCGTAAGAACGAACTCCTAGCTTGACATGCTGCATTTCCCCGTTAGAGTGCGCAATTTTGTAAAATCCTATCTGGAAGGAATATGCCCTGAAGCAATCAACATCGCATTAAAAAAAAAAGAAAAAATCCTAGCAAGTTTTTCTTCTCGTAGTTCCTCGGCGGGGAAGCATGCTGACATTCAAACGCAGAGACTCGAGAGTGCCTCCGGCATTGGTCTGCCGCGTCCCTTGCCGACCTAAAGGGTGATGGGTGCAAGAAAAAAAAAAAATAAGGTCCTAAGATCAAACGCAACAAGAAAAGAAAGCGGTTCAACACTCGACGTTCGGCTCGAGTGGATATCCAGCCACCCATTTGGCAAGATGGTTTCTCTCTTCCGCATTCGCAACGCCTAAGCGAGGAATTCGGCGACGTGAAAAGAGGAAAAAAATAAGAAACAGCCCGCGCGCACAGGAACAGAAAAGAGACGCAGCCGCAGGAGAATAACAGCGAGCCATTAGCATGCGCATGTGCACGCACAGCCCCATAGATGCTGCCGCGCACGAAATGAAGATTGGCTCCTCTCCCCTCCCGATCAGTGCAGCGGCCACGGAAACAAGGCATGCGTGAGCGAGACCATGCAGCCTATACCAGGGGGAGGCGAAATCTAAACTTTGCGTGCGCGCAGACGAGACGAGGGTGAGGGGGACAGGAGTAGAGCGGGCGAGAGAAAGGGCACGGAGATTAGCACCGGGACTCGGCCAGGCGTGACCGTCGGAAAAGAAAGCGGCAAAGGTGATGGAGAAAAGAGCGTCTCTTCTCCTCGAGCTGTGTGACGACGGCAACGACAGACCGGCGGCGTCGACGGGGATTCTTTTCCGTCTCCCTCGTTTCGCTTCTCTTTCTGCGCGCCTGGGATTCACCTGGCGGTGTACAGGCGCAGACACGCATGGCGGGAGCACAAACACGCGCAGGTATTAGAGGCTCGTAGCCGACCGAGCATGCACCCCACGGCCTCGGTCCGCTGATCGCGATGAAAGTAGCTCCCCTCCCAAGATCAAAGCCGCGCGCCCCGCGGAATCGCCGCTATGTGTATAGCTGGCCAGGGGGAACCCTTACCCTCCTCCTTCCGTCGCTCTCGCATACCTGCTTGCACTGCAAGCTCGGACACCGGCCGACGAACCCGCGAGGAGCGCATCGCGTGTACGTGTACACAAATGCTCATTGCGAAAGTGTGGGGGGAAGGCCCGGGTTCAACAGAAGCGTTTCGAGAGAAGATGGGCGTACAGGGTGCGTGTATATCGCTCGTGCTACTACTGCAGACACGGATGAAGGAACGCGCGCGCTTCTGTCCGTCCTTGCATGCGTGTGTGAACGGTTCACTGAGTGTCGACAAACGGCGATCGCCGGCTGAGCTTTGGCGGCCGCATATACAGCGAAAACTACCGACGTCTTCGATCGGCAACGGTAGCCATTTCCACCGCGCAAGCCTGAAACGTTGCGCGAAGGAAACTATAAAAGCGGAGTTGAAAGCTTCCGCAAACGATTATTTCCTTAAGTTTACTGCGTGCGGAGAGGTTATAACCAAAACTTGCGAAACCTAAACCGGCACTCAGTTACGTGAGTTTATTTCTGTAGTGGTTCTATTCGTGAAATACGAAAGTAAGTCCGGTGTGTGTACAATAACTTCGAATCGAGGTAACTGGCGATTCAGCATGGATTTCGAGGTTGCGTATGTACTCTGGAAACGTTGCGCGTGATATCAAGCAAAGAGACGGTTTCATTTCGCAATCTTCGTTTCCAATTCGTAAAGTATAGAGCGGAGACCGAACCTTGTGAACATTGTGTGTGCACACTGCAAAACATCGTGTCCGTAAGATGCACGGCAGAATAGAATAGGTATGAAGATTACATTTCATTTCGTCTCTCGATTGCATCGGGATTCCTCATGTCGTCGCGGCCATATGGTCTCGAAGACCATGGCCTCAGAACTTCTAATCATCACCTGTTCGCAATTCCACCGCTTATGTAATGGCTCTAAAGAGGTCTTCGAGGCAATCAAATAAAATGAACTGAATTCAGGGCAGGGTCCTTCCGACTAAGCATGAATCAGAGCACAATCGCATTTTGACGACATTCCAGGCGAAACTAAGACCAATAAGTCAACCTGGGCAGGCTGTGGGATCCCGGGAACAAGCGTCCGGCGACAGATATTGGAGTGAGAGGACTGCATTGACAAAGCGGACACCGAGAGAAGGTTCTACCTTTGTAATCACACTGTGAACGTAACAGGGCAGAGGAGGCGAAAGGCGACTGCGCTTCGACAGCCTGGGACCCTTCTGCGTTCTTCAGAAGGCTCATCGTCATCATTATATCCGGTCCAATTCTGTTTACTGCACTATATATGTTTAGCCTTTCAGCGACCGATCGCCAACTTTCCGTGCATTGCTGCCGCCCCCAGTACAGTCTAGGTCAAAAGTCTTCGGGTCACACAGTCTGCTTCCGAGCCGCATAGTGGAGAACTCACGGCGCCCTCAAAGACGAAGGGACCTTGAAAGATTCGGACAGGGGTCCTTCATCGCCTCGCAACAGTTTACAGCTGGACAGGGCTGAATATCACACCCTGCGGCTTAAAGACTTTGGACGGGAGATGCACCTAATCTGCTACGGAGAGAAAGAAGCCTAACTGCACTATACAGAGCCAGTTATTAGTGTGATATACATCAGATAGTGTATACACCGCGTACCACGTGACAGAAGTGTGGCGTGTCCGCCCCTGTGCATTGCAACAACTGCGCATGCTGCACACCCACTAGGCGGCCGAGAGCGAGGTGCGAACAGGCGTATCGCCGCCGGCTGCATGAGAGCCCTCTGCAGGCACCGCCTAGCGCGCCATTAGGGAGATCGCGCGCCGGCACACGTCTCCGGCACTGACGCGGCCGTCGACTTGTTTGCTCTTATTCTCTTCTTTGTTTGTTTCCCAGCGCGGCGTTTCTTTTCCACCGCGGGCGTTGGCGAGCAGCCTCTCTGCCCGGTGGGTGTCGTGACTCGTGTTGGCGTCGGGCCTTTTTCCACCGCGCGCGCGCCGAAACCGGCCGCCGGAGGGATTAACGAACTTGATTGGTGCCACGCACCGAGCCTGCGGCCGCGTCGCGCGACGTTGCGGTCGTCCCTGCGCTCGTGTGCTAGCACAGCGGCTACCAGCATGAAATGACGGAAAGTGCCGCAGTGCAAGGGTGAGTCCCCTGGAAAAGAACTGTGGTCCGCAACCATTAGCCCTTATATGGATGGTGGCTTAGCGCGAGAGAAGCTAGAACATGAGGGGGACACGGGATGAGCGATCATGTCCTTGTTTCTGTCGCACCAAGCCCACCTCCAAATCATGCCTTTCCAACTGCCTCCAACTTCCACTTAACCATTTGTCCCTCACAGAGATGCCACCGACTTCTTACAGACCAACTGAAGACCAACCGTAGCCTTGCACTACCGTTCCTCTTCCTTATTTCACTCTTTCCTCCGTTCCTTTCTTGAATGTTTAGTTGCCAGCCAAGAGTGCCGATATTACTGCGCTTTTACGGTCCTCCTAAAATATCTGCAATTTTTGATTTTTTTTTCCTAAAAACCATCCTTTAAAATGACTGAGCGCGCGGTCGAGAGACAAAGAAAAGGCTTCGTACTGAGAATGAAAAATATTAGTGCATGCATCATGACAGGTGATGATCACCTCCACCGATTTTAGCTGCCATTTCGGGCTAATTTGAGGCGCAAGCACTGTCCAGGCTGTGCTAGGGCAGTAAGGCTTTGCAAGTGCATGCGTGGTCGTGCACTTGTAAGGGAAACCCGTGTGCTCCGTATACCCTATTCCTGCGAAAGACAGCGCGCGGAGCTGCCATGGTGTCGCGCTTCTTCCACGTGCGCAATAATGCCAACATGCAGCATATTCTGGTGGCCTGCGGAACTGTGACAGAAATACATCACGTGCACTTGTGTTTCCTTAAGATCTGGGCAAATTTGTGTTTACACGTTCCACTCTTTCGGTTAAAAAAATGGTAGCGTTAAAAAGAACGCTAAAAATAACTGTTGTAACTATACGTAGCTGACGCTATTCGTTGACCTAATCGTGAATGATCAGACTTGATCCAGTCGATTAAACTTAACTCGGTGAATTTATTTACAGATTAAGTACAGTACAAAGAATCAATAGCAAGCAACCACACATCTCTCGGAACGCTCGAGCAGCCAGAGAAGCTAGCTGCTCGTCGTTCGGCGTCCGGAGTACAACTGGTTCTCCCCACGCAGTCCAAAGCCGCTTCCAACCGCGGCACCTTTGGGGTGGGGGGGCATCGGCGCCCGCGCTCACACAAAGAGCTTCCGCTTTGGGTGAGCCGCCAAGGCTCCTAATTGATTTCTTCGGAAGACCAGAGCGCGAGCCTCCAAACGCACCCCCCCCCCCCCCCCCCCAGGTGCTTCCCGGGCCAGAAGGCCATGTGGCGGAAAGCGACAAGTGGCAGATGGCACAAAAAAAAAAAAAAACACTAATGGGCGGTAGGGTGAGCCCGTCCTTGACCGTCGCGCCGGAAGGTCGCAACAATAACGTTCAAGAAACAGAACGCACACTGATTCTACAAATTTCATTGCAAATGAAGAAATAGTTGTGGCTCAACTCAACTGAGCCAGGATATACACAGAGACAGCTCTGTTAAACATGTTTACACACGGTTTAGCTTTGGTTCGTCTTTATTGTTGCAAGACTTCAGCGAGAGCAAATCACGTGATGCATCAAGAGCCACAAGTGCAAGAGCGAGCGTCCAGAGCGGCGGACGTGACTGCTAAGCGCAAGAGTCAATTACGTGACACATCACATGCCACAACCGGCGAGGAGGAGCGGCAGAGCTGCAGCCGGCGCGAGGCGGACGTGATTTCCAAGCGTGCAGCTATGGCGTCGATGAAGAAGACCGAGGCCCCTGCCACGCGCGATTTTGCTCATGTGGCGCGCCTTCCGTTAGAGGTCAAATCTAAGAGCCATATGACCGTCATGCTCAGCACGGGAGGAGTAGAGCTTTTCGCTGTGAAACTCCAGTCCAACCAAGTGACACACGTACCGGCACTCCTTTCCGTCGAAAGGGGGCAGGGCAGGAGGACACTATCACTAAGTTCGCGCACCTGTCCTCCTTGGCGCCCCCTCCACCCTATTATTGGACGGCAGTGCGTACTCGTGCAGTGTAGTGTGACAACGCGAGCCAGCGGACTTCTTCGATACCACTGGCGTGTACTGCTGACGCTGCGTGTGGCCAATCAGGGCATTCTGGCCAGCACGCGAAGTCTGACCCAGAACGCAGTTAGCACGAGGAAATAAGACACGGCAGTTTTGGCAACATGCGACTGAAAAACTCCCCTTCATTAACCGCGCAGCGGGGACACTGCACACACCTGGAGGGGCGGGGGCGGTAAGAGATACGGGGAGACAACCTGGGCGGTGCGTGCATATATAGGGCGTACAGTGCGCAGGGCGTCCGCACGAATCATGTTTCCCGTAGAATACACGCAAAAACAGACTTTGAGGCCCCGTGAGCGAATAATGCGCGTGCATACACGGAGCACGTATCTTGTGTCGCTGGGACGCGATGCACGACGTCGCCGACGCAACACAGGGTGTGGACAGCACCGTCTCCTCCAAAGTTCACGCAAACGCGGCGGCACACGGCGGCGAGGTTTTTGCAGTCAGAAACCACGCAACAATTAGGCCTTGCGTGGGTCTTCGGGTGGCTACGGAGCGTCCACAAAAGACGCGCTGCGGCGCTGAGTCAGCCAGTGCAGCGGCAAAGTCAGCGACGCCTAGGGACGACCCACGTACTCCTGGGTGGCGGCGTCATCTGTAAAGGCGCACGCTGCGAGACTTCTCTTGCGCGAAGTGGCTCGTCAAAGGAGTCATGTACGATACGGGGGCGGCTCACTCTAGACCTCTCACAATCTTTTTTTTTTTTTTGCCCGACGGCAGCCCCGCCGTTTTAAAAAATCTGGGAGGTTCCTCCTTGGCGGAGAAGAAGCACCAACGCCTCGCACGGGGACCACGCAGCAGCCGTCCCATCGTGTATCCTCTGCGTGATGAGCCACCTGGTGATGGTCATCCAGTGTACATCCTCGGTTTGTGCGCTGTATACGTTTTTTGAAGGCGATAATGTTTGCAGTACGTGGTACAGAGCTGTGGGTACACATGCAAAGCATCGGTCAGAACTCTCCTCGCCACGGAGTTTCCTTCCGAGCCTTGTATAGTTTATCACCATCGAAGCGCTCAATTTCCGGAGAGGGAGGGAACCTGTTCTTCCCAACCTTATGGACTATTCGAGGTTCCTGTGTGGCGTAAGTACCCGGCTCTATGGGTGGAATTTAATCAGGCCTTCCGGTCTGAAGGCTTTTGAGCAAGCCTGTGCACACCGGCAAAGCGATTCGAGCTGCAGAAAACAATGTGATGACTAATCAAAAGTCAGGGGTGATAATAAAACCTGCAAGTCCCCGCACGGCAGGCACGTACCCCAATCGGTGTCCAGCGAATGCTAGCGTTTTTCGCAACTGGCGCATGCGCCAAGGACTGTGGCGAGGGTCATCGAGACTTCCGCAACTGAGCATTGCGGCTTTGTGACCGAGTACTCTGACAACGTTCCGCAAGTGGGACGCCGGATGCGGTGGGGAAGGGGGCGCCCGCGTAGAGGTGTCGACTGGAGTGCATCGCTTGGTTAGTCCACACCCAACAACGCTAACGCCTTCTGGTGTGACTTTGTAGTGCCGCCTGCTAAACTACGCGGGCATCCATTTTTATGGATAAATTACGTCGTGTTCAAAATCTAGAGGCATGAACAGGCGTCTTTACGAAAACTTTTAGGCCTATGCCGTGGTCGGCTTCTTGATGCTGATGAAGTCACTGCTATTGAGAGCATACGTAGAAAACTGAATGAATCTATGATGAACGAAGCTTATCGGAAAGCACTTAACGCTCAGCAATTCTACACATTTGCCTCTCTTTTCTTAAGGTAATTATTATTAGACTGCTTGCAGTGCAATTTCCAACCGGCGGGCAAATACGAGGCCAGAGCACAGGGTGGTCGGCAGTCCAGGCCTTGCGTCTCGGTTCTTGAGAACTTAATTGAACAGCTAGGAATAAATATTTTAATTACACTTTATTTCCTCTGTACGGCTATCCGGAACCGGAGAGGTATTTAGCAGGGGCCATTCAGAACTCGACTTCCCACGATAGTTACATGCGTGCCATTGGCGCCCACCAGTAAACAACAAAGAACAACCACGTATTTCGTGACTCCTTTCACTTGTCCGCCTCGTGCAGCATAATTTTCTGCCGCGAGAGTGCAGCTTCGCACCTTCATTTGGGACGGCTTAAATAGAGCTTGACAACCGCTCGGCCACCCCGTGCAAGGCTACGGAGAAAGAGCGTCTGCGCCGTGCGCTATCGCAGTCCAGAGGCGCGTGCGTGTGCGATGAGTGCCCTCAACACGCCCTCTTCGCGAGCAGCGGGCCGTGTCAGCCGTGCGGGGTGGCATCAGGCCCCCGTAAGTCCCTCAGCTCTCACCCTCATCGCAACGGCAGGCGTCTCTGAGCGGAACGCTCGGCTGGACACTCATACCGCGTCTTTAAATTCGGCCAATAGCTTCGACGCATGGCCGCCATTGCTGGTGGAGCCTGCAGGTTGAATTTCTTCTGGCGCACATGAGTGGGTTGGGGGTCGAGAGTGTGTTGTACTGGCTTTCTGGGAGGGCGCCACAGGGCGCCCTTTAGCCTCGCAGACCTGGGTGGCCAAAGCATATGGCAGTTTCTCGCACCTCCCCAGCCGCGCACAGGCCCGAGGGGTCAGGCCAGGAGAATGGCCTAGTAGCAATACATACTATCACAAAAAAAAAATGAGATAGTAGTGTTCCTTGTAGCCTTCACAGGGCATTTCTGCTTGTTCTGGCGCTTACAGGACGGAGGAAGATGCATCACACCGGCACTGACTGGTCATGCTTCTGTAGCATCGACCGAGCTGGAGATCCCCGAGATAACCACCAGGTTACTAAGCTGCCTTTAGGAAAAAGGTGAACACGTCAGGGAAACTCAGGAAGAACTGCAGGAAGAACTGTCGCCATGGTGCATAGCGGTGGACCACCGCATCTCGACGATGTTTAATACACCTCAGAGGAACACATACACTGCACCCAGGTGCCCAGGTGGATGTTGACGTCCCAGAGAACTCGTGCGAGAGTTTCACTTTGCTTTCGTAAGCCTCGTTCAGGGAAGGGAGGCCATCACGCAACGCCCAGGAAGCTGTGACCCCCTCGGCCGCCCCTCCAGGAACGGCCGGTTGGCGCGACCGACCGTTACTCGGATGCGGCCACGCGGGCCCCGCCGTCGTTTCCTGGTGGCGGCATCGGCGTCATTAGCGGCGCCGCCGAGACAAAAGAAGACCCGATGACCCCTCCCACCTACGCGCCCCCACCCCGAAAGCCCCGGCCTCCCGCGATGCGTGCGCCGAGGGGCAGCGCTGCTCGCGGGTTCCGCGTCGCCGGCCTCGCGAGACGTGGCCCCTCTTCCGCGTGCTGAGGAGCTGCACGGCCACCACGCGATACGCGTGCGCGATACACTATGCGCACTCACCGAGAGGGATGAGATTGCTCGCTGCACTGGGTGCGCAGGGCGTATCGCGTGGGCAGCGTGGTATACGAAGCGCGGGGTGTCTGTCACCGCCGAGATCAACCGACCTGTGACACTCGCTGGGCCATAGCGGCTATGGGGAGAAACGCGCTTTGTCACGCGCGCGTGCAGATGCGAAATGGAAAGGTGACCTGTAGGGCTATGCAGTGAAGGAATTTAGGAGCGCCTCCGTACACTCTCTCCTTGCGAGTGCCGCGAAAAAAGAAATTGCGAAGGCGATCTGCAATCAAGGGAGCCAGCAACGATAGCTGCCGTGACAGGAACTGAACGAAGACGAGCTCAGCAACAATGACGACAAAGAGCCGGACTTTATGTTTGATCCTGGGCCTGTGTGTGCGGCAGGTCACTTTTCACACTACCTTAATTCCGAAAATCGCTCTGCACAGCGATATCGTTAGACGGCGCAGTCTGTTGAACAAGGTGCGTGGCCCTAGCAGGAGCCATTCTGACACGACTGGACCTGTTGTTAGGCGTCCAGCGCGACACGCTTCTCCGGTTTCCCTTCCATTCCGGACAGGCGTACGCACGCCGCGCACTCTTTATTTTCAAAGCGCTTAAATAGTGTGCGGAAAGGATTTTTGCTCTCTCATGATCAATGGTGCTAAAAAAAAATCGTCCTTTCTGGTCACAAGGGAACAATCGTCCTTTCCCATCCGTGTTTTGTTCCTCAAATTTTGTGTCAGCACACCGCACTGCAACAAGAGTGATTCCTGAAAACCCGAGGCTCTGAATCCCGCGAAGCGTACGCGGCCAGCCACTGGGACAAAGTTGACACATTGCTTTGAATCGAACGCCTGCCAACCTTCGGTCATTCGACCCCACCCCACTTCTCGGTCGAGGCCGCCAGTAACAGCGCTGCCTATGCTTGCAAGGAAATGGCGGAACGCGCGCTTCTTGAGTTGGCTACCGCCGGGTCTCCATAGAAATTCATATTTAAACTCACGCAAATAATACCCCCCCCCCCCCCCCCCCCCCCGCAACAAAAAAAAAAAAAACGTACGTACGCGATTACCGTGCGCAAGTGATGGGTCATTATAGAGGGCGTTGTTATTGTGCCGTCAGTGTTGCAGCTACATGTTTTCCTACCTTCATTTTGCTGAGCGTTTTGCAGCGACATTTATTGAGCTGGGAAGGATCTAAGGAGCAACTCTTCCGAAAGAGAATGTCCCTCTTCGAGCACATTCGAACACGGAGACCGCCATGACGGCTAAACTGATAAAGACGCGTTGTGAATCGGCTGCGTCTCTTGCTGGTCTTGCCGCAGCCGTGGTGGTAAGGTTTTATCCCATGAAAACTGCCCTCATTTATGAAATTTTCTGGGTGTGCCTAACCTTGTATGGCAGCCTACGATATCGGAGCGGACGCTTGCTAACCTACACTTAATGCGATTCGTCGCGAATGCAGATAGGATAATTGAGGTCTCTAGTTTCAGCCACGCGGTTCGGCCTTCGCAGCCAATGAGTTTTCGTTGCAGTCACAATGTCGCCGACTTTTCCCAGCGCATTTCGACTAGGTGGGCTTGACTCAGTTGAAACGCACTCACGCACGGTGCCTAACGCAATTTCTCACGACGAAACAAGCACTGCGAACAGCCCCTCGGGAATTCATGGTTAAACACTCGCACAGAGCCAAGGAGGAAGAAAAGGAACAGTGCTATCGCCTCCCAAAGACGTTTGCTTGTATACATGTTCTGCGCCAAGGGCATTTTACGGACACCGAGAAAGAGAGTAGCCGGTCGCACGGTAGGGGTGTCAGCGCAGTGGTTATCCCGTCTCATTTCTCCCCCAGTCCAGATGTCTTCAGCGATTTATCTTTCTCCTCTCGCCAAAAGCATAATACGAATCTCGGTTCCAAGGCCAATCTCCAAAACGAAACTCAGTGTGGATCCAAACGAGCAACAGGGTTCGCGACAAGAGGTGGTCAGTTCGTATCGGGCAGCTCCATATAATTTATACCGAGCTCGGTCGAACCCTTGCTTGTCAATGCATGAGCTCTATTTTTTCCTTTCTGTCTTTTTTTTCTCCGTCCCTCGCGTCTACTGCTTAAGCGAGCGTTTCCCACGGCGGACGTTAAATGCAAGGACTAACGCATGCAAGCGGCTGTCTCCAAGCTGACAGGGCGCGAGTTATTAGACACCGAAGCGGCGAACGCGCTCGAGGTCATTAATTGCGGCCCGCCGAACGTTCTGAACTGTTGCGTGCGGCCAAAAGAGGCATGTCTCGCCTGTCCAGCGTGTCCTACGGAAGGCGCCCATTCATGGGCGATCGGGCGAGGCTGCAACGCAAGGGCAATTAAGCGAGCTGTGTGTGGGTGTCCACGGGTCGCGAATTGGCTGTCGCGAGTTGCGTGAAACGATCATTTCCGCCTCTGCAGGTGAGAGTTGTGCTTGGCGGGGTGTGGGGACACACATTGCGCTTATCGTTGCAACTGGCTCTCGCGCAGTGATCAAGCGATACTGTTATTGCAGTGGCTCTGTAAAGAAAGGCGGCGGCCAGCCGGCTTTTGTCGTAGATGCGTAAAACAAGTTGTGAACGTGGAACTCTGCGACGGTATAGGTATAGAGAGTTTGATGAAGGCTTGACAGTTTAACACGTCTGGCTTATCATGCTTTGCTGCAGACAAAGAGGGCGAAACCTGAAATAGTGCAAACGTTCGTGCGGGTACACAGAGGCTTCTGGGAACACGACATTCGAGACGAGTCGATACACAAGGCCCTGCGTTAAGCAGTGCGAGGCAGCGTTGAAGTGTTACGCCGAGCAGACAAGGAAATTGCGTTAAACATAAAATAAAGAGGGACACCCTTAGGCCTTCCACAACTCATGACATTACCAAAGAGGCGTGGTCGCCCAACTCATATACAGGGTGGACCACACTTGTAGGGAACACCTGAGGGCGTGGCTCAGCGGCGCGCAGCGCCCTCTGCGGTCGTCTCACTCGGAAAGCGTAGCCATACACTGTGACAGCTCGAAGTGCAGACACTGTGGCGTCACGCGCTTTCTGTGTGTGGCGCCCGCAGATGGCGCTGCGCAAGCCGCAGTACCACGCGCTGAAGTGTTCCCTACAAGTATGGTCCAGCGTGCACATAACATGTTTTAGCACAGCTGCAGCAACCAGGCATTCATACTGCAGCAGGTATACAGCAGCTTGGCTGCAAAAACCGACACCATCCTCCCTCCCTTACTTCTTAAGATGGACATCGAACGCGCAGCCTTTGCGCTCCAAAACCACACCTGCCTTGTCTCAGCCACCACACCGTCTGTCCCAGCTACTGTCATTTAAGAAGGGCTTGCGCACAGGTACAGCTCTCTTTTTGCATTTCGCTCCATTTCACTGACTGTCTGTCGTTGCGGCCAACCGGGAAAAGGGGGGCGCGCAGACACTTTGGCGGGCTGCCGACCACACTCGCCATTTTTTTCTTCAACGCACACACACACCGCACACTCCTGTGCGCCACCACCATTGTCTTGCTGAACGAGCCCAGCAGCTTTCGGTCGGTCGCGTGCTCCCGTTCTCTCAAGGAATGGAAAATTAGAGAGAGAGAGAAAAAAAAAGAAGAAACCACGGCCCCGTTCTGTCAGGAACGCAGCTTTATCTGGGAACCATGCCACCGCCGCCGAGCGTCCACCCACGGCAGCAGGAAACAGGGAACCCCATTTGGCTCCCCACTTAGTGACGTGCGCGTATACTGACACACACGCTGGAATCGCCGTTTTGCTATCTCGGCCCTGTTTTCCGTCCATGCCTTGCCTGAGCCGGTTTTTTTTTTCTTTCTTCCGTGAGTTCAGACAGACAGGTTTGAGGTAAAGAGAAACCAGTCACTCATTCCTATGTATGCCGCCTCATCAAGACCACCTCGCCTAGACCTCGTGAGCAGCGCGTATACTTTGTTTGTGTACCCTCAAATTAAGACGGGCTCAAACAAGAAAAAACGACACAAAAGTCCTCAAGGACCACGCCTCTGACCAGGAAGACGTGGAATAAAAGAAAAGAGTACCTTTCCAACAAAAGAGCTGCGTCCCGTCTCCTTTTATTGCGCCCATCTCTCCTGACATCTCAACTTAGTACGCACCAACTAACTCACGTTAAAACCACTCGGCGTCTATACTACCCCTTTGAGCGCACGCAATCAGGCTACCTAATTGCATCCTGGAGAGCTTTGTCAACAAGCAAAGAACGTGACCTTAAATCGATGGAAGATGAGCATATCGTGAGCAGCACGCGTGGGTGACGCCCGCCGTTTCAATGTACGGACCTCAGATGGTCAGAATATTTTCCATGCTAACACCAACGTTGAAGGCCATGTAGGGTCACGTACTGGTACAGCATTAAGTTGTCCAAGCTTTGAGGCGAACGCTGGATGCCGCGCTTTCTGGGGCTGGACATTCCAGTGTACGTGAAGACCAATCACGCGCCAATTATCTAGAAGTTTGTGGCCTCTTCCGTGTTAGATTTTCTTGCTCTTTAACGACAAGGGCTGCGATACTTTGAAGCGCATTACTTCGAACTATCAGACAGCCTCCTAATGGTACAGCCTACGTTCACACACTTATCGAGCGCCTGTCTCATTTATAGCTGTTGAGCCGCTGCGCACTAACGCACTGTTGTCTCCTTCGCAATTTGGATCCGGGGCGAGCATGGACTGTCAAATGCAATTTCCCAAGTTCTTCATTCTCCCGGCGCCCCCGACCGTCCCTTTACTAAGCTCCATTTCCTGAATTATGAACAATAAATGATCATTAAATCATTTCTAATAAACAGTCCTTCTACTCCAGCCTGCAAATCATTCATCTTCTGACTCCCGCTTCCCCAATCCCTCCTCTGCTAAGAGAAGGCCAATTATTATTCCTCAATACCACCGGAACTGGCCTCGTCAGATATTGCTCTTTTTCGTTCGCTTTGTCAGGCATCATCGCTACGAGGATAGCTTAGCTGCGCGGTGCGAAAAATAATTGGACGGAAATAGATGGGCGAGGCGAATTCAAGGCGTCCTTAATGAAAACTTAATAAACAAGGGCTCTGCGACAGGCGACGCTCCTCAAGTGCCTGTACACGTAAAAAAGAAAGAGAGAAGCCAAGAACGCGCGGGGCGCGCGAGTAAAAAGCACTCGTAAAAAAACGGAGATCAAAGCAAAAAACCCACACAAACGAAGCGAGTGACCAGGCGCACAGCTGAGCAGCTTTGCCGGCCTAATTACGGCTACGCTCGGTCGTCGGAGGACAGCCTTCGGCGCCGAAGCGATCAGACCAGCTTCCCACAGGACGAGGCCAAGGACGCGCGCGGTCCTGTCTCGCGCCGTTCCTCCGCCGTTTAGCTTAATCTGCGCCAACCGACCGGTCTCCCCCGCCGCCGTTGCGTAATTATTTTTAACGACGCGAAATACCGCCAGAACGGGGTTACGCTCGGCAGCGCGCGACCAGAACGACGTGTCCGGCGGGGATTTTTGCGTAGGCGCGACCCGTGCGCGCGCGTGTGTGCACACAATGGGCGTGGATTCCCCGCGCGCTGGCCAACGATGCGGACAGTGCGGTGTGAGCCCCGTCAGCTGATCGCCGGAATGATTGGAAACAGGTAGTGGCAGAGAGGGGTGAGGATTGCGCACTCGGCTAAGCCACTTGGGAACATTTACAGGGGTTTAGTATAGACGGTGTATGGGGTTTAACATCCCGAAGCTGTACTAGATGCGCGCTATGAGGATCACTGTGCTGGACGGCCACGATTAATTTAGATTAGGTGCGGTGCAGAACCCCTATGATATACTTGACTTTATCGTTGTTCGTTGTTTATGTTTTCATAAGAGGAGGTCCCAAGGTTACGAAAACTTCAGCGGTGCTGCGTGTACACAACCTGCGCAGAATGTTTTCAAAAAGGGACAGCAACGAACACGATGCTAACAAAACGATTCTAGCACGAACGCTTCAAAAACAGTGCGTTGGGTAAGTATGGAATAAATAAACCCCTGTTCGAACAAGTTCATGTGATGTAAATGCAAAACACATGTTTCATGCACGAACAAAATGGCAGGTAGCATATGTAGCTTATAATGGTAACTTCACATAAGAAGAAACGGATGGCAGGTCGACATCTTAGATCTATAGAACATTTTATATCTCGTTGCCTTATGACAGGGAATAACATATCTGCTTATATCTTTGCAAGAAAAAAAATTTTCGAAGTAAAAAAAAAAGTTTTATCACGATGCGACGGTACCCCGCGTTTACTGGTGTTTCCGCCAACTTTGGTTATTAACGAATTTAAATGCAATGTATTGCTATGAGGTACCCGAAAATTCATAAAGCAAATCTACGGTGGTGGTGGTGGTGAAAAACTTTAATCAATGAGAGCTTGAGGGTAAAAAAAAAACCCTGCTGCATGGTCGGTATCCTTAGTCCGGGACACCGCATGACGAGGCCCCGTCTCGCGCCCGCTTGACCAGAGCCCCTTGGGACTCCAGTGTGGAGCAGTTGAGGAGGGCAGTCTCCCATGCCTCTCGGGTGGGGGTGGGGGTGGGGTGGGGGGGAAGGTGAGGATTCTGAGTACATGCCCACACCATGTGAAAGATATCGCAGATCTCTCCACAGTGCGGGCAGCGCCCATCTGTGTTCGGATCGAAGTGTTTTGCTATTGCAGGACAGAGAAGGGTTCCTGTCTGCAGGCGCCCCAGAGTTCGCTCCTCCGCCTTACTCAGCCCCTTGGCGGGTGCCGGGTGGAGACGGTGGCTGTCGCAATAATAAATTAGGATTTCGCGGAACCGCAGAAGCGGTTTATGAGCTTCTGAGCAATGAGAGCTAGGATGAGGAACCCGGTGTGTGAGCGCTCGGGCGGCCGCATCAGCGGCCTCATTGCCTCGTAGACCGTGGTGGCCAGGAGCCCAGATCACTTTTGTGCGAGTTGGATCGGCGACAGCGCGTCTTAGAATTTGCGAGGCAAGAGGTGATATTTCGCCTGCAAGATAATGTTCACAGGCCCGGCGAGAGTCTGTGATAACCGTTTTTGATTTTGGATCGGCGGCAGCGAGAGCTATTGCGACTTCCTCCGCTCGTGTTGAATTTGGGGTCCGAAAAGATAGCCCATCGACATTCATTCCCCGGTGGACTACGGCAGCCGTGAAGAACCCCGCGGGCGACGGCCCTGTGATGTCCACGTAATAGACGCCCTCTTTATAGCCATATTGCCTCTCAAGCGTGTTAACCCGCGCTTGTCGTCTGCCTTCATGTGAAGCCATGTCCATGTTACGCGGGAGCGGAGCGACCAAGAGCATGTGGCGCCACAGCACCGGGATGTTCTCCATCCCCTCTGGTATGCATGTGTGTTGGATGTGTAAGCGGTTTAGCAGGCGGCGCCCAGGAACCGTCTGCGATAGCCGCGTATATTGGTTCACGAGGTGGGCCTCCCGCAACTCCGGATAGGAGTTTACCACTCCCAACGCCTTCAGTTTGGCGTTGGAGGTAGCCACCGGGAGGTCCAGTGCTCGCTTTGTTGCCTTCCTGATGATGGCGTCAATGCGCTCGTCTTGTTGTTTGGTGGTGCGTAGGTACGGCACGGCGTAGAGGATCCGGCTGGTCACGAAGGCATAGGCGAGCCGTAGCGTGTCCTTGCCCCGCAGACCACCCCGCTTGTTGGAAACACGGTGGATCATGCGCCCTACCTGTTCACCTATGCTCTTGAGTTTCGCTATAGTAGAGTCCGGCCTAAGTTTGTTATTGATGAACAGACCCAGGATCCGGAGCTCTGCCACTCCTCTGATGAGACCGCCCGACAGAGATATGTGTAGAGACGTGTTGTCCTTGTGGTTTGTCCTGACGTGTAGAAGCTCTGATTTGGCGGATGCCGTAGGGAGTGCGCAGTTATTCTTGCGGATTCTTAAAATTTGCTAATTCTTGAAAAATGTGACGCAAGCCATTTTCAAGCCTACGCAAGCCTAAGACGCAAGCCATTTTCGTTGCTCAAGGTGGGGTCAAAGACCGATTCCCAAGCATAGAAGCCAAGCACCAGGCCAGCGTAAAACTTCTACCCATTGGAAACTGGTGGGTACCTGGCGCCGCTAGTGGGAACAGAACCAGTAAAGAGTAACGGCAAATTTTTTTACGCTACATTCGTGCAATGTCCTCCATAAAACAACATAGAGCTCATCCACATACATTTTATGGATAAAAAAAAATATTGCGAAAGAACTAAAGGCAGTGATTAAAAACAAACATTTTTGTGTAGTTTCATATGTTCTGTCCGGGTTTCGCACTTCGTATTTATTTTCAGTAAGCACTAGAAACGTGTTGCACAATATTGCTGCTAGCGTATACAGATGCAATAAGGGAGTAATTACTCACTGACGTCCACCCGAGCGCAGCGATACGGCTACAAAGGAAAGCTATACATCTTTCTCAGAAACTTCGCAGTTAAAGAAAAATTCGTCCCGGTCCGGTGTTCGAACCCCGGACCACCGCTTCACCGGAGCAGTCGCTCCACCCCTAAAAATTGGACCTATACAGATGCAGCTCGCATACGGAGGCCTGTCTGCAATGCCCTGCGTGAACACACGAAACACTTTCTGCTGCGTGCGCTGCCGACGACGACCGCTCTATGAGCAAGCAGGAACATGGTCTACACGTTCGCGCAGTTAGCAAGTGTGGGAGAACAGCGGCGCTGATAACACAGAGTTAGTATGCACTCAGAGCGCCAAAAGTTTACGGGGCACTTGATTTCCGTCCTTTTCTCTCTCTCTCTGATTGACTGGAAAAGGCTGTTTCTACGTAGCCTTGGCGCACGGCCCAAAAACTACCGGCAGTGTGCCGCGTTCCCAATCAAAAGCGCAAGCTGCACCTTCCGATTTCAGGGTAGAGAAATGGCATGGACGAAAGTGACCTTTATCCACACTCATGTACCACGCAAACTAAATTTCAAGTGTACCGCACTCACTCTAAAGCGAGTGAGCACTCACTAAAGCACTCACTCTGTGAGCACTCTAAAGCACTCAGTCTGCATTCCCGTGCAGCACTCCCCTCTCCATTGCATGCTAACTGAGGTAGCAGCCATGTTGGTAAAACCTCCCAGTAGCCGCCGACCGTTACTCTCCGGACAAAATACGACGCGTAGTAAGTCGGCAACAGCCGTCCCCTCAGATCGCGTAATTATAACTATTACGATAATGGCCGCTACACCGAGCATTTCTAAAACGTTTTTCACCTGAGGGTGCGTAGAATGATTAAAATGTTCTCCTAAATTTGAACGGATCTCAGCGTCGTCGAAGCAGTGAGCCGTTGATTTTGTGTCGCTTGTTGCGCAAGCATTAGTGGCAGCATACGATGACGACGACGCATGGGGACGAAGCTAACACCAGCCAGCACTGCGAACGCTGCAGCCAGGTGCAACGGACAATCACATTCGCCGTAACGCGCAATTCTCTTCGGCCAAGAAGCGTACGCCGCGGTGCAGGCATTTTCGCACTACCGTCGTCACTATTGCATCACCGACCAGTGACTACCCCTGTCTGATTCCACGTAGCCATCCCTTCGCATTTCTCCACAAATACTGTCGGCGGATGGCAGCTGACTCGTCCCACGAATTACGGCTGTCGCACGCGCGTAGCCCACATTCACCGCACTCGCCACGGCCGCGGCAAGGGGAAGGGCGGCACTCAGGCCGCGAGCAGTCAGCCGCACGGCGACGCGCGTTCCGATAACCCGTCCCGTGACCCCTCGTCCACTCCGGCTTGCCGTCTCCGAGAGCTCCGTCTTATTCCTGCTTTACCTCGCGCAAGTCGCCATCGTAACTCTCGCGGCGGTGAGCCTGCTCTTCTCTCGTCCCACTCCCCCACCTCTGTCAGAGCAAGCTGGACACGGGTCGGCCGGCAGCGACTGGTCCTTGACGTAGACTGACGCAGCGACACTTGTCGGGCTGTGCTGGACGCGCGTGTCGTGCTGCCGCAACAACGATCCGAGACGCGCAGGACTTCCTCTGTTGTTACCCGTGGCGTTCTCCCATAGAGGAAACAAAAAATTCGCTGTGGCTTAGCTTGGTTAAGCCCGGTAATTGCGAAAGCAATATACGTACCTACGCCATGGTACAGCTGGTAGTGTAGCTGGCGGTGGTGCTTGTGGTTAGGCTTGTGGTGATGCATCGGTTATGCAATCCAATCCAATCCAAACCAATCCCATCCAATCCAATCCAATGTAATCTAATCTAATCCAATCCAATCCAATCCAGTCCAATCCAATCTAATGTCATCCAATGTAATCCAATCTAATCCAACTAATGCAATCAAGGTATAATCAAGGTAAAATGAAGGTCAATGGTGGTCACCGCCGCGGCACGCCTGGAAAGTGCAAGTAGTATTGCTTTCGCAATAAAAGGACGGCCCATTTATCGCGTCGTTGCTGTTCCTTCACGAGTATACGTAGTGCAGTGGCGAGCAAAAGTCTGCGTACTGCCGGAGCCAAGAGAGAAAGCTGGACTACAATCGCGGCCCGCAGCCGTGAATCGAAGTCCGCAATCGTGCGCGGCCACGCCGCAGCTTTGTGGTGCACCTTTCTATTCGGAGTGCATCTATCCACACCAGGTTGCACACGCAGGCAGCGATGAATTTAAGTCCCCTCGCACGGCTTCTCTGCTCCGAAGTCTGTGCGTTCGTGGCGTTGTCAACGAAACGGAGAGAAAGCTGTGCTTAACAGTGCATCTTCGCGTTCAAGTCTGCAAAACGGGCCAGAAGGCAGGAGGGCAGGCCAGCAGCTTAATACCCCAACATCTCAGGGATGGATTAGTGCGCAGCGAAACATCCGCACACGGCCCTTTGCGCATTTTGCCTCCTACCCCATTCGGTCAGGTATAGAACTGGCTATAGAACGCACCCGATCACGCAGCTGAAACCCGAGAAAGGCGCGGAGAAGGAGCGGAACGCTATCCGTGTTTTGTTACTTTAGAGGGTCAAGACAGCCAAGGGACGCAAAGCACACGCATCCCCCTAACAACGCCTAATTAATGACTACGGTTAGCGAGCAACATTCGTTTTTTCTACCCCTTTGTATGTGCTTTTAAACGTTGAACTCTTTGACACGCTATGTGAAGAATTGCATACAACGAAGCTTTTTATGACACTTGGCAGAAGAAGCAGTGATTTCTTTATTTCAGGAAAATCTCGCATCCTTCCTCTCACAAATAAGCAGTTTTTTTTTTTGTCCAGTGGCGAACGGAGTAAATAATATTTCGCTAAACATGCAGTGAGTGGGACGTCGTCCGCCGTTTTTTCGGCCGGTTTTTGCTAATAGTAATAGTAACACAATTTTTTTTCCACAATTTCTGGCGTAATGTGCATCTTAGAAATAGAAGTTATTTGCGCGATCATTCGAATGTTCCCTTGATAAGCCACGACATTTCGACGCAGCTATTTTCATCAGCTAATTATGACACTTTGTACAAAGTTTTACAGATCCCAAACCAGTGCGCTGGAAACCAACAAAATGTCTTTCCTAACACCTGAATACTGTTCAGGTAGAAAAATATTTCATCTTTATGGAAAAAAAAAATGGTGTCTTAAAGGATCACGCTAGCTGCCGAAACGAACCTCACTAAACAGGTTATTCATCAAACAAACTCTCGTTTCACTCGGTGGTCAAGCCAGATATGTGGCAGATTAGAGCCGACTGATTTATGCTTGCTGACCGCCCTCTCTCAAAGCGGCTAGACTGCTAGGCATGGAATTGGGCGAGCGTGACTGCAAAAAAGTGCGTCTGCAAAGCATTCGAGTCACCATTTCCATTTGCCAGAGTTTAGAGAAACAAACCGCAGTCACGACCGCAGGGAATCACAGTGTAGTCGTAGACCCGTGGCGCAGGTGTAACTGAATTCAACGAACTCCTGTAGCACTAAGAGGGTTTCAAATTGGGCTAGTTGGTAGTGAACATGGTCACACATAATTGCGTTTTTGAAGAAGACTTGGGACAACACAGGGACGACACAAACTCTGGTGCGCAAACTGTCAAGTGAAGTTTTTATTGCGATGAGCACACATATATCAGCTTCACATGTCATAACATAAATCACCCCAAAAACGCAGTTAAGCAGCAATTTTGCAATCATATCAACAAGCAAAAAAGAGATTTTATCTCAGCTAATCGGTTAATACTATTCCAAGAATTGCGTTTCCTGTTTGGAAAGCAAACCCGAAGTGTCACTTACACAAGTACCTTTTCCCGATTTCATGCAGTAAGCTTCCAACAGCTCCCTGCCTGTCTTATCTCTGGATTTCAGCAGAACTGTGGTCTGTTGTATATATGTGTCCTCATCGCAATAAAAACTTCAGTTGACAGTTTGCGCACCAGAGTTCGTGTCGTCCTTGTGTTGTCCCAAGTCTTTTTAAAAAGCCCAATTATGTGTGACCAAGTTCCTATAGCACCTTCGAGAAAGGGTAGCGCGCCTTCCGTTAACCTCCCTGTCTGTCTTGCCCGATAGCATCTGACGACAATGCAGGATCGAACACCACGCGGCAGAACTAATTTGCCATTAGCGGCCTCAATTAAAACTCCGAGATACATCACAGACGACAACCATCAAACTTAACGCCACTTCCACTCACGGCAGCCACTCGTCCAAACGCTTGAGGAATGTATTTTCTTAGCGTGGCTTCCGTCACACCAGTCGCCGCGCTTCCTCCTTCACCGTCGCAACCACCGATCGTTCGCATTGCCGACGTCGCTAACCTGACGCGTTAGACGCGCCAGCTGCAGAAGCAGCGGCGGCAGCGGCCAGGAGAGAGAGAGAGCGCGGTTATTGCGCACACGGTGGGAAACGCCGAAGCGCCAACGTTGTCGTTGCGCGCGGCGCGATTGAAACGACACACCGCCCGTCGCGTTAGTTGTTGCCGCCGGGTCTCCGCGGTCGAGCGCGGGAACAAAAACATTAAAAAAAAAAAGAGAAAGAAGACGAAACAGCGAGACCGATGAGAGCAAAGACCCCGAGTCGCACACACTCGCGCTCGGAGGCCTCTCGCGTGGACTGGGTTGCGAAACGATACAGACACAACGTAGAGCTCAGCAACAACTCGGCGCAGTGTGAAACGAGGCGCCCCCGTCCTTTGGAGAAGCGCTCGCAGCACGAAAGCGCGGCCAGGCACAAAAGAGAACAGACGGCGTGGCGATGGTGTGGTCACTGCGGTGTTCGGACAAGGGCGACGGTTGCGGACGTGGAGCCGCCGCTGCCGCCGCAGGACGGCTGCTGGCGCGCGGAATGTGTTGCGCGGAGCTCGCGCGTGGTTCGACTGCCCACCGAGCAGGCGTGAGCGAGGAACTCCCGCCACGGTTCTCCGCCTACGAGCGTCAGCTGTAGCGCGGCCGAGCAGCCACAGCTGACGTGTGGGATGCAAGAGCGGCGGGTATCGCATGCAGTACACAAAGCGTCCACACACAGCCGAAACGAATGTAGGAAGAGAACTCGAAGACGTAGGCACCGATTGCGGGTATGGGGGGGGGGGGGGGGGGGGGGGGGGGGGTTGCTGGTGGGCTCGAGCACCCCCGGTGATTGAGCAAGGGGGTCAGGAGGCAGGACAAATCGGCTGGAGAACTACATCTGCTTAAAAGTTTGAAAGACAGCATAGACTTTAGCTACCGCGGGTACACGGATTTCTTTCCCACCAACAAACGAGAAAGATGGCAGCGCAGTGAAGAGTTTTTTTATAGAGTTCACCATCAAGAGACCCGAATGGCAACGGGAGCTTTCCGAACATCTCCAGTTTCAAGTCTCTGAGCGGGTTAAATTGAATGGCCACTTGATAAGCGCAGGTTTTACTTTGGTGCACAGCCTTTTCTAAGACTGCGAACTCGCCCCGAACACCGCAATCATGTCTCGACCCGAAACATCAACTATGAACGTACCTTTCAAAATAAGCCGTCTGTAAGTCTCCCTTTCATGAGAGATCATGAGAGGGGAATAACTCGAAGAATAAGAATGCGGTGGAGCGTATATGGCAGGTTCGCTCAGATAATGAATGGCAGTCTACCAATACCCTTCAATAGAAAAGTAATAACGGCTGTATCTTGCCGGTACTCACCTACGAGGCATAAACGTAGAGACTAATGAAAAGGGTTCAGCGAGCTATGGAAAGAAAAATGATAGGTGTAACGTTAAGAGATCGGAAGCAGGCGAACTGGGTGAGGGAACAAACGCGGGTTAATGATATACAAGTCCATATCAAGAGGAAGGTAATGCGAAGGCAAGATAAGCGGTGGTCCTTCAGGGTAACGGAGTAGATTCCAAGAGGAGGCAAACGTAACAGGGGGCGGCAGAAAGTTAGGTGGGCGGATGAGATTAAGAAGTTTGCGGGGATACGGTGGCCGCAACTGGCGAAGGACCGGGTTAATTGGAGAGACATGAGAGAGGCCTTTGCCCTGCAGTGGGTATAGTCAGGCTGATGATGATGATAAGACCTCCCTTTTGCTTTCCTCATGAACAGCGCTTCAGAACACTAGTTTTACTGACCCCCCCCCCCCCCCCCTCCCCTCCCCCGTTCTTGAAGATGAGCACAGGCTTGTTCTCGGGGACGAGACAAACATACCGGGCAACCTTACTTTGACAAAACATAACAAGAAGGTTGTCGCAGCCGATGTTATCCAACAGTAATTCATGGACCTCACGGCACTATCCATGCTACAAAGAATAAATAAAAAAAAAATCAGATCATGTTGGCTGCGCTGCCATACACCATTCAACATCAACAATACCCAAGCAGCCGCTGTAACTATGCACTGACGGCTGTTTACTACAGGGTGCTTTTGCGTGCGTGCAGCAGCGTAGGATTGAGTACCATGCCGAGAAATACGATGCCAAACCCCAACGTACGGACGTAAGCGGAAGCCGGAACTGCATGCTTGCGTCAAGCCTGCAAAATCGATCCTGTCGATGGCTTAAGTGATTCCAGTGCATTCTCATGGCGACGTGTAAGGCAGAGGACAAGCGGACAAGAGCTCGGGAAACAATGAATGAATGAATGAATGAATGAATGAATGAATGAATGAATGAATGAATGAATGAATGAATGAATGAATGAATGAATGAATGAATGAATGAATGCGCCAACGGGTGAGTGGGTGACAATGTGTGTTCTTTCTTTAGACCATGGTGCTGGCGTTGTTCCGCACTTGTAGATAAATGTCCTTATCCTGGAAAGGCCCACTTGCAGCCCTTAGTGAGGTACCAGGTAACCGACTTTGGCAGCTAGCGGGTCAGAAGCTTCTCTCGAAAAATGAACTTTTTAGAAACGCTAAGATCGTCCAATTTTCTTTGCTTCTGTTCTAGCCTCAGCGAATATGCCTACCGCCAAACCTAGAAACGTGCGAAAGCCTCAAACTTTGTGCATATGAAAAAAGTAAACATTAGTGCTCTGTTTACGCGGCGGAAGCCGCTGGAATATCTTGAAAATTGCCGATTTTCGTCTGTTTGTAACACGGGATTCTCTTGTTTTGACCTTTGTTGCTGTTGTTTCTGAGGAGTCATTGTAATCATTACTGCTTATTGTATGTTTTCCACCTGCAACAACAAAAAAAAATACTGCTGATGATCCGCGCCTTCGCCTATTTCCTCACTCACCCTCACTTCTCGCCCGGCATTTCTAAATGTGACTTCCTCCTACCCTGCCTGTGCTTCCAGCGAAGCCCCAAGCTGCTGCAGTTTCACTTCGAAGCTGCACTACAGCAGTAAACGCGCGTTACTGAGCACCGAGATAATGGCCTTGACGAGGCAAAAAACGTCTGCTTCATCTCCCCTTCGTTCCAGCGATGTTCCACTGCACGCGTGTCGTGGCAGCTGGCGCATTTCGCCGGCCACGAAGCCCTGCCGAGAGGCGTACAAATCAACGGGCACTCGAGGACATGACGGAAGTCGGTTTGCCCTGAAACCTTCTGTCGCATGGCATCACATTACACCCCCCCCCCCCCCCCCCTATAGACAGACAGGTATGAAGCGCAGTAGCAGCCCCTTGCGGAAATAAAAGTGTCACCGTTAGCACTACAGACAGCGAAAGTACGTCGTATGACTCTGTGGAAACTTGTGCGGAATTTAAAACAGTAAGAAACACAGAGTTTTCCCTACCAAAGCGAAACTATAGCGACTCTAGCCACCTAGCGAGGTTCTCTGTTCTGCTAACACCGCGCACTGATGTGTCTGCGTTCCCAGGGTTCGTTCAATGACAGGCGATGGAATTCGTGCGATGCAGCGCCCTGCTTATTCAGTCCCCCTTTGGTAATTGTACACGCATTGGCCGTAATTTCTGAAAAAAAGGCTGCACCCTGCGACAAGGGCCCTTCGTGCGCTAGCTGGCCACAATTTTCAAGCTCGCCATCGCTGTACACCTGCTGAGAGCTTCGCGGTAATGCCCCACCAGAACAAGCGTTGCGTTCTGTCGTTCCTTTGGTGTGGATGTGTAAGCATTCCATGACATTTCACCTCGAGTGAAAAGTGACCTCCGCGGACGGCCATCGAACCAGTGACTTTGCGGTCAAGAGGAGACCTGTGCAGCCGCCCAGCCAGGCTAAATTGGGACATTGCGCATGTTATAATGCAGCTTGAAGTGGAAGACATAGTTGCAGCAACACTACTAGTGTTGCTGCTAGATGCTGAAGGTGGAAAAAATCTCTCGCGACGTATAGGCTTCGTTTCAGGACTCAGTGACGATAGCCCTAGACAGCGTTCTTTTTCTATTGTTCCTTGCTGTGCAAAGCTTGGTTGCGGTGTAAATGTCTGGAACTGAGAGATATCAGCGACGTGATATGTAGGTAGCCAGTTTAGCCATAACCTACTCTGACTTAACTGTTCTGGAACAGTTTACTTCTGCAATCAGTATGAAGCTGCTCGGTATCTGTATTCTGTACCGCCTATACACCAGAGCAAGCGATTTTTAATACACAAAAAAAAAAAAACTTATTTAGCCTGTTCAGTGTGAATGTCCGTGATAACCTTCGAATAGACAAATGTTTCGGCGATCACATCGCGCAGAGTGAACAACTGACGCCAGCCAGGGCTTTGTTAACCTCGCCGCTCGGAACGGCAGATGCCTGCTCGACCGTTGGTCGTAAAGACGAGAGTGACAGTCGCAATATAAACGGCGTGCAGCTGTCCCGTTATGTACAATACTGAATCGTCCTGATGTTGAACTCGAGGTCGCAAGTTCACTTCCAAATTGCGACGGTGACATGTATACTGAGTCGAAAAATAAACACGAACAAATTTAAGGAAATAGTATCAGCGTGAAGGGCCCAGTACAGGTGCCTATTTACGAAAGTGTTCTGTATTATTTGCGTATGCATGGCTAGTTCTTCAATACTTCTTCTATTCGGTACAATGAAAAAAAAAAAAAGATTAGTACATTAATTATGGAATATCAGTAGCATTTCTCAAGCTTCTGACGAATTACTACGCGCGACAAGGCGTATGCTCAAAACGAAAAAAAAAAGCCATAACAAGCACGGCCGATCTGCAGCTGACTTGCCCTCTCCAGATCGGCCGTGTAAACATGTAACCAGAGGAAGCCATCTTGAAGACCCTTAAATGGCTATCTTCCGATTGGTAGAGGCGATCATAAATTGCAAACCTGCACCATCACTCTTTCTGGGCATTCGTGGCCCACTATAATCCCAAACTGTATCGTGCCTCTCGGCCAATACGAATTGTTCTCAACAAACGCGATGTTTGTTTTATCGTCATCATCATAAGTTTGATTACGTCCACTGAAAGGCAAAGGCCCCTCCCATATCCCTCCAATTAATCCGGCCCGGTGACAACTGCCGCTACCTTAAAACCGCAAACTTCTTAATCTCATCCGCCCACCTAACTTTCTGCCGCCCCCTGCTACGCCTGCCTTCTCTTCGAATATTTTCTCACCAGCACTCGAAGACGCTGGAATAGGGTCGAAATAGACAAACTGCACTCGTTCCTTCCTCCTTTTGTTATTACTGGAAGCATGCCTTGAATGCACGTTCTTCGTCTCGAACTAACCGCAGACATTTCAATCTCGTCACTTTAGAGACAAAACGGACACACGCCGCTTTGAGCAAGGACTCATATGCCCATTGAGGCGACGATAGTATGACTCTGATTACTCATGTGATTTCCGCATTGCCTCAATCCCTGCATTGAAAAGCCTTTGCATGAACATAACATACCACTCACGTACGCGAGGCATCACACTTTCTCACCATTTAGTTACGCAAGAGATTTCATAACTTCCCAGACGTGTACACGCAGAGCGGGCATCCAGGACATTATCGACGCGCAGAACAGGCTTCTTGCATGCGATGGAAATTCACTGCTGAAAGCCTGACACCCCGACTACCATTTGTTGTTTTCTTTATCGTGACGAAGGCTTCGCAATACGTGCCGCATTTTCCCTCGGCAACAAAGGGTATATAGCAGAACGAAGCACGATTTGCGCAATACGGGAGCGGCTCGAGGCACAATGCGAGGTTTCCTGTTTGGTGCGTATATTTTCCTTTTTTTTTATGCCCCAACCTGTGTACGCTGCTTTGAGGCCTATCATATCAGCTACGCGCTGTCCCTCAGTAAATGGTATGCGCGCGCGCTAACCACACCCCCGTGATACCGTCGCTCGAAGGGAAGCAATGCTTCCGTCTCGGCGTCGAAATTGCATGCGGCCGCGTCGCAGGCAGCCTCAAAATGAAATGGCTGCCACGTTTCCTCAAACATTCGCCTCCCCCCCGCCCCCGTCTTTCGTCTCGGCTTGTGGTAGGTATTTATCCTGTCCTCGACTATGCTACGTCTGTGAGAGGCGTTTATCCTATCCGGGGAAAAACCTCGCACACTGGGGAACGCTGCGGGTGCAGTTACGAAACGCGTTTATCCCACGATGCGGCTCAAGCGAGTCTTGAAATAGGCGTTGAGTTTAGAGTCGTCTGCGTGCCTCAGTTTACCGCCGTCTTCTCCGGCGGAGTTTTAGAAACGCCTGCCACGGAGACCGGTCCTGCATATATATATATATACACGCTATGTATACGCAGCTATATAAGTGCGCACACGCGCGGCTCTATTGCGACGGCCACTCAACTTGGGAAATTACGCGCCAAGCACGCGAGATTATCCACTTCTTGTTTTTTTCTTCTGCTTTTTCTTATGTCCCTGGTGGCACACTTTGCATTTTGAGTGCCACCGGTTGGAGACGTGGAAACGCGTCCAGGCTTGCTAAAAACGCATACCCGGCCGTGCAGCAGCAACGAATACAAAAACAACGCGAGCACTTGTAAACGAGTTTTTTGTAATTCCATTTCATCACTTCTTACTATTTAGCGTTGGGAGACGGTTAAGTAGAAGATTAATATCAACGAGTACTTAATACGTCTCATTGGCATACGCGCGGCATATATGTAGGCACGCATGAGGAATGCTGCTTACCGGGAGGGAGTGGCTGGGCCAGATTAAATCGGATCTCCTCGGGTTAGCTAGCGAGCGCGGAGACCATGCACATTGATGATATGTCCTCAGGCTGAATGGCACATACCCACTGCGGGGGATTGGCCAGGGTGCATAGCAGATACAAACGCACTCATGTACAGGGAATGGAGTATATTTAAAATTTGGGACGCAGAGCTAGAATTTGTACAAAACAAAACAAAAAAAAATACGGAGAAGGAAAAGTTGTGAATTCACATTCTGGCAGAGGAATCTACCAGATGAAATTATATAATCGTGAATAGAATCGCACACTGGTTGCATTCGTGGGCTTAACTTTCTTCCTTTCTCTTGAAATGCAGACATCGAGGCTTAAGTGTCTGGTGGCTCGATGCGAGAGGCGTTTCAGACACTGTATACTATACCGCCGTGACACCTAGGCGGGCAGTGCATGGAACAAATAACCTAAAATCCACCGTAGTCACAACCTTGGCTTAACTCCGAAGCGGCATGCCACTGATACAATCTGCATGCAGCTGTGTGGGTAGTTATGCGAAGAACGAGGTGCTGAAGGACCGCAGTAGAAGGTTCCGAAGACAACAGCTGGACAGCAAGCGGTCCCAAAAGTCCTCAGAATCAAAGTGAAACTAGCGCAAACGCTGTAGGAATTTTAACCATTTAGAGTTTTCCAGTATACAAACGTTGAAGAAAGTGCGCCTACTGCGGCTAAGAAGTAGGAAAAATAACGGCGACAAATATCATGGCATCTCTCTCAAGCAAGGAATCTATTTTTTTTTCTTTTCACGCCTTTTTTTTTTGCTCCCTTTCTGTTTTTTCTCTGCCATCTTTTTTTTTTTTTTTTCAACTTGTCCGCTCGGTGCATGACTTATATGCTGTCTGCTGCCGGGCACTGCCACTGAAGCCTTCTGAGGCTTTGGCAGGCCCGCATCTGTACTGAAAAGATGAAATAAAAAAAATTATTATTATTATTATTATTATTATTATTATGCCATTACTGAAGTGAAGCAGTGCGACGAGTCGAAAGCAACCCGTAGGGGGCGCTGCCTCCACAACGGGTTCGCATTCAGCCTGTAACAGTCGGCCAACGCACAACGCCCACTCATTCAGCACGGTTGTGTGAGGGGCGACGTGTCCACGAACGAAGACGCACTCGCGACCAAAGCCCCAGGGCCCGAGTCGCCCTGGGTTGACTGCCGGGATGACCGGGGACGCCTTCTCCAGCGGAACGTCAAGGCGCATCGAACTTCGCTCGTTTCAGTCCGCTTACGCACGGGGCGGGAGTAAGGAGTACAAAAAAAAAAATAATACAACATTGTATCCAACAACAGCCCGCTCACAACCCACATTTTTACTATGCGTGCCAGGAATGCAAGCCATCTAAACCTTAATGTCCAATTAACAGGCAGCTTTTTTTTGTCAGCGATTGCTGCAGTTCTGCGATGCTAAAATTTGGAATGACGTCCCGCTTGAGATGAAAATATCTAGCAACTTTGAACACTGTAAAAATATTTCCCTTAGTAACATGTAGTAGCCACTGGCAGGATTTATTTCTATTCGTTTTTCCCCTTTTTTGTTTGTCATGACCGACATGAATTTGCTCTGTTTGAATTTCTAGCCTATTACTGTGCTTCCAAGCGCGCGTGACTTTGAGAACAAACTAGTCTTGGCTATGGGCCCATCAAATTTTAATGTATGATTTATGTTTTAAAAAAAGCAAATTAATCTCTCTTTATCTCTAAACAGTGGCAGTCGGTGTGTTTGACTCGGAATTATTGGCGGTACTACACTTTAGTGAGTTCCGGAGCTGCGGACTACGTAGTCATAGCTGGCGGACTACATAGACACAGGCCGAGAACCACGATGATAATGACGATGCATGGACGCGCGCGATGACCAAGTATGCATTAACTTCTCCGCCATCATCGAGAATGTTTCCCGACGCCGTGGAAGGTTGACTCCGAGAACCACTACTCTTATCTCGTTTCGATAACTAGAGCTACAGCAACGCAGATGCCAGATATTATGCGAGCGGTCGCTGCTGACGTTCCCGAAGTCACTGACCAGTGAACCTCGTCCATAATGATTTCTGACCGGACGGTATGCCGTCAACCCATCGACTCATCAAACGGCCGCTACCTCGTCAAATTTTCGCGTTTTCATGTGAAGCGTGCGGTGCAGCTTCCCAACTGAGTCGACTGCGCGGGCGGCATTGCAACTTTCAGCAGATTATTTTCCGTCCTCCTGCACTGACTAACATTTACACCTAAATAACTCAAAAGAACCGAGAGACACGCCAATGCATGCGCAGAACATGGTGCCGACGAAGTAGGGGATGCTGCACAGCTGCGGAACAATGCGCAGTCGGCGATGAGTCTGTGTTTAATCACCTGCTGGCAAACGTGCAGCTGGACACAGCCATGCCTTCCAAACAGCTCATTAATGCCCGTATTTACAGTATACGCCAGTGTTGACGGAGTAGTCCCCCGTTCCCTCAATGCCAAGTGGCTCCGACTGTTGACGCCGTCATGGCACATTGAGAAACGACGCACGCCGTGCAGGCGCGTGCCCCTACATGCCGACGGGCCCAGATGCGCTCGCCTCCCTTGGTATGCGGATAACACGCGTCCACGGTCGGAGAATTACGGTGCTTGCAGAGAGAGCAGCAAGGCTCACCCATGAATGGAGCAAGTTTACGCGTCAAGTCTGCTCCCTCGTCGGGTAGCCACGGAGCATTAAGAGTCATAAAGCTTTTAGCAGTATTCGTGGCTTCTCTAATGCGCCCACGAAAAACGACAGAGCCAGTTATTAGAGTAGCGAGTGAAAAAAAATGCAGTCGCTTGAAAACAACGGTGCTTCACGACAGGCTTAAATTTTTCGGAGGGTTCAGCCAGTGTTCATCACTGATCGGCCTCTTCTCTGCGTTGCCTTATCTTTATAACGCTTTGTCCTGCGTTAAAACAATTGTATACGGAACGAAATAAGGAAAAACAGGACGCTGCCACTGTATTTCCGCACTCACACTTGCAGTCACTAAACAGCCGTTCTTTTGTAATCTCACGCTTGAATAGGATCATCGCGTTTCGCATAAGAGAGCTGGACTCCACATGAAATGAAGTCGTGCAGAATAAATTAATTTCATTCCAAGTCGAGGTTTTGTGTCGGTGACCTCACACCTGGCACGCCATAGCTTAGGGTCCCCATCACAGACAGCTCATTCCTTTTGCCCAACGATCGAAAACACTCAGCGTCGAAGTGCTCACAGTTCCGCAGGTTTGGAAAAATTAGGCACTCCTGAGCATCGGTGCGAGTGAGCGTAAAAGTGGTCTGGAAACTAATGACACGGTGCATCTGGTTTATACACTGAACAGAATAAAGAATAACCCGTTAAATGGTTGATTCATTTGGCGTTTGAATCTAGTGCTGGTCCTTCTTTTAACCAACGAGGCTATGATGATATTCAGATGGCCTTAAATAATCTGCGCTGAATTCAAAGTCTAAAATGTCGTTAAGCTTAATGAACACAAGTGTCTTCGGAAGCTCCCAGTTACAATTTAAGCAAGCGTTTTGCCGTGACAGGCATTTTTTTCGCGCCTAGACAAATGGCTCCTGCGAAATTAGTTGCAAAAACTTCCAGGAAAATCAACATCGCAATGTGAGGTTTCAATACCGAAACCTGCTGTGCCGGACCACTGGGCTCAATGGCGCTGCTTCGCTGTGTAGACTATAGACGCATCTCTATGGGAGATGTTCGAGTGACTGTAGCCGCTTATTAGTTCAGTAAACGCCCAGAGCCGTGTCAAGATGCAGCTCTGTACTGCACTCTGTACATATTGGCAGGACTGCAGAGTTAAATACTGAAGATACTACTAAGTAAAGGTACCATATAATCAGCACTCGAGAAGAACGTCCGCTCAAAATATTTTGGCGAAATGGTACTGTAGAAAACACAGGAGAGAGAGGATACTCAGGGATTGCCTTTCGAGTAATTTAAAGCGCATAATTTCGGACAAACAAACAAGAGTCGTGAAACTGTTTTTGCCGCTACTGGAAGCCAGAATTTCTCCAAACTACAAACTCATTACTGCAAAGAGATGATAGGAAAGTTAACACTGAACACTGAAGTAAAAAAAAGCAAAACAAAACTTTATGCCGTGAGCACGGAGTTAATATGCGCCCAATAGACTCACATTCCAACACCAAAGCGCGAGGATGTAACCGCGCACAGCGCATTTGCAATGGCATTCAAGTTTACTACATCTGTGTACTGTCAGCACCCAGTTCGCTAACGGGCTGTCGAATAAACCGCCGATGGCGCGGCATGGAAAAATTATTACGGTTGTCGGAAATGCAAAACACACATTCTCCGGCGCGATCTGGCAAAATAACAAAGAATAATACACACTCAAAACAACGGCGAAGTCAGCTGACTGCAATCGCAGACCGGCCAGCTGAAGTGGGCAAGCCAGCTGGGAGTAGCGCACTCTTTGTCTTCGACCGGCGGCAGGTCACAGCGATCGCATCGGAGCTCCGAGTGCACCTATGTGCGGCACTGGCGGGGACGCGGCAAGGCTACGCATAGCCAGGTCGGAGACGTCGCCGATTGTTCGAGACGTTACGATGACTGGGCACCCACACCGTGCACAATTCGCTCCTGGCGGCGTCAGTATATAGTGTCATCTTTGGAAAGAAGATCACCGTGTCGGTTTTCCTTGTTTTCTATCTTTTGACGGCGAATTTCCTTCTCCGTTCACGCGAGTATGAAAGAAACTACAACGGCGGCAATGAAAAGCAAGCAAAAAAAAAATAATTTCTATCGCTTTGCACAATGTCTAGTCACGACTATATGTGATGCAAATTAAAGTGGCATGTTGAGCCAAGCTTTTAGCTGGGCAGCTGGGGACTTTACGTCTCTCCTTTGGATCGAGATTAGGGGTTGGAATCCCTAGGACACCGGTCTGCGATGACGGGCAGAAAGAGCCAGCTGTCATTTAGTCGACTTCACTAACTATGGAGGTATGATTAGTTTGCCACATCATCGAGCTAATGGAGGAAGTTTGACTACTTTATTACGAAGAAGCGGTTACCAGTATGCGCGCAGCGTAAGAAATGATAAAATTCGCGTCATTGAACATGATTTATTTGTTTTTCCTCACACCTAACCTGAGCGATCGCAACTAAGCCATTCGTGTCAACGTGCGCTTCCATTCAAGAAGCGCTGGTACGTGAAAAGGTATGGTTTATGGGGTTTAACGTCCCAAAGCGACTAAGGCTATGAGAGACGCCGTAGTGGAGGGCTCCGGAAATTTCGACCACCTGGTGTTCTTTAACGTGCACTGACATCGCACAGTACACGGGCCTCTAGAATTCCTCCTCCAAAGAAATTCCAGCCGCCGCGGCCGGGATCGAACCCGCGTCTTTCGGGTCAGCAGCCGAGCACCATGGCCCTACGTGAAAAGGGTGAGTCTAGATCTCGATGAATGGAGCAAGAGACGCAACTGCTGTAGCCCGAAAGGTCACCCTATATACCTTCGGTTGTTTCACTCCGAGTAACGGACTGGCTTGAGAAAGGTTTCGTCAGCACGCCACCGAACACTCTACTCACCCGTAATCCGAGCACTGTCTTTATAAAAATCCTGGCCACTTGGACGGGGTGAAAATCCAGGCTCGCGGGTAAATCACACACCACCACCACGAACAGCGGCCTGTGCGGCGCAGCGTCGCCGTCTCCCTTCGAGAACTCCTGGCGAATACGGCGACCACGTAATCCGGAGCGCTGTCGTCCGTCGAGGACCGGCAGAATAGTCTCCCGCGCTGCTTCGCTGCCACACACCGAGTGCTTGGGATCCCGCTGGGCCGCGCGGAGGAGACGAGCGGACACTCTCGGAACACCCTCTCCCAGCCGGCCGCGCACCTGTTCGCTCCGGGAGGGCGAGACTCGCGCGGACGCGTAACGGCCCAGCTCTGCCACACGGGCTGATCGCGTCGACCGAGCTGACCCCCGTCGCCGCAAGGTGGCGCTGCGGCCGAGCGTTGTTTTTGGAGGTTGGAGTACGGAGAAAATAATTTTAAAATTTGGCTGTGGTTTAGCTCTGGTTAAATCTGGAGGATTGCGAAAGCAACGAAGAGAGAGAGGCGATGGAGAGGGCGCGACAGCAGCGGCGGCCCCGGCACGCTAGCTATGCGCCGCTATTGCGCATGCGCAACTGGCGAGCGCGGCGGCGGCGCGCCAGCTGTGCGCCATGTTACGTCACTGCTCCTCGCACATGTGCAGTATGGCTTTTCGTCAGCTCCGCGAAATGGCTCGGCGACTCGCGTAGTGATTTCAAGATATGATGATGACTTGATTGTAATGGCGCTAAGGAAGCTTGGACAAAGAGTGTCATGGCTAATGTGGACTGCTGCACTTGGGTAGGGAGGGAGACCCAATTTTTCCAAGCCTTTCACCCCAAGACGCTGAGCACCAGGAAAGAGGAAGGCGTGTACCCAGTGGAAACCATTCAGTAGCCGATGTAATGGAGTTCTAATACCGCACCTACCGGTGCTGAAACCGCCAGGCCACCGCTGCCATGCCTACAATAGGCACCCCCTTCATCCTCTCCCTCCCCCCCAAAAAATTGTTCGTAGTGAGCAATGACTTGCCTTTTGTTTTGTAAGAATCCTTAGCCAAAGAACTCTGCCTGGTTGCCATGTGGTATAATGCGGTATAAAAAGGGACGTAACACCGTGTATTGATTAATGGGGCCCAGTCTGATTATGTTCCTGTATATTCGGGGGTACCGACCGCAGGGGTCTGTTTTAGTGCATCTGCTGTCTCTAGTTTATATTAATGTCATTTCTAAAGATGTGACTTGTAAAATACGTTTATATGCTGACGATTGTGTTATCTACCATGTTGTTAACAGTTCTTTAGATCCTTGTCATTTGCAGTGCAACTTGGACCGCATAAAACAACGGTGTTTGAAGTGGAAGGTGTTTCTGAACCCAATAAAGTGCCAGCTTATTTCCGTCAAACGTAAGCATCCCCCTTTGCTGGCTGAATATAAATTACATTCTATCCGACTGTCTAGAGTATCTCATTATAAATACCTTGGCGGTTACTTTTCGTGGAATCTCACCTGGAACGAGCACGTCGAGCAAGTTTGTACTAAAGCTTATGACATGCTGAATTTCGTAAGAAGAAATTTTAAAATGGCAGCATTAAAAGTTAAGAATCTTCTATATTTCACCTATATTTGGCCTATAATGGAGTATGCTTGTGTTGTTTGGCTCCCCCGAACGTTAAATTTAGCCGACATGCTTGAACGTATTCAGAACTTTGCCGCTCGGTGTGTCTCCAGTAATTACGATTTTAACAGCAGTGTTACTAACATTAAACTATCGCTGGGATGGGAGCTGTTATGGAAACGCAGTACGAACTTTCGGTTAGAAATGTATAAAATCTTTCACGGAAAAATAAAATTGATAAAGATAATTATTGCACATTTCAGGTCAAAGGGACCTGACCACGGATGGAAGATTAAAGAAATTAAATGCAAAACTAACACTTATCATAATGCATTTTTTCCATCTACCGTTCGTGACTGGAATCGCCTGCCCCATGAAATTGTTGAGTGCCGTCCTGAATCTATGTTCCGCGCGTTGCTATCCGATGTATGAGTGCGGAGTTGGCTTCTTTTTTTGTACTTTCTTGTCATGCTTTGTTGTTTCTTCATATTCATTCATTTTGTACTTGCTGTGTCATGCCTTGTTGTATTGCTTTTTCTTGCTTTTTTTCTTTTTTCTGGCCTATTATTCTGTTATGTATCCCCCCCCCCCTGAAATAATGCCTACGGGCGCTGCAGGTATTTTCAATAAATAAATAAATAAAAGTTGCATTGCTTTCCTGAAATTCCTCCCAGAACACGATTGGGGATACTGCGTGCTTGAGGTATCTGTTATGTCAGTTGCACAAAAGACCTACTTCTTACAAAAATTGCTTTAATTGGTTACTTTCGCCCAGCAGCCTGAAAATACAGCAGTAAATTTGAATATGAGTTCCAATTAGTGCTGCGCTCACGTGTTCATTCAACAATGAGATGGAAGAAGCAAAAATATACGGGACGGATTAAAGCCGCTATCGCCAAATGCGTGCGTGCAAAATTCCCATATGCACCTCGGTCTCATTCAACATTGAAGTTGGCTCGTATTGGCAGATGAGCGCCTTCTGAAGACAAAGAGGGTCCTTTCAGTGAAAAAGGATTTTATAAGCTAGGAAAGGACAACAAATTAGACACAGGTGCCGCCATCTTATGACCGTCTTCGCAAGCAGACAGATGTGGTGCGCCGACATTTTTTTTTTCTTTTTTTATGGGCCCACTGTTGTGTCTAGGCTACACACCCATTCACTTTCTAACGGTGACCACGGAGCTCTGCTCGATGCAAACGCCACGAGCTTGAATCGAGCAGCGGTTCAACTTTTTAAATTCGCATTTTTCAGGAATAAATTCGTCTTTCGCTGCTGAAAAACATCGACATAAACTCCAAATTTTTACAAAGAACAAAAATCATAAGGAGCCGTTCTTTCTGACTGTCCCTTTGAACAACATTTCCGAGGTGAAAACTGAGGCGCGTCGTTCACCTGAGCGCCACCACCCGACTACCTCCCACCAATGCAGCGATATACTGGAAATGTCAGAATGCATCAACTGGCTCCTCATGTCAATCCTGACTCTTCTTGATTCCCGTGGGACAGACTACGCCACGTTGCCATTCTTCCCATGGACCATAACATGGGCCAGAAGACGGCTCCCGTATGCTATGAAGACAGAGTTTTCCTCCTCAAGAGCTCTTACCATGACACACATACAACCTTCTCCGACTGCAAAGCTACGACTGCGTCTGCAGACCCCAGCACCAGAAGCTCACCATCACATCGGCGTTCCTGACTCCGCAGCACTATAGAGCTCAAACGATTGCCGAATCTATCCTTCACCACCCTCGCCACGCTAAAAGCCTTACAGCGAACTCGTACAGCCAAGGCGCTCCCAGTGCATCATTATTAGTCGTCATCAACCTAACGACGTCCACTGGAGGACAAACGCCGATCCCATATCCCTCCAATCAACACTGCCCTTCGCCAGGTGCGGCCACGTTGTACCCGATAAATTCCTAATATCATCCACCCAACTCACTTTCTGCCGCCACCTGCTACGCCTGCCCTCTTTTTTACCTTAAGAGACCATCGGTTATCTTTCCTCCACATTAGAAGCCCTGCTCATGCCCATTTCTTCTTCACACAAGATATTAAATTATTCAATGAGAAACTAAGAAAATAAAACATTTTAAGTATACGGTTTATGCCCTCGTCAGAAACGAGTATTCGCAGTTACAAAACTCTTCATGCTAAACCTTCTGATCAATGAGTCAAAAAAGAATCAGTTGCTCTCGTGCAGCACTTCTGGCTACTCCGCAGTGAAGCGCCAAGGTCCACTCCAGGCCGTCTTCGGGAAAACTCGATCGCGTACACTGACTATCGCTGCGACCGAGATATAGCGGTTTGAGCCCCCAACAGCTGTCGCTCTGTGTACAGTATTGTGTATCTTTATCCGAAGACTTAACAATTTTCTCGCCTCAACCGCCGGTTCGCTTACGCTGAAACTGCGCGCAGAAATTGGTATTGCAGTAACTTTTGTCTCGTAGTAAGTTTGTCAACAATACATATCTCGTTCAGCTGTGTATGATGCCTCGAAATCATGGAGGAAGAAAAACTAGGAGGGACCATGACGTCACAATCTTGAAGCCTAGTCATAAAAAATATAATGGAAAGCATCATGGGAAATAGGCCCTCACGTGACAAGGCAGTGGTAGCTCTTAGCCGGATTTCGGTTTCGGTTTCGCTCTCTCGCTGTACGAGCAACTGCGCGACCATCTGCTTGTGTTCACTGACGGCTCCGTGGTGAGCGCAAACTGCTCGCTCGCCGCAGCGGCCACCATCCCTGAGCGACGCGTGCGCTGACTGCGGCGCAGTGGAGACATCGGAGCACATGCTCCTTCGCTGTGCCGCTTCTGCAGTGCCGCGTCGCGAGATTCTCGCGGCCTGCAGGGCGCTGGGAATCATCCCGGACAGTCTCGAAGCGCTCCTCTGGCCGCGCGGCACTGCGCGCACCCGTGATATTCTAGCCTCTATACCCGTGACAGAACAGTGGTGAGCCTCTGTGCGTTCATCGAGCAGGCGGGCTTGACTTCCCGTTCGCTCTTCGCCAGGTAGTGCACGCGTGACACGAACGCTCCGTGGGTGCTACCTCGGACGGTATACGCAGCCGGGCGCCCCACCCCGGCCGCTAGTGCAGTGTGCCGCGCGCGCGATTAGTCCGAGACAGGACGCTATACGAGCGCGCGGCTATGTATACATACAGTTTACTTCTTTTTGTAAGTGATTGTGCGCAGTGGCCGGGAGACCCCGCGCAGGGGCAGACGTAAAGCCGCCGGCACTCTCTCTCGACAGCGAGAGAGAGATAAATACTTCACTGCTGCATTTCACGTCGGAACCGCCTATGTGCGCGAGCGTATTCGGCACGACTTGTGCCTCGAGAATAGCGGAGAATGGCGGGCCCATGGGCGGGCCGAAGTCCGCCTGCCCGAGAAATAGAATCTTGCGCAGCGCGCCGGAGCGCTCGTTCAACACGTCCGTCCGCCGTGAGCGCTCTGGAAGCCGCTGCGTCCTTTTTTAGAGGCTCGTTTCTTCGCCTACTCTCGAGTTCTCCGCTTATAGCATGCGCTGAAATAAACGCTCCGTATGTGTGTATAACGACGAAAGGAATTCCTCTCCATTCTCTTTATGAACCACAGTTGAACAGTGACGAGGTCGCGACCGCACCCTTTGATGAAAAGTTTACCTGCAGTTTTCTACCGTGCACCCAAAAACTCAAGAGTGTAATCAACAGAAGTGTTGAGACGCGGAGCCTTCAGACAACCTCGAGCTCGGTACGCATTCCGCCAAAGCTGAAACACAGGCGCTGCGCTTCTGCGCTACTGCGGAGCACGGACGTTCACTAAAAAGCACCGCTGGCTGGCAGTCTGGTAACTGTGGAGGAGGGCCTATTTCCCATGAGTCAGTGCGCAAAAGGGCCCTCGGCAGCGGCGTCAGAGGAGGATGGCTTGCAGAGGCTGAGCGCACTCCCTCCTAGTTTTTTTACCTCCATGCTCGAAATCGACGAACCGGAAGCCGCCAACTCTGGTTTTACGCCAAAAAGCGTTAGTGGCGCCATCTATTGTTTGTAGAGGAAAGTTCCACGATGCGAAGGGCGCCGAGGTCAGCATTACAAGCAACGCAGGTCGCTTAATTGATGGCGCCACTGCCGCCCTTTGCGGCAATCCGGTGCTGGCGGCTTTCAGATCGTCGATCTTGATTACCAAGTCGCATCATTCGCGGCTGAATCAAGTAAGTATCGTAGTAAAACTTGTGGCGAGACAAATGTCACCACAATACGCAAGCTCTGTGGTCAGTTCTACCGCAAACGAGCCAGCGATTGAAGCGGGAAAATTTTTGAAGCCTTCTCGACCAAAGATGCACAATACTGTACGTGAGAGATAACAGTTGGAGGGCCGTCTTTGAGCAGCATTTACCGCATTGTTTCAAAAAACGTTTTCGAAAACCACAACGACGAGTGACCTTTTCTACTCCCATTGTTTGACTGACTAATCGATCAATCAATCAATCAATCAATCAATCAATCAATCAATCAATCAATCAATCAATCAATCAATCAGTCGGCGCATTTCGTACTAGAGCGAACGACCCAGCTGCGCTTTGCGGAAACTGTGCGGTCCGCAACCTAGTAGACGCCCAACTCCCGACCAGCTCGCCGTCTGGTGCCAAACCCTCGTTACTCTGCCGGCGCCTCGCGAGTGGCCGCACTGAAGTTGTCGGCGACCAGGCGTCGCGTGCCGGCGGGTGGGCAGGCAAGCAGCTGAGCTGATCGGACCCGTCCGTCTTGTGGAGACCGACGGCGGCAGCAGCAACAGGAGGATGTGGGCCTTGGCCGCAAAGCTCGGTGCGGATAGGAAAAGCGACGGGCGCACACCGGACGAGATTCCACGGGCCAGTGTCGTGCTGGGCGCGTGGAGGCCGTTGGTGTCATTATTTTCGGACTCGCATGCGGCTTTTCTGCTTCGTGGCAGCGCAGCACGCCGGCCGTATGGTGTGTGTGTGTGTGTGGCCGCCGTTACGCGGAACCTCGTTAGCTCAGAGCGCCCAATACACGCAAAAGTGGTACCACCAGGGATACCGACTAAGGAAAGGCTTGAGGGGGATCGGGAGGTTCTCGGCGTGTTCACTGTCAGACAGCAGGGGTAAAAAAGATCGCCTAACATAAGCTATCGTTTAGCATACGGTTGAATACCAGCGAGATCTCTAGCAGACCTGCTTGTTTTGGCCGTTGTACATCTATATGGTTTAGTTGTATTAGATCGAAATGGTTTACAAACAGTAACCCGACGAATTGCCTCGCATATCCCGTTTAGACTCATGCGTCGCTTTATCCCAAGTTGCACATCGCTGTTTAGGAGTGGTTGGCTGATTGACGGCTGCTGCAGTAGCTTTCTTTCTCCTCCTCCAGCTGACGTTTGCGGCTTTCTCGCTGTTGCCCATTCTTTCGAACGCGAACTTCCTCAGTTAGCACCTGGCGGCAGGCGAAGCGGCCTTAGCACCGAGAGGTCTGGAAGAGCCTGCTGTGGAAGCCGTTGCGCCTTTGGAGTCGCTACCACTTGTTGCACCTCCGCTTCTCCGGGCTATGACGTCATACTTCACGTTACAGGAGACTTCGCGGTGATGTGAGAGCAGAGGATGGTGATGTCATACAGCGAACGCCAGGGACCAGTTTCACTGAAGATTTGCGCCGAGAGACCGCCGAAAGACCTGCGCGGCACTTCAGCGCCCGTGCAAGACCTGCCTTCCTTTGCACACCGCGAAAGCATTCTTTCGACGCCACAGCGCTCATTTAAATGGGGGCAGGATACCGATGCAACGATGCCAATAAAACGTTTGGTTAGTGTCAGCTTTGTGGCCTTTCACTTCGAAACGGTACTTTTAGAACTGATCATCAAATTAAGCCCAATTTTTAATAAATGGTGTGCAAAGAAGTTTGAAATCGACAGTTTATTGGTAAATCTCTGTGGAATAAGCCCAATATGTCCGCTAGTTTTTCTTTAGGTGAATTCAGCTCTCTGCGCTAGAAAACATACTCCTTCTACAAGGCGTATTTTCGGATGGAAATAGGGCTTAAACCGATTCTAAGAATTCTATTCGGAGTGCAAGAATAGAGTAAAATCGGGCTTCGGCCGAAAATGAAGGGGCCCACCCAATCCGCTACAACCAGCTAATAGCACGGACACGCTGCGAAGCTTGGCCTATTTCACAGTGCTACAAGTACCTGTCAAAGGTATGAGCCCTTCCTGCGAAAATCACGAACTGAATAATATGTGGGTGCTGCAGAGCTGATGAGCGTGTGTACGAGTATACACTCGCCTTATATCCATCGGTGCTCTAAAGGGGCACTGATAGCAAACACAAGTTGGCTTGAATACGAAGGGCGCTCGATTCAAATCACACAGAGAGCACTCACATTAAAAACGCAGCTTTATAAGCTACAAAGAACAAAAAATAGGGGGTGTATTAGTTCTGGGTAAGCCTGGATATCCAAGCGAAAAGCTCCAGTTATGCTTGGTTTGACGGCCGTCCACACACTGCCTGTACACAGGCGGAGGAGGAGACGGAAATCGGCGCGGTTAAAACTGCCCGCAGGAATGCGGAGAGGAGGGTTGCCGGCTTCGACGCGGGCAACACGCGGCTGCAACGAAAGGTCAAATGGTGGGCGAGGAGGCGAAGCGCGCGGTTGCGGCTACCGCGAGGAGGCGAGGCACATGCGCAGTAGCGCGCGGCTGCGCCGAAAGGTAAGGCGACGGAGTCGGCGCCGGCGACGGCAGCGGCGAGGAGCGACCACCTGCGTGGCGCGTGACGTCACTCGGTTTCGCGCATGCGCATAACCATTGAAGGACTATGGCATAACTCACCAGTTCGGCTCACGCCAGGATTGGCTCTGACCCGCCTAGTGAAGCTTTTTGCTTAAGAAAAATGGCGGGGGCTTAGCTTTGGTTACGCCTGGTAGGTTGCGAAAGCAAAAGCGCAGCGCCACTAACTGAAGGAACGCAGTGCGCCGCGTCTACAGGTCACGCGTGGCTACCGGCTGCCGCTGCTCGACGACTCAAAGCGTCGTCGGTAATTTTTTTGTATTATGCGAAGCATATTAACGTAGGTTTCGGGCCTTCGCGCGACGCCCGGCGGTGGCCACCATTGACCTTGAAGTCAGATCACATGATGTGACGTCACGTGATGACGTCACACCGGCTGCAGATGGGGCCGCATATCGCGCCGTCGGACGTCGCCCGGCGGAGGCCTCCACGCTTCGGTTCGCGCCGTCGCGCGTGACGCGGCGGCGGCGCCACCATCGCTGCATCACGTGATATGTGACGTCACGCCAGGGGTGAAGCGGCGCGCGCCCGCCGTCGCGTCAGTCTCTGTGCCCGCAACCGCGCCAGCGTCTTTGCGCCGGGCGTGTATGCGGTCAAGATGCCTCCAAACGCTAAGGACGTTAATAATAAGAATGCAAAACGAAGGCTGCTTCGCATCCACGGGGCTTAACCTTGATAAGCCTCCAACTTTTTTGTTTTTGATGTTGCGACTTAGAGAAAGAAAACATAATCTACAGCTGGTGTGACGTCACAGCGGCAGTAGCGCCACAGGTGCGCAGCGCGGCAAACACACACCGTAACTGCAGCCGCGCTCTCTGAAGGAGCGAGTTGGTCGCCCATAATCTACAGCTGGTATGACGTCACCGCGGCAATAGCGCCACAGGTGCGCGGCGCGGCGTAACTGCAGCCGGGTTATCTGGTTTGGTTTAGCTGGGTTTATTGGGGTTTAACGCCCCAAAGCAACTCAGGCTATGAGGGATGCCGTAGTGAAGGGCTCCGAAAATTTCGACCACCTGGGGTTCTTTAACGTGCACTGACATTGCACAGCACACGGGCCTCTAGAATTTCGCCTTCATCGAAATTCATCCGCCGCAGCCGGGATCGAACCCTCGTTTTTCGGGTCAGCAGCCGAGCGCCGTAACCACTGAGCCACCGCGGCGGGGCCCGGGCTATCTGAAGGAGCGAGTTGGTCGCCCATATTCACTCCGGTAAAAGTCAAACGTAACTGCGGCTGGGTCACGCGAAGGCTTGAAAGTGCGAGTCGTATTGCTTTCGCAATAAAAATTTTTCCAGTGTGGTCCCCTACTGGTCCAGGAGTCCACGGGCTTGTGCTTCACGTAAAGCTCGATCCACCAGCCATTTCCGGCCGGCGGGCTGAGCGGTCCGTAAAGCAGCCTCCCAGGAAGAATGAGTGAGATGGGGGATGGGGGGCACTGCCTGTGGGGAAGGACATTCCCGAAGGTAGCGGGAAAGTGTGGATCTGGGCACGCCACAGGTGGTACAATTCAGGAGGAAAGGTGGGGTGAAAGCATGAGAGACGGTTGGGGGGAAATAAAGCAGCCTGTCTGTAATGGTCGCCATGAGGCGCTGGATAAGGGCGACAAGGTACTGTGGAGTGGTGGCAACGTCGTCCAGTTGAGTTTGTCGAATGTGGTGATTTGATGATATGCAGAAACGACCGATGGGGACTCTTTCGCAGGGTTGGGTGCCTGATCATCCGGGGTCCGGGAAGAGAGTTCTCGGGCCAGCGCATGAACGCGCTCATTACCGGGGATAGAGGCATGCCCAGGGACCCACGACAGAGTAAGCGTTCCTAGGCCCGTGCAATTTCAACTTTCAACAACAACGATGACGACGACCGCCTGGGGATCTTTAACGTGCACTGACATCGCGCAACACACGGGCGCCTCTTGCGTTTCGCCTCCATCGAAACGCGGCCGCCGCGGTCGGGTTCGAACCCGGGTACTCTGGCTCGGTAAGCGGGCGCCTTACCACTGAGCCACCGCGGCAGGTATGGCTGCAGCGCCGCGTTTCTGGCAACCTTGTCAATGCCTGCATCTTTCCCCCCCAACCCCACCCCCACCAGAGAGGACTCGGAGGCGGCCCTGCTCGGCTGCCAAGACCTAAAGACCCAAAAGGCCTTGGTTCAACGGACGCGGGCGTTGTTGCTTGCCAATGGGGCCCCGGAATAGGGGCTCCACCTAGTATTGTGAGGGGTAAGGGGCAATAGGGTCCTACCCCAATCACCCTTCTGTGTAGATTTAATGGACAATAGATGTTTTTAAGCATGAAATGCTTTTAGCTCCCGTTGTCGGCAGTGTGGTGACGTCACGCCGAGACCGAGATCCACTCATCCGGGCACTGAATTACAGTTATCCGGGCACTGAAATCCAGTCATCCGGGCACTGAATTCCAGTCATCCGGGCACTGAATTCCAGTCATCCGGGCACTGAATTCCAGTTATCCGGGCTCTGAAACGAGAACATCCGGGCACCGTACGAGACTTAGCGAGATTTAACGAGACTCTGTAAGCCCTCCTACGCGACCGGCATGCAAGCGCTGGTTGGTCTCCAAAGGAGTCACAAGAAATAACTGCTGCCAGTGCCTTCTCAATGTTTATCAAGATATCAGTGTGCGTTTGATAATGCACGGAATTATAATTTCCGATTTCTAATAACGCGTGCAAAAAGCACATAAATGCCACGATACACTTCGTTGTCATACGTGATCCGGGGGAGAAGCGCTGCGTTCAAAGGGCAAGGCATCGCGCCGAACGGGTGGTGGCGTTCCTCCCTTCCATTACGGCGCGGTTCGGGTGTCCACCGAGATGGCAGAGAATTACTGCGCCATTTCCTTTCCTCAAAGAACCTTGCGTTCAAATGGCAAGGCATCGCGCTGAACGGGTGGTGGCGTTCCTCCCTTCCTGTACGGTGCGGTTCGGGTGTCCACCGAGATGACATTAGGCCCGTAAACATTTCATGCTTACTCTACTCTCGGTTACGGGAGAGGCAGAGAATTTTATATACACCACAAGTAGTAGTATAAAACTTTTTAAGCATGAAATGCTTTTAGCTCCCGTTGTCGGCAGTGTGGTGACGTCACGCCGAGACCGAGAGCCATCATCCGGGCAGTGAAATCCACTCATCCGGGCACTGAATTCCAGTCATCCGGGCACTGAAATCCAGTCATCCGGGCACTGAAATCCACTCATCCGGGCACTGAATTCCAGTCATCCGGGCTCTGAAACGAGAACATCCGGGCACCGTACGAGACTTAACGAGATTTAACGAGACTCTCTAAGCCCTCCTACGCGACCGGCATGCAAGCGCCGGTTGGTCTCCAAATGAGACAAAAAATAACTGCTGCCAGTGCCTTCTCAATGTTTATCAAGATATCAGTGGAGCTGTGGGTTTGATAATGCACGGAATTATAATTTCTGATTTCTAATAACGCGTGCAAAAAGCACATAAATGCCACGTTACACTTCGTTGTGATACGTGATCCGGGGGAGAAGCGCTGCGTTCAAAGGGCAAGGCATCGCGCCGAACGGGTGGTGGCGTCCTCCCTTCCTTTATGGTGCGGTTCGGGTGTCCACCGAGATGGCAGAGAATTACTGCGCCATTTCCTTTCCTCAAAAAACCTTGCGTTCAAATGGCAAGGCATTGCGCTGAACGGGTGGTGGCGTTCCTCCCTTCCTGTACGGTGCGGTTCGGGTGTCCACCGAGATGACATTAGGCCCGTAAACATTTCATGCTTACTCTACTTTCGTTTACGGGAGAGGCAGAGATTTTTCACCACCACCACCTGCAGCTCACATCTCTCTCTCATCACCCCACGTACTTATATGCACGATTCAGGCGTCCACTGACCCAGGGAGCCATTCCTTCTTTTCCTTAAAGTGACCGGTGTGTAAAAACGTGGTCAACGCCAACACCAATGAACACAACGAACGCCGACGGCCCATGGCAGCGCCGCGTATCTGGCACAACGTTGTCAATGCCAACCCATGGTGCGCACTCCTTTCACTACCGCCACTTAGCTTAAAGCACGGTTGAGAGTCCACTGTTCCAAGAGGGCAGTTATGCGCCTTCCCTCTTGTCCAGGTGTCCACCGAGATGTGGACACCTCGCCCTCACCTCAGGATACATATATCCTGGCATAGCAGAGCTGAGCCACTTCAAATTTATATACACCACAAACCATGCAGATGGCGATGCGCAGTCACTACTGCGCATCAGAGAGGGAGGGAGAGAAAGAGACTGTCGGCGAGGCGATGGAGAGCGCGTGGCGGTGTCGGCGGCTCTGGCGGCGGCCCCGGCGCATCAGCTTTGCGCCGTGTGAAGTCACCCTCTCCTCGCGCATGCGCAGCTTGGCCTTTCCAGAGCTCCGTGAAATGGGTCGGCGACTAGCGTAGTGTTGCTCTAACAAAAATTTAGAGGACGCTTAAGCTTCGCCATTAAGAGTGGAACGCAACAGCATTTTGCAGCGCTGCCAGGGGGTCCAAAAAACAGAACGCCATCACCCGTTCGGCGCGACGCCTTGCTCGTTGGGAAAATCGAAAATTGTTTGTTTTTTTTAGGAAAGGAAATTATCCAGTGTGTGACAACTGTGGAAACCCGGAACCGAGCATAATACGATTTTTAAGCATGAAATGCTTTTAGCCCCCGTTGTCGGCAGTGTGGTGACGTCACGCCGAGACCGAGAGCCATCGTCCGGGCACTGAAATCCACTCATCCGGGCACTGAAATCCACTCATCCGGGCACTGAAATCGAGTCATCCGGGCACTGAAATCGAGTCATCCGGGCACTGAAATCGAGTCATCCGGGCACTGAAATCGAGTCATCCGGGCACTGAAATCGAGTCATCCGGGCACTGAATTCCAGTCATCCGGGCTCTGAAACGAGAACATCCGGGCACCGTACGAGACTTAACGAGATTTAACGAGACTCTCTAAGCCCTCCTACGCGACCGGCATGCAAGCAACGGTTGGTCTCCAAACGAGTCACAAAAAATAACTGCTGCCAGTGCCTTCTCAATGTTTATCAAGATATCAGTCGCGCTGTGCGTTTGATAATGCACGGAATTATAATTTTCGATTTCTAATAACGCCTGCAAAAAGCACATAAATGCCACGTACACTTCGTTGTCGTACGTGATCTCTTAGGGGCTTCGCGCATCGAAGCAAAGCTGCGCAGGTGCACAGGGGCCCGGGGGAGAAGCGCTGCGTTCAAAGGGCAAGGCATCGCGCCGAACGGGTGGTGGCGTTCCTCCCTTGCTTTACGGTGCGGTTCGGGTGTCCACCGAGATGGCAGAGAATTACTGCGCCATTTCCTTTCCTCAAAAAACCAAATGTCAAGGCATCGCGCTGAACGGGTGGTGGCGTTCCTCCCTTCCTGTACGGTGCGGTTCGGGTGTCCACCGAGATGACATTAGGCCCGTAAACATTTCATGCTTACTCTACTCTCGGTTACGGGAGAGGCAGAGATTTTTTTACGTAGCCCCAGATTACAGGTCACCGGTTCGAATCCGCGCCGTGAGCTCGGCTCTAACTTAGCTAGAAAGTTTATGCTGCAGGAAACGCTGAATGGTATAACACTCTCAGGAACATTCTGCGGCCAACGTTGTTGTGATACGATTGTATTTACGCAGCCCCCGATGATTTCCGACACGCGGTGCCGACTACTACTACTACGCCGACGGCTTGTGTATATGCTGTCGCGTAATGTACAATTTGGTTCGGCGGAGCATCACTGGTGGATGTCCCCCAGTGTGGTGCGACCGAGACCCTCGAGCACGCCTTGTTCGAGTGCGTCGTGGCGCGCACTTTTTGGCGACGTATGTCGCGCATGTTGTTTGTGACCCTAGACGCGCGCACCAGGCCGCGCGACTTTTATGCGTAGCATATTGCAATCACTCAGTTCAGCTCTTGGGCGCGGCCGGGCAGCCACCAAACCACATGACGTGACGTCACGTGGTTGTCACCAAACCACCTGAAAAAAAAAGAAAAAAAAGACGGCTGAGCATGGTGGCGGTTGCTACCGCCCCGTTTCAAAGGGGGCGTTCCTATCCATCCATCCATACGTCACGGAGGAAAAGCTGCTGAGAAAATCGAGTGCCGCCAAGCAATACCTCGCGCAAAAAGACCGCGCAATATGCAACACATTTTTAGCTTAACGAAGCTAAGCCTGGGCATCTTTTTTTTGTTCGCCTACTGCTATGCGTACGCGCTTTTAAGGCGAAAGCCTTTAATGCCTCATACTGTCGTTAGCAGACACGTCGGCAGGAGTGTCGGCAGGTGTCGACAGACGCGTCGGCAGGAGTGTCGACAGACGCGTCGGCAGCCGTGTCGACAGACGCGTCGGCAGATTCGTCCGCCGTTCGGCGTCACTGCTTAAAAGGCTCAAGGTTCTACCATGAATAAAGGCGCATCTATCTCCGTCTCACAAGATGTTTGCAGCACTACGAAAGGTAGAGCTCTCTCGTCCAATCAGGATGGCGCGCACTACATTAGTGTGTTCCTACGCGCCTGTGGCTCGATCCACCTGATGTCCAGGTGGCTTCTTTCTACCTCTAGCAGGTGGCGCTTGATGTCTTTTTATTCTTTTTCGGTTTGTTTTTGGACAGGCGGACGCCCGTTCCAAAGGGACTAGCCCCACTTTTTTTTTTGCCGCAACCTGTTCTGATCAGTTCCTCTGTTGTCGCGAAGCCACCTGCTTCGCCTGCTTGGGGAAACAGCGCACTGTCGGTGTAGAGCCCACAGGAGACACCAACGTTACTAGATTCTAGTAACGCTGGGAGACACAACAGACTCGACCGACGCCATGTTGGAAAGTGGCGACGCATCACTACCTCGCAGCAGGCCTCCGCAGAGCTGTGTCCGTACGGGCTTTGTCTGGTAATATCACCAGTGATTGAAACACTCCCTACCATTTAAATATACCTGTCCAAACCATGTTTTTAGCTGCAATGCTTATTGTTTTGATTAATAGTCATACACTCCTCAAATATTCGAGGGACTATTTTCTGTGTTTCTGCAGTCCTGATTGGACGAGAGAGCTCTACCTTCCGTAGTGCTGCAAACATCTTGTGAGACGAAGATAGTGAATGCATGGGATTCATAAATAAAATAAAAGGAGTAAAGTCAAGAAAAGGAAAATAAAAAATACAAATAAGAAAATAAACAAAAATAAAAACAAAAAACAATAAAATTAAGAATAGGAACAAAGAAATAAAAACAAAATATGAAAATAAAAAAGTAAATAAAAACAAACAGTGGCCAAGAAACGCTTTCGCCTTGCAGCACTTTAGAGAGCCTAAGTGCCCCCTGAATTTTTGTTTTGTGGCGCCAGCGTGGCGTCGCGTCCTTACGGGGCCGGCCTCAACGCGCCATGTTCCCCCTGCTGCAGCGTGTGCGAGCGCGCCTCTTCCAACAGGCGTGCTTGGACAGGGTAACGCTAACCGAAGACGAGTTCCTGCGGCGGTGGAGCACCCGCTTTATCGCCGTCGACAGGGGCCGCGTGAGGTGCGGCTCCTGCCGTATTGAGTGTGCTGTGTGTGCGCGGTGGTAGGGCTAGTTGTAGTGCGTGCTTCCCCCGCGCGTTTGGACACTAGTGGAGAGAGAGAGAGAGAAAACTTTATTAAGGCGGAAGCCTTTAATGCCTTATCGTTGTAAGCAGGAGCTGTCAACAGAAATGTCACGCTTTTCAATTGGTCGAAACGGTCGTGACGTCCCAGTGCGCGAATTTCAAACGGGGCCCATTCTACTTTGGCTACTAACCATGCAACCAATTAAAGGGATCGTATAGTGATGCTCCAAGTAAGTTTGACTGAGTTTAGTTAATTGCTTACTCAACCAATTAGTCTAATTAACCTTTCTAGTCAGACCAGATAAATAAATAAAACCGAGTATGAAATTGGCCAAGCTTAGGAATCGAACCCCGCTCTCCAGAGTGCGAGTCGAGCATGCTACCACTCCGAAATGCCAGCTCGAAGGCTTGGAATGAACAAAGGTGCGTCTAGTGAATACGGTGTCTTCGTTCACTCCCATCTTCCTCCCTTCCCGTTACGGCGAGGTTTAGGTGTCCACCGAGATATGAGCGACAGATACATTTCCTTTCCTCAAAAACCAATTTAGCCACGAGCAAGGCGTATTTGTCCGCGTTTCAGATTGGACCAAATTGTCGTGACGTCACCGCGCGGGAATTTTGACGGGTGTCCACCGAAATATGTGAGACAGTTACTGCGCAACTTCCTTTCCTCAAATACAATTTTTGACCAGTGTCTACTGAGATATGTGAGACAGTTAATGCGTCATTTCCTTTCCTCAAATACAATTTTCATTTTCTTCATTACGGCCCCTCTTTCTTCTTTCACTCACACTTCCTCCCTTCCTGTACGGTGCGGCTCAGGTGTGCACCGAGATGACAGAGAATTACAGCCCCATTTCCTTTCCTCAAAAAGCGTTGCGTTCAAAGGGCAACGCATCGCGCCGAACGGGTGGTGGCGTTCCGTGGACCCCCTGGCAGCGCTACAACACGCTGTCGCGTTCCACTCCTAAAGACGAAGCTTAAGCGTCATTAATTAGCAGGTAATTAGTATTCAGACATTAATCAGTAATTAACCAGTAATTAGTGATTTGTCATCACTTAGTAATTAGTACTAAATTATATGTGACGCCACAAGTGCCACAGAGGCAGCGAAAGTGGTGCGGAAAACGCTTTCGCCTCTACGCACTTTAGACAGTCCAAGTGCCTCCTGAATTTTGTACAAGGAATTCGGGGCACGCCCCAGGTCCCCGCACGACCCCACTCAAGTGTTTATGTTCCTAAGGTCCATAACACTGGCAGCCCGGCCGGTGGCGATGGTCTGCACGGCCGGGTCCTCCGAGCGCAGCAGGGTCTCCCAGTCTTCCCAGGTCTAGAGGTTCTCTAGGTTCCGCGGGGGAGGGTCCGCCGGGCAGAGGAAAAGGATGTGGAGGAAAGAGGCGAAGGGTTCTGGGCATAGGGCGCATGCCGGAGTGGGGAAGGAGGGATGATAGTGGGCTAGGGTAAGGGGTGAGGGAAGAGAGTGTGTCTGTAGTCTGCACCAGAGCGTTGCTTGTTTGCTATCTAGGGAGGGGTGGGGCGGGGGGTAGAGCTGGCGTGAGGCTCTGTGGGCCCGCGTCAGCTCGCTGAATGAGTGCATACGCTCCTTCGTGAATCCCGATCCGAGGACACCTGACCGGTTTAAAGTACCTTGGGCTAAAAGGTTGGCGGCCTCGTTTCCGGGATTCCCGGAGTGCGCGGGCACCCATATCAGCTCCACTTGGCGGGGCGGGGGTGCATCGGGCGAGTCCAGTATGCCAAAAGAAGGGACATGGACTCGGCCTCGAGCAAAATTTAGAATCGCAGTTTTAGAATCACTTAAAATGTACCGGGCTTCCGTGCGGGTTATAGCAAGTGCAATGGCGGCTTCCTCTGCAGCTTCTGGGGAGGTGTCTGGAGGGAGAGGTAGTGTGAGGAGGGCGGATAAAGAGGAGTCCATCACAGCTGCTGTCGCTTCATCACCCGTGCAGGCACCGTCCACCCATACGGCGTCCGGCTCGGAGCCGTGCGCTCGATGGAGTGCCTTCGCACGGGCTCTGCGGCACTGCTCACTTGATAATACACCCATTTCCGCGCAAGGCTACACAGCATGGTCCCAACAGCTGCTGGCACACCTTTCCTCGCATGAAACACACATCCAGCTCTCAGAGGCGGTCACGGACGTGGATAACCACCTTCTACACCTCTGGGAAGCCCGTCGCAGCCTCGTCCGCCGTTGGCGACGCCAGAAACACAATACAAAGCTTAAAGCTCGAATTGCCGAGCTTACCCAGAAAGCGGCAGAGTACGCGGCCCAACTCGCCGACTCCAACTGGGTAGACAGATGCAACACGGCCGCGCGACAAATGTCCAGCCGAAACACGTGGCGTCTCTTTCGAGCCCTAATCGACCCAACCCAAACACGAACCGAAACACAAAAACATTTGCAGCGAGCCCTGCACGCTTTTCCTGGCAACACGACTCAACCGGCACAGAAACTTCGGGACCAGTATCAAGACCCCCCGTGGATCTGCGTACTCTAATGCAGGCAGAGAGAACACGGAGCTGGATCAACCTTTCCAGCTCCATGATCTGCGGGCGTCTCTCGCCAAAATGAAACGGGGCACTGCGCCAGGACGGGATAAGGTCACCGTCAAGCTTTTGACGAACCTGCCCGACTTGGCATACCAGTCCCTCCTGGAATACGTCAATGCGATTTGGCGCGGGGACACCCCCCTGCCAATCGAATGGAAAATGGCTTTGGTCACTTTTATTCCTAAAGCTGGCAAACCAATTGACACAGATAACCTCCGCCCCATCTCTCTCACCTCATGTGTGGGCAAACTAATGGAGACGATGGTGCGGGATCGGTTATCTACATATCTTGAACACAAACAAGTCTTTGCGAGCACCATGTTCGGATTCCGCCCATACAGATCCGCACAGGATGTCCTCCTGCAACTCAATCGGGAAGTCCTTGACCCCCTCGAATGCCCCCATAATGACCGGGTAGTACTCGCCTTGGATCTTAAAGGGGCATTTGACAATGTAACACTTGAGATGATACTCACTAACCTAAGTCACACCGACTGTGGCCTCAACACATTCCAATACATAAGCCAATTTTTAATGGATCGTCAATCCTACATTCGAATTCAAGATAGAGACCATGGTCCTTACCTACTCGGCACGCGGGGAACCCCTCAAGGCGCGGTACTTTCCCCGCTGCTCTTCAATCTGGCCATGATGCACCTGCCGGCCCAGCTGAGTGGTGTCGCCGGCGTGCAGCACGCCCTGTACGCCGATGAGATCACTCTGTGGGCCACGCAGGGCAGCACAGGAGACATTGAAACCAGCCTGCAAACAGCGGCGACGATAGTAGACCGCTACGCCCGCCGCTGCGGTCTTCAATGTTCCCCTCAAAAATCGGAATTTGTGCGCCTCCGCCCCTCACAGAAATGCACAACTAAAATATCTCTCTCTCTTGAGAGTGGTCCCATACGCGAAAGTGATGAGATACGGGTACTCGGACTCAACATCCACAAACACAGGCGGCCAGACACTACATTGGCGAAACTCCGTAAGGTGGGGGACCAGGTGGGCCGCATGGTCCGCCGGGTTTCCAACAAACGCGGATGGTTACGAAGTAAGGATGCCTTGCGGCTGGCAAACGCCTTCGTAACTAGTCGAATTTTCTATTCGACTCCTTATCTCCACCTACGGAAACAAGAGGAGGACGCCCTTGAGGTCATCCTTCACACAATTGTTAAACGTGCCCTTGACGTCCCCATCACTACTTCAAACAGCCGGCTTATGGCTCTTGGGGTGGTGAATACTTTCCGGGAGCTCCGGGAGGCGCATCTTACAAACCAGTACACGCGCTTGTCGCTAACGGAGTCGGGTCTCCGCCTACTTGCTCGACTCCATATACAACACACCCCTCCAATGGAATACAGGTTTCGCATCCCGGAACTGTGGAGACGTGCCCTCCACGTGCGGCCTCTTCCAGCAAACATGTCACATGAAGACCATAATGGTCGGCACCTGGCACGAGCGGAAACGCTAGCCCGATATTATGGCAACAAAACAGGTGTATACTACGTGGACGCCTCTGGCCCTCACCACGGGGTATGGTACACGGCCGCGGTAGTTCACAACAGCAACACAGTTAACGGCCTAACTTTCAGAGCCCGCAGTGCAACACAAGCAGAAGACGTCGCGATTGCTCTCGCGGCCTCACATTCCAATTCAAAATACATAATCACCGACTCGCGAGGGGCCTGTCGGAACGTCGAACAAGGCTGCACTCCCTTCCTAGCCTATGGAATATACCAAAATTGCATACGGGATACGGACCCTGCACACCGTTACCTCATATGGGCCCCTGCTCATCAGGGGTTCGCAGGAAACGAGGCAGCAGACGCAGCCGCCCGCGCGCTCTCTCACCGGGCTGTTTTCTCCTCCCCATCCGATCAGGAACCCGATTTTAATCCGGTCTATACATTCAAAGATATTACGACATATTATCAAAATTGTCATCGCCTTTACCCTAGCCCATGTAAAGGCCTGAAGAAGACGGATGAGAGGCTCCTTCTCCGCCTTCTCACAAATACATTGCTGTGCCCGGCAGCGCTAAAACATTTTGACCCCTCCTTTAGCGGCAGCTGCCCACACTGTAATGCAGTGTCTTCTGACATCTATCACATGGTGTGGGCCTGCCCCTCCAACCCCGCTATTCCCCCCATCCCCAACCCAACCCGGGAGGACTGGGAGGCGACCCTGCTCGGCTGCCACGACTTACAGGCCCAACAAGCCTCAGTCGGGCGCGCCCGGGCGGCGGCAACCGCCACTGGGGTCCCATACTAGGGACCTCCACCTAGTGTTTGTAAGGATCGGTCCCTTACGGGCTGATCCAAGCATACCTCCTCTCCTGTTCATTAGTAATAAATTTTTTCACCACCACCACCCACTGCTCATGGTGGGACCGGTGCATATTCGTCGCGAGCGGGCTGATGAGGAGCTCCCGGTGAAGGGGTCGTGGGATGGCGAGGAGCGTAGGGGCGTTGGCCGGTATTCTGATTCCGAGGGAGTCCAGGATATACCGACCTGTGGAGGTTTGTGTGAGCCTGGTGTATTGGGCCTGTCGGTGGGCCGCCACCAGTTCCCCGATCATTTTGTGGAGGCCCAGGCCTAGTAATCTGTCTGTGGGTGTGTTGAGGGGAAGATGAAGCGCTACCTTGAATGCCTTGCGAATCAAAGCATCCAAAGCACTTATGTCATGTTTGGATAGTTGTAAGTATGGGGTAGTGTACAGCACACGGCTGAGGGTAAAGGCGTGAATGAGGCGACATAGGTCGCGCTCCTTGATGCCTCTGTGATGTCCCGAAACCCTTCGGATGAGGTGCGATATCGCGCGTACAACCTGCTTGAGTTTCTTGAGGGTGGTGGTGTTTTTGCCATCGTTCTGGATGTGCAGGCCCAATACACGGAGGGTGCCAACCTCAGGTACCGGGTCACTATTCAGTTCAATGACAATGGGGGAGCGGGGACAGCGGTGGTTCTTAGGACGGATGAGGAGCAGTTCGGACTTCTCTGGGGAGCAAGACAGTCCGATGGTCCGTGCATAATTTTGGGTGAGTGTGGCTGCTTCCTGTAAGGTGTTCTCTATGCCGCCATCACTAACGTGGGTGGTCCACAGGGTGATATCGTCGGCATAAAGAGTGTGGTTTAGGTGGGGAATAGTTGCCAATTTTCGGGCGAGGGGGATAAGGGTAATGGTAAAGAGAAAGGGGGAAAGAACGGACCCTTGAGGTGTGCCGATACTCTGAAGCGTGTAGGAGGGGGAAGACAAAGCGCCGAAGTGTATCTCAGCTGTGCGGTCAGTGAGGAATGCTTGAATGTAGGCATACGTGCGCACACCCACATTAAATGGGGATAGGGCAGTCATTATCGCCTGATGTTCAATGCGATTAAAAGCTTTGGAAAGATCCAAAGCTGCCTTGGTGTGACCTGGAAGAAGCGGGTCAAAAAGGTCGTGAGTGAGTTGCAGCATGGCGTCCTGTGCGGATAGATGGGGGCGGAATCCCACCATGCTATGCGCATAAAGATTGTTGACCGCCATGTGACTTGTGAGTCTCGCTAACACAACATGCTCGAGGAGCTTCCCGAGGCAAGGGGTTAGCTAAATCGGGCGAAGGTTTTGGATGGTAAGTGGTTTGTTGGGTTTGGGTATGAATATTACCTTCGCGTGGCGCCACGACTGCGGGAGGCTACCCTCCCTCCAGCACTGGTTGAAGTATTTCGTAATCTGGGTGATCGATAGGTCGTCCAGATTACGGAGCATGGAGTTTGTGATTTGGTCTGCACCAGGTGCGGGGTTGGCGCGGAGAATCAGGAGGGCCGCTCTGACTTCCGTCTCCGTGATGTCGGTGTCGAGTTTGGGATTTGCTTGTCCTGTGTAGTGGGGTAGAGGTGTGGGGGCGCCTGGAGAACTACTGGACACTGCGGACACTTGTGGTGTGAACACATTTGTGCGTGTATATGGCGACTATTGTCGCTTTATTGTATCTTTTTCGTGACTTGAGTTATCGGGCGACGCCAGTCGCTGTGTCGCAACTTTGTTTACTCTGAGGGACTGTGATCCCTTTTACGAATTTTTTGGGTCCAATAAAAATTCTCTTTACTGATGGATGTAAAAAACTTTATTGTTGATAAATTTCAAGTGTTCTTGACCCTTACGGGTCACTGAGCGCCGTGGTCGATCCTTGGTCCAGGATGCCGCACTTGACTGCTGCCATCGTGGCTCGGCGCACGAGAAATCGTTGCGCTTCCTCGTCCTCGCTGGCCAGCAAGTGCTCCCACTGCATCACGCTCGGGCTTATTCTTGGCTCTAAGTCTGCCTTAGGGCAGGTCCATGTGACATGCTCTACGTTATCGAAGGCTCCCTTTATGTCGAGCGATACCACTAAGTGTTCGCCGCTTCTTGGTATTTCAGTGAGGACATCCTCCTTTAATTGTGATACGAACTGACAAAGTCGCATGCTGTTCGTTGACCGTTTCTTTGGTATTTTTTTATGCTCGCCTGAGCGCGTTACGTCAACGGCCTAGCACGTGAACACCACACGTGGAATTCTTGCGAAGACGCACCGCTGCTGCAGACCCTGATGTCACGGCCTAGCACGTGAACACCGCATGCCGACTTATTCCTAGGCGCGCCGGCGCTCCTTCCGTCATGTACTCGGTTGAGGATGATAAATTTATTTTCCGCCAGATAAGGAGGCCCCCTATTCCCCGTCCCCGGCACGCAGGCCTTGGTGACGGGGGCCGGGACCTCCGCGATTAGAAGCAGGCGAAGAGGTCTCGATTCCTCACGGCTTCTTCCGCCAGGCGGATGGCTTGTTGCTGTGAAGCAGGGGCCTCGCTCCGCAGCAGGGCTTCCCCGGTTTCTCTACAGTTTACGTTTTCGTTAGCACCCGGGGAGCTAGCGCATTCCCAGATTATGTGGTCGAGGGTCCCTCTCGCAACACAGTGCTTGCACTTATCGTTTCCTTTATCTCTATGAACATGATAGGCCCAGACCGGGTTTACGAAGTTCCCAGCTTGGAGGCGTCGCCATGCGGTTGCCTCCCTAATAATGCGGAAGCCTTTAATGCCTCATCGTTGTAAGCAGCAGTTGTCGACAGAAATGTCACGCTTTTCAATCGGCCGAAACGGTCGTGACGTCGCAGTGCGCGACTTTCAAACGGGGCCAATTGTACTTTGGCTAGTAACCATCTACCGATTAAAGGGATCGTACAGTGATGCTCCAAGTAAGTGGGACTGGGTTTAGTTAATTGCTTAATTACCCAACCAGCCTAATTAACCTGTCTTGTAAGGCCAGATAAATGAATAAAACCGAGTTGTAGTAGTAGTAGTAAAAGACTTTTAATCGACCATAATCTATAGGCCGAGCATGTCGACCGCCTGTGCGACCAGAAGCCGCTGTTCTTCTTCCCCTTCAGCGCCAAGCCAGTCGAGCCAGGTGGTGATGGATAGAGAGGGTGGGGGGAAGGAACCCGACTGCTGAGCAGCCGGGCAATATAAGAGGCAATGGGCCAGGTCCGCATAGATACAGGGGCAGTTGGGACAGGAAGGGTCCGATCGATAGCGATAGAGGAAGAGGCGGGACGGGGTGATAACTGCATTCATCTGAATGTGCCGAAGAAGGCGAGACTCCGGCACCGTGAGTGATGGATGAGGGGGAGGGTAAAGGCGTTTGTCGAGGCGGAGCTCAAGGTAGACCTCTTTTATGGTGCGGCGAAGGGTGAGTCTCCAACCGTCCTCCGAGGGCTTGGGCCAGGGGATCAACGGTGCCCGGAAAAGTGTGTCGCGGGCGAGCTGATGGGCCAGCTCATTGCCGTCAATCCCTGAATGCCCAGGGACCCAGCGGAGGAAAACGATGGAAGGCTGCAGTGCGGAGACCGCTCGTTCGACCTCCTGTTGGAGAGAAGGGGTCAGGGTGCGTTTCTGTATGTGGTGTATAGCGGCTTGTGAGTCTGAATAGACTGTGTACTCTTGGAAAGAGGGAAGGAGGGCAAATGACTGGAGGGCATGCGCAATGGCGAGGACCTCGAGGGACAATGCGTCTGGAGGGTGTAGATACGGCCCGCTGGTGTGGGTTTCAGGAGCAGGGAGGTGTGGATGGTACAGGGCGTAGCCGCAGGAACCTCGAGGAGCCACGAAGGAGGCATCCGTGTAAGCTACACCCTGGGTATCAAAGAGAGGGGAATGGTGCTATGCGGCCGCATGACGACGTCCGGCGTGCAGGACGGGGGACATGTTGGTCGGGAGGGGAAGGATACGAAGATTGGGAGCGGGGGTGGGAATAGGAGAGGTAAACGGGGAGATTGGAATGGGCGAGATACCCGCTTGAGTCAATAACCACTGACCCTGACGGGTAAGGGAAAGCCGGTCAAGCTGCGAGTCACGATGGAGACTGAGAAGAGAACGAAGAGGATGGAAGAGGCCTGTGGCAAAGAGCTTAATGGTAGAGGTAGTGATAGGGAGGTTGAGAGCTGGCTTGTAGAGGCCCACAAGGGCAGTCTCGAGAGCGTTAAGTTGAGTCTGAGTGAAGGAAGCGTAGGGTGCAAAGTACAAGACCTTGTTGAGGGCCAGCGCGTGGGCAACTCGGCACGCGTGAGGCTCGTGGAGACCTGAGCGTCGAGTGACCACGCGCCGCAGGAGGTGAGTTACAGAGTGGCAGGTGGTGACAGCGCGGTGGAGGGCTTGCACATTCTTAGCCGCATGCAAAGGGAAGCCAAGAACTTTGCACTGTGTGACGACAGGAATGGGAGAGCCAGAAAGGTATAGAGAGACGAAGTGGTTGTGTGAGCGCTGGTAGGAGGAATGGTTGAGAAGGAGAAGCTCGGATTTCTCAGGAGCAGGAGAGAGGCCAGCGGTGGTGAGAAAGGAGCCGATGAGATCTAGGCCACGTTGCAGGGTGTCCTGTACGTGACCGGGAGAGCCAGATGAACACCAGAGAGTGATGTCATCGGCGTAAAATATATGATGCAGGTCGGGAATTTCAGCTAGCTGGGAGGCGAGAGGGGCCATAGCGAGATTGGAAAGGGTAGGAGAGAGAACAGCACCTTGAGGAGTGCCAAGGGTGAGGTGGTGTGGGTTAGACAAGTGGGTATCTACTCGAAAGCGAGCTACACGTTTAGAGCGGAATGAGCGGATATAGGAGTACATGCGGGAGCCACAATCCAAAGAGGCGAGTTGAGAAAGGATGTGGTCGTGGCAAACACCGTCAAAGGCCTTGCGAACATCGACGGTCACAAGTGCGTAAATTTGAGTGGGTATAGGGGACAGGAACGTTTGCTGGAGAATCAGAAACATGTCCTGTGCACAGACGCGGCGTCGGAAGCCAATGAGAGAATGGGAGAAGAACTCCCGTGCCTCAAGAAAATCAGAGAGGCGAGTCAGAGCCATTCGCTCAAGGGTCTTACCAACGCACGACGTCAGGGAGATTGGGCGGAGGTTAGAGAGAGAGGGAGGTTTGCCCGGCTTTGGAATCATAGAAATACGAGTAGGAAATTGGTCGAGCTCAGGAATCAAACCCCGGTCGCCGGAGTGCGAGACGAGCATGCTAACCACTCCGCCATGCCAGCTCGATGGTTTGGAATGAACAAAGGCGCGTCTAGTGAATACGATGTCTTCGCTCACTACCATCTTCCTCCCTTCCCGTTACGACCAGGTTTAGGTGTCCACCGAGATATGAGAGACAGATACATTTCCTTTCCTCAAAAACCAATTTACCGATGACAAGGTAGGTAGGAAAGACTTTTATTGCTCTAGAAAGGTGCTAGTAGCAGACGAGAAAGAAGAGGTCCATCTTTCTTCTTCTCACAGGGTCGGTGCCCCTATTCCAGGGCACCGCTGAGCTTCGCTGCTCGTTGGGCGTGCTGGATCAGACCTTGTTGGCAACCCAGATCGCCGCTGGAGAGCCGGCTCTCCCACTGTTCTGCACTCGGGTCTTTGCGAAAGTTGTCGTTTTTACTGCATTCCCACGTGATGTGGTACAACGATGGTTTGCTGCCACACCACGGGCAAGTGTCCCGATATAGATTAGACGGGTAAATCTTGCTAAGGATATGCAGGTTTGGGAATGTTCCTGTCTGCAATCTTCACCAATACACTGCCTCTAGTTGATATAGATCAGGATGAGGCGGCGGATAGCTGATCCGTACCCCCTTAAAGTAGTTGAGAATGTCTGAGTACGTAGGGCTGAATCGGCCGGGTAGATCGTCCGATTGGGAGGAAGCTCGGCTCGTATACCCTCGAGCTACCTCGTCGGCGCGTTCGTTCCCCGCTATGTCGGTGTGTCCTGGCACCCAGTAAATGCTATCTGTGACTTTTGGTGGGGTCGCGCTCTGGAGGAGCCGGAGCGCGGCGCGACCTATGCGGCCGTTCATGTAGTTACGGCACGCTTCTCTCGAATCTGTAAGGATGGTAAGGGAGATGTTGCTTCGATAACCGGCTACCGCCGCTAGAGCTACGGCCAGCTCCTCCCCTATGGTTACCGTGCAATCCCTCACTGAGGCGCTAGCTAATTCCTTTAAGTTCGAATCAATAACTACCGCCACTGTGCTGTTATGCGAGCTTCCTGTATACGGAGCCGCGTCCGTGTATACCGTTGTGGATTTTGTAGCTAGATTTTGTTGTACATACCTCGCCCGGGCTGCCCTACGGGCCGCATGCAAGTTGGGGTCCATGTTCCGGGGAAGGGAGCGAACCTTTAGCGTCTGGCGAATTGCGTCCGGTATGCTCGCAGTACGATTCTCGAATTCCGCAGTTCGGCCTAGCCCCAGTCGCCTAAGGAGCGAGCGCCCCGTAGGAGTCTGCTGGAGCCTAGCTAACTGCGTGACCAGTTGGGCTTCTTTGATCTCTTCGAAGGTGTGAATTCCAAGAGCCAGTAGTTTTTCGTTGGAGGTGTTCATTGGTAGATGCAGGGCTGTCTTGTAAGCTTTGCGGAGTATGGTATCTGCACTATCCACTTCTCCTTTGTTGAGGTTGAAGTACGGGAGGGCGTAACCCACGCGACTGACCACCAGGCTCTGAACCAGGCGCAGGGTATCCCCCTCTCGCATGCCGCTCCGCTTCTGCGACACGCGCGTGATCATTCTGGCGACCTGAGTGGTCGATTGCTTGAGAAGGCCGAGCGTATGGCCGCATCGCTGGTTGCTCTGCAGCCACATTCCCAAGACTCGTATCTTGTCTCGTTCGGGAATTAGCTGTCCTTCGAGGGAGACATTGAGGGACCCTTCCTTGTGTTTCCCTTTGTGGACTCGCAGGAGTTATGATTTTTCGGTGGAGCAGGCGAGGTCTCGTGCACTGACATATTCTTCCACGCAGGTAGCCGCTGCTTGCAGTCGTTCTTCTTTCTGGCCGAGTGACCCAGTGGTAACCCAGACCGTGACGTCGTCAGCGTATATTGCGTGCTGTATGCCTTCGATCTTCTCGAGTTGTCTCGCGAGGCCGATTATGGCCACGTTGAAAAGTAGTGGCGAGATGACGGACCCTTGAGGTGTGCCTTTGTTGGGGGTCGAAAATTTAGCGCTGCGAAGGTCTCCGAGCCCAACCGTTGCAGTGCGGTTGGAGAGAAAGGCCTTCACGTAGCTGTGAATCTTCTCGCCGCAGTGGAGGTTGTCAAGGCCTTCCATTACAGCCGTTTGGCTAACGTTGTCAAAGGCTCCTTTGATGTCGAGGACCATAACCACGTTCTCGCCTACGCTCGGGACGTTGGTGAGGACTTCCTCTTTGAGTTGTAAGATGATGTCCTGGGTGGAGAGGTGGGCTCGGAAGCCGAACATACTGTGGGGGTACAGGTCTTCGTCTTCCATGTAGCTTTGGAGCCTCCGAGTAACGACTCGCTCGTAGAGCTTGCCTAGGCAGGAGGTGAGTGAGATAGGGCGGAGATTTTCGATCTGGAGTTTCTTAGCCGGTTTGGGGATCATTACGACCTCTGCATGCTTCCACTCTTCAGGGACCGTTCCTGCGGCCCAGTGCCCGTTGAGGAAGGTGGTCAGTTGGTCGAACGCCTCGTCGCAGAAGTTGCGTATGAGTGCGTTCTGGATCTTGTCTGCTCCCGCCGCAGTGTTGCGCGTGCATGCCTTTATGGCAGCGAACACTTCTTCCCTGGTGATCGGCCTGTCTAAGTGGGTGTTCGGTTTCCCCAGGTATGGTTTCGCGTATGCCGCAGGCAAGGTCGTGCCGTAGCATTTCTCTTTGGACTTATCTAGCAGTTCCTCTTCCGTACCCTCGAAGGTGTGGACGAGTCTGTGGATAGCTTTCCCGCTTTCGGCCCTGGTTTGGGTAGGGTCGAGGAGGGTCTTGAGTATACGCCACGTTTTCGCCGTGCTGAGGGTGCCGTCCAGCGAGCTACTGAACTGCTGCCAGCTCTGCCTGGCCAGTTGGGTCGCGTACTCCTCCGCTATCTTAGTGACTTCTGCGATCTTGAGCTTGAGCTTCCTGTTAAAGCGCTGCTTCTTCCAGGGCTTGGTGAGTCCTCGACGTGCCTCCCATAGCCTCATGAGCCGAGGGTCCACCCCTGGTGTTTGCTCGGTGCGATCCACTTCCTGAGTGTACCGCTTCTGGATGTCTTTAAGTTGTTGGCACCAATCATCTATAGAAGTAATCCCCCCTTCCAGGTCCGCGCACGCCTTGCGGAAAGCCGGCCAGTTGCTGATCTTGGCCGTGCCAAGCTTGCGCTTGATGTTGGTGGCTGCTATCGTGGTCTTCAGGATATAGTGGTCACTGCCTAGATTCTCCAGCAGATTCTCCCACGTTGCGTGCTTCACTTCCCTGACAAACGTTAAGTCCGGACACGTATCCGGGCAGATCGAAGTGCCAAGGCGCGTGGGTTGAAGTTCGTCTGTTAAGAGGGTACTTTGGATCGCTTCCGCCGCGTCCTCGACCTGTATACCTTTGTGATTATTAGTGGGGTATCCCCATTGCTGTCCGCGAGCGTTGAAGTCGCCTACATTGAGCAACGAGTTGCTTTTCGCAAGTTTGCTGGCCCCTAGCAAGAGTGTATCAAAATTCGCGTCCCGCTGGCGAGGCGGGCTATAGAGGTTTACGAGAAAGACACTCTTTTCCTTACGCTTCTTTTTGGGAATAATTTCCGTCACTAAGTGTTCAATTTTGATGTTGGGAATTGGGTCATGGACTATGGCTACCAACTTTTTGCTGACCAAGGTTGCCGTGCGTCCGCTATCGTAGCACGTATATCCCCTGAGTGACGGTGTCGTGTTAGTTTCCTGTAGAGCTATTATATCGGGTGTGGAGCCTTGCGTATGTAAAAACTGCATTAGGAGTCCCTGCTTTTGGCGGTACCCCCTGCAGTTCCATTGCCAGATTTCTAGTGGAGTTTGTTTAGCCATGGTTTTGGGCATTGTTCTGATTGGAGCCTTCAGTTCCGAAACGGCGCTCGTGTATGAGCCTGTCCCGGGCCTCGTTTGTTATTCGTTGCGTATTAAGCATGAAATGCTTTTAGCTCCCGTTGTGGGCAGTGTGGTGACGTCACGCCGAGACCGAGAGCCATCATCCGGGCACTGAAATCCACTCATCCGGGCACTGAATTCCAGTCATCCGGGCACTGAAATCCACTCATCCGGGCACTGAATTCCAGTCATCCGGGCACTGAAATCCACTCATCCGGGCACTGAATTCCAGTCATCCGGGCACTGAAATCCACTCATCCGGGCACTGAA